>NW_028277035.1:77032500-77340000 GCF_059951505.1 Python bivittatus | reverse complement strand
ATGCCCTCCCAATGTGTGGACTGATCCTTGACTCCAAAAAAAAAAAAAATCCCTCTTCTTGCACTAAACATGACATGATACCAAACAAAATACTAAATTTATAAAAGTGCACATTTATCACCACTGCCACAAATATAAAACACTCAAGATGGTGCTTGCTTTAACAAGTGTTTTTAGCCAATGATGACTTGCCAATTTGCTTTGGTCTTGCTCTTTAATATTACAACATAGTGGATTCACAAGCTAGTCACAATTCATCATCCTTCACTCCCCATCTTAAGGTGGCTTTCTGGTGGCCGTCCCCTTTTTCAAGATACAGGTTTCTTCAACTGATGGAATTGTTCAGGATCACAGGATGCCATCCAGAGTGGGGTATGACAGTATGCTAGGGCAGCACATAAACACCAGCTAAGTCAGAAGGGTGTCTTTATAATTTAGGATCTAGGCATCTAGACTTCCCTCTTTCATTGGTCATTCATTTTCCTATATGACTCTCTGCCCACAAATTCCAAAATGTCTTGTTAGCTTACATGAGCTCCTCTTCTAAGATGGCCCAACACAGAGAAACAGATGAGTGAGGAATAATCATTTGAATGGAAATGTCTGAAGTACAAAAGAGATTCTGTGTTGTCTCACTTTCATCCATTTTTGCCCTGAGTATTTTTAGAACCATATGGTAGTAAACAGACAATCCAAATGGCAGTGTGGTTAGGAATTCTGGAAACCCACATGGAACCATAGGTTGAAAAAGGATGCCCAATCTGAGAAGGCATGTTATACAAGCTTATCTGCCAAAATTCTGATTTCTACCCACTATTAAAGAGGCAGGGTGTCTTTCCATTGAATCATTCTGGCTAGAGCTCACGTAGCTCATGCTTCTGTACAGCAAGGAAACAAAAGGGTGAAAGGTGAGTGCATTTGGTAATCACAAGGAAGTGACTTAACTCACTATATGAATTGCTATCTTGGCACTGGGAAACAGAAGGAATAGAAAGCTCTGGACTCTTGCAAGAATAAATAAAAAATAAACATCCATGCAAAATTATTAAGACAATCCAATGTAATGACAAATCTATGTAAAATTACAGTCAAATTTACTTTCACCCAAAATCATGTACTTTTTCAATGATTATTCCTGTCAGCTACCATAGGATAACTAATACATTAGATATCACTCTGAATTGACAACTTAATATTTTGATGATGATCATGACAATGATGACACAGAGACATTTATCCTTCTTGGACTTAAGGAAGATTGCAAGCAATATACCTGTGAAATATCTGAAATGGGCTACAATAACACATTCTTTTCTTCAAAGGTGATATGTGCTCTTCAGCACACGAAGAAACATCAAGCAGTCACAAGGCATGTTTTCAGTGAGAGGAAAGGGCTAAATAACTAGTCAAATGATGGAAAAATGCTTCTCCTTTTGCTTTATTCTTCCAACCTGAATTGTTTTAAATTATTTCTTTAGGGGATGCATTGATCTCACTGGCAAAATGTTTTCTTTCTAGAGTTAAGGAAAACATGTCTATTTCAGAGAATGCATTTCTAAAATTATCCTGAAAGTATAAAAAGCCATTTTCCATCTCCGCATCTTCTAAAATGGGAGAAAGTTGACACTGATTTCCATGACTTCTTCATCTGCTACAGTCTGGTAATTATTCCTGAAGATGGCTTGTTTAATGTCACTCTTCATTTTCTATAATTCACGGACTGAAAGCAAAACATAGGTAAGAGGCTACAGGGGCATTTGTACTAGCGCAATGATTCAAACCCTGATCAATAAATAATTGCACTTAAAAGATTAACCCAATCTCATCCAATCTTTTTCCTAGTTAAGTGGCTAAAAATACATTCAGAAAAGAGTTCCCACATATCTTTACCTACTTCTGGTTTACCAATACCAGACAGGGCAACTATGGATAATGTTACACAGGTGCTTTCAAAAATTATGGCTCGCTGGAGCATTGATTTTTCCCTGGGCCTTTGCTGCAGGAGGCTAGACACTGAATATTGATAGCACAGATACTGCTATCTCCTTGACATTTTTTAAAGCTGAGCATTGAGAAGAATCCATGGGTTTAATTTCAGTATGCACTGAAGACCATGGAAAGGTTTTAATTGATCCTAATAGGTATAGAATTGAGGTAATATCTTACAATCATCTTGAAATTATATTTATGGCATATTGTTCCATTCAAATAGAATACTCCATGAAACTTAAAAGCAGCATGCTAGAAAAGCCTTTTTCAAATGTAATGTCATGAGATCCTGAAAAAAGTATTCCTTTTTAAAAGTTTTCATAAATGTTGAAAATAACATAGTATGCATTCAGCTTGACCACTATACGCTTTCCTACAAAGGGACCCTAAGCTTGTTTGGAGGTTCTACCAGGGGAACCCAGCTATCCTATAACAGTGGCTGAAGAACACTACCTAGGATAGTCATCCTCTTCCAATGAGCCCACAGCTTTGGAAGGGGCACATATGGAGTGGTGAGGGGAAAAGAGTACACAGACCTAGCCAGCCAAATCAGCTGAATCAACCTGAGGTGACAGAAGTCACAGCCAGATCACCCTCACATCCAGGATATGTATTCAACTTCACCACTCAAAAACTTCAAGAGGAAAAATTAAAACACACACACACACACAAAAGTCTATTCCATATTTGATTTTATTTTCTATACATCCCTTACAAGAATTGGAGCTCTTTTTCTTATGGGGTAGGTATGTGTGTAGGTATGTGTATGTGGGGAGAGAGGGAAGGAGGGAGGAAACGGTTCTTCCTAGCATGGGACCTGATTCCTGTCCCAGCTGTTTCATTCCTTATATCAATCTACCTCTAGGGTTCCATGATCCTAGGAGTGTGTCTACATCCACAAGAAAGAAAAAGTGTGTAAGTGGCACATGCCACCAATGACTCCACCCGTTTTCAGCAGAGCTTTCCCTAGTTTGGCACTGATCCCACCACTATTAGTATGCGGTCCAAGATTAATTCATCCCTCTGGCTGGGAAAGAAAAATAACCCCCGGTCTTGATCTCCTATCCATTTGGGCTCCCAACAGTGATGACTAGACATGATGCATCAGCTATTGCCACTGTTAGCTCGTTGCAAACAAGCACCCACCGCCTCTAATCCTGGAGACTTGATAAAGCTCCTCATGGCTAGTAGTGACTGAAAAATCTTTCATCTCTGGAAGGTGTCATTTTTACAGGTCACCTTGAGAATCCAGGAATTTGAGTACTATATCAAATCATATCTTGCAAAATCTCCACACAAGATTAGCTTTACATGAGATAAGGTGCACATTAAGTAAGATTAGAGCGTATAAAGAAGGCAGAACAAATCTGTTATCTAGTCTTATAATATTGCACTCAGGGACACCTTCTTGCTTTTAGCGTACATTTTGGAAGGTCACCCAAATGAATACAAACGCTAAAATATCTTACATGCTTCTTTTATCTTTGGTCTGATGTATCCAGTACAGTTGCTGCAGGGAAGCAAAACAACCTACAGGTTGCAACTTCTCCTTGTGGTATCTGTAAAATAAATGGCAGCTTAAAACTTGTCTCGGTTCTGTTCTATGGAGAGTTTCAGTATCCCCCCTAAGATCAGCCATTGAAAACTTGAAGACTTCATTCCCAGGTTCTATGTGCTGAGACTCTGCTATCTAACAGGCAGAGAACTCTCCCATGAAATTTGCCACATTTTGAACAGTTGCAATATTCAGAATGCAAGAAATCTTGACCTGTTCTGAATTTTTAAAGGCTACTAATAATTCACAATATGACAGTTATGATCATAAATATGCAAGCTATGTATCCATCTATTCCAGAATTTTATTTCAACTGCTGCTAAATAGGACAGCAAGGAAACATGCATGTGAATTGGTCTTATTACATGTATTAGATTATTATGATTAGATATAGATGGCTGCCAAATTGAAGAGATTCAAGGTGAAGGTAAAAATTCTTCCCTCCTATTTCCAATCACACATAAGAGTACCAAAATCTCACCTGTTCTTATGTTGCTGACTCTCATTCCAAACAAAGGGACTTTGTTATTAATTATGGCTGCAGTTTCCATGAGTTCACTGTGCAATGAGTAAAGAAGTACATTTTTTATTGGTTATCTATTAAGGCTGTGGAGAGCTTTGGATCTGAAGGGAAAAAAGTGGTTTGGAATGCGCAAAAGTACAAATGAACTGTGTTTCCACCACTCCTTAAAGCAGCCATGCCTTTTCCCAAATCTGTGTGGCTGCTTCATAATCCTAGGAAAAGATGTTTTTGGTTCAAGGAGTTCCAGACAGGCTGAACATTTGCATCTATGTGAAGGAACTTCACATCCTAAATCTTATATAGCCTATTGTCTGAACTGGTTACTAGCCTGTTCATTCAGAAAGAAAAACTTTTCTCTACACACTTTCTCCACTTTTTATTACTTTACAGACCACCAAAAATAAATTGTGGCCACCCTAAATATGCAGGCAGGCAGCAGAAAAGGCATTTTGAAGGGACTTAAGACACAATTCAGGGTTGCCAGTTAATCTTGTGGGCCTCAAACTATGCAGATTTACTATTACTTTCATTAGCTCTGCAGAAAATTATGAAAACTATCTTGACAGCTCTTGATACATAGCATCTCTAAGAGGAGAAATTTCTCAAATAAAAATCACTCATAATGCACTATTTTTCCAAAATCCTCTAGGGCATCTTATCAAAGATTTTGAAAGTTTAAGCAGCTTTACGCTTGAAGCATGAGATTGTTTTTAAGGCCCTGATGCTCAATGGCATTAGGAGGGGCAAAGATGATTGTTAATTTACCATCTAGTGAGAACTTTAGTGTGGGGGTGAGTTTTGCTTTTAATTTCATGCTGTAAATGAACTGCAACCCTCTCTTTTAAAAGTGATTCTTCTTGTAAATCAGCCAATTAGGCCTGCTTAACCTGCCAGAGTCTCCTTTAATGATTGATGTGGTGGGACGTAAAAGTGAAACCTTTACACGTTCCAGTGACTCCCTACTGAATTCCCTTCACTGTTCAAGTTCTGCAAGAAGAGGTTTAAAAAAAAATCCAGAAGCAGATGTTCCTGATTCAGATACAAAGTTTATAACATGTGTGGCAGTGTTTAGCACTACAATATAGCAGTCAACAAAGTTACTTTCAGAGGCCACCCCAAAAAAAAAAAATCAACAAAAATGTTGCTCATATTAAAATTGGATAGCATCTCACTGATTGGAAGAGGCCAATGTTAAACCTTTCGCTGCATTAGCCATTACTATTAAAACATGAAGTAGCAACATAAATGCAGGAAAAAAAACTTCAAGTTTTAGATTTTGAATGAAGGACTTTCCAGGTTTGTTTGTTTTTTTAAGGGCTCTTACATTTGACAGATGCTTTAGCAAAACACTGAGAAACTTACTTTGAGATAAAATGCCTTTATTACTGGCCTTGGCTACTATCAATAAAAGACACAATAGTGAAGTTTAGTTTGAAAATTTCTAGAGTCCTGAACAGATGTGTTTAAAAAAAAGGTTGAGGAACAAATTTATTGGGCACAGTCCAAAACAAATTGGTGTATGCTAGCCTATCAAATCTATGGGCCTAATTTTATACTAGATTGCAACCACTGCAAACAATCCTCATTTTAGACAACCCGTGACCCGTTGAGTCATTGTTCCAGAGATATTTCCTTACCTAAACAGAGAAATAGAATGACCAAGGGCAAAAAAGCAGTGGGAGTGTGACTTGCAACTTGTTGTTGGCTTCCCTACTGATTTTGCTTGGGGGGAGCTGGCAACAAGAGTCAGAAACCTTCCTTCCTCCCTCCCTCCCCACCTATAATAGAGGCTTGCGTCATTTGCCCTCCCCTCACGACCCTCAGGAGAGCCCCCATGAAGCTTCTTCCTCCTCTTCAACTGACCCATGGAACTGCCTGCCATTTTGCTGGGTGGAGATGGAACAAAGGGAGCTGCGTACCATGAGGAAAACTGCACCCCTGCTCCCCATTCTGATGTGTCCCCAAGGACCCCCTCCTTGAAGGGAGGTAGAGGGCTCACCTGTTAAACTGCCGGCGCCTGACAGCCAGCCCTACCTCGCCAGCAGGGATCCAAGTCGCTCCCTCCTCCTCCCCTCACTGCCCACTGCCGTTAAGAGATTTCAGATTTCAGCCTCAGTTCCAAAGCAGCCAATCATCACTTGCCCACTGGGCTTTGCTGCCAGCTGATTGGGTACAGGGGCCAGAGGGAGGCAGGAAAGAGGTTGGAGATCCCTTCTTCCCTCTCCCTTCCTTCCTTCCTTCCTTCCTTCCTTCCTTCCTTCCTTCCTTCCTTCCTTCCTTCCTTCCTTCCTTCCTTCCCTTTCACTCCCTGATTGGGAGCAGGGAATAGAGGAAGGTGAGAAAGATGTCAGGGATATGCCCATGACGATCACGTGACCTGGGCTGACTGCGGAATTATAATTATTTAATAATTATTTGATTATAACAATAATTAAAAGAATCTAAAGAAAAAGAAAACCAGCATAGGTAAAAAGGTTGGAAGTCACCAGCCTCTGCACTATAGATATTTTTGTGGTGTTACAATAAGTTACACACCATTGATCGACAGTTCTTTTTTTCTTTTACAGTTCCAAGAACAAATAAGGTCACATTGAAAAGTATCCTAACTTAATGTATTTTAAATTATTCTATTTGAGTTTTGTGATCAGAGTACAAAGGGGCAGACATGCCAGATTCCCATGCATTATTGTTTTATTTAAAATAATTAAATAAAAAAGCGATCAGGTGGTGGCAGAGGACGAGGTTGCTAGCTTTGGAAACACATTGTAAGAAGCATCATATCCAGTTATGCTACTTGAGCAACCCAGGACTCAGAAATTATATCAGGACCGAAGTTCAGGAGATAGAGAGGAAATTTCATTGTAGTGAATCCTGCAGTGTACAGCAGGTTGGGCTTGATGACCTCTTAGGCCCCCTTCCAACTCTACGATTCTATGAAAAGACTAGACATTTCCTTCTTTCCATATTGTCTGGATTCCTGAGTATATTTTGAATCATAGTCCTTTCAGGCTTATTTCATGGCTACAGAGGCTATCTGTGGGAGCTATTTATGCCCTAACTAATGAAAGGGAAGTTGAACCATGGTATTTGCTGCAGCACAGCAAATGAGCAAAAATAATGCACAAAATTAGAGCAATTAGATTATTTCCTAAACACATTTAACAGGAAGGGAATAATATTACCCCTCTAAATATAGCAAGACTTTCTGCCAAGCAAATATAGACAGGATTATTCTATAAGGCTTTGTATCCCCTTCTTGTACTTGGTTAAACTAATTTACGATTCTTATCAGCTACAGAGACTTATCTTTAAATTTGTCGCCTATAATTCTAACCAAGTTAGATAGACTTTAAGCAGGTTCTAATTTATTTTATTTTGCTTTGATATGTTACAGCTCTCTCTCCCATGAACTAGCAGGTTTACTGAGAAAGAGGACTTCCTCATTATATTACTTTGCCAATATTATATGCGAAACCGTGGTTTCAACAACTGGGGGAGAGGAAAGTGACAAACCAGACTTGGCAGGTTTACAAAATGTTCAGCAGATCTTATTTACATCTTTGATCCTGATAGTTTTCCATTTCTTGAACTAAAAACACCACCTCCCATTCTGTTGCTTCAGCTGTAGCTAAATCCTTATTAAAATAGCAGGTGTTTATAACTTCTTTGCACTGAAACCAAATATATGTTTAATCAAAATTAGAACTGGGAGATGTGCCAGAAATAAAGAGAAGAAAAACAAAAAAGCAGCAGCAAAGGACAAACAATGACTGAATTAAAAAGAAGCAATATTTATTCTCTTTTTCTTACTTGCACAGTGATCTCATTGACAACCAGGTGGTTTGACAATAACGTACATGACGGTTTAACTGAGTAACCTAAACTACAACTCCCAGTGTGCTTCACCACTGGCTACCCTACAGTGCTTCATGGATCTTTCATGATATTTTCCCCAAGTGCACCAATCTGCCAAGCTTTCCCCCCCTTAACTATGACAAAAAGCAGTGCTCTCTCCAATATGTATGGTATCTTCAGAATCTGTATCCTCACTGGGATCTCCTAAGCCAGAAGAGTACATCGTTCAAAGTGAGAGTTTGCCTGAAAGGCATCTGATTCTCTTGCATACTTTTAACAAGGTGGAAATGCTAATGCTCTTATAGCATTAGGCACTCTGATACTGGGCATTTTATTTGTCAACACAGTTGAAAAGAAGCATGAAAGAGTTTCCTTGTTCAAAGTATGCTTTTTGATCTGGGCTGTAAAATCCAGGGAACCACTAGATGGCAGCAAGGAGATACACAAAACTCTCTAGGAGTCATCTGGACTGTTGCACCCCAGATCTCCTAACTCAAATCTCCATAAAAATTTGGACCACAACCTGGTTGTTCAGATTATTTGCCTCAATGTACATCGCTTTACACTGGCTTACTTTAAACCCATTTCCCATTAATGTCCTTTTCCAAGTAACTTAAAGAATATTTGCTTATTTTAACAGCCTTCAACAATTCGAAGCTGCTTTACTGCTCTAATGCAAACCCCTAAATTCACCACTACATATTCTGTGCCGATGTTTAAGAGTTTATCATATCTTTTGATATCTTAACACTACCAAAGTTGTTGCCTAACCTAGCAGGAGAAAAATGAAGTATACACACTAAGCCAATGCATATAAAATACTACAGACCAGAGTATCTTTACACATTGGAGGCCCATGTTAATAAGCATACACACTTTAAGAAGAAAAGACAATCAGATTTACATTCATCACTGACGCCAATGACATACTTGCCAGCATGTGAAATGCTTTTTGGTGACATTTCATCTAATGATGCTTTTCCATCTGCTGAATGGCTATCTCTGTTAAGATAAAAATCCCAGCCAAGCAGACGGCTGGCTATAGTGATGTGCAGAGGAGAGGAAATTCCATTGCAGAAGCAGGAAAAAATGTGTATTCATTCAAATTGTGAATTTATTTATACAGATATCCATACTGCCCTACTTCAGAAGACACAAGGTGGTGGTTTATAACAAAATAAAAGCAAATCCAAACCCAAGGAAGATCATCAGCATAACCCAAACCAATTAAAGTCAAGTATTAAGGCTGCCCAGCTCCACCTCTGATAGCTAAAGCCAACCATACAATGATTTCAACCACCCTGTGAAAACCAAGCAAGGTGGGAACAACCAAGCTCAGAGAACTCCAAGGACTCCAAGGTGGGATCTCCCTGCACCCTGGGGGCAAGGGAATCCATAGCATGGGGATGGTCAAGAAGATTCTCCTCTAGGTCCCCACTCTTTTGACCTCATGTATTAAATGTATTTACACCTCCGTTTTGTTTTAGTTGAGGAAATGAAAATTAAAACATCTAGATCGGTCATCCTGGTTTAATAGCAGCATTATTTACTATTGGGAGAATGAAAATAGATCAAGCAATAGCCTTGTTACATTGATATCTAAAAGTTCATTCTGAACACAGGAGGACTAAGGTTAGCAGCATTTTAAAAAATAATAATTATGGAATTCTGTTCCCAACTGATACACAAAACATTACAGTTAAAGTGCCACTACATTGCCCTTCTCTGCATACATATAGTACAAGAAACTAATGTTATCATTTACTTACTCATTTCTTAAGGAAAATCAATATTTACTTGATTGTTTATGCTTTGAATAAGATAACAAATATTAAGATAAGCCATAATGGAAATAAGTCTTACTTAATAAGCATAATGGTTTTACTAGCAAAACCAAAGTACATAAATATCAATCTATATATCTATCTGACGTCTCTATTTTCGTCAGACTACTAAATAATGTGCTTATCAATATTTGTCTGCAATGACTCATGTTAATAAACTCATATTTCACTAATATAAAATACCTTAAATTTAATATAGCAAAGTTTACCAAAGTTTTCAGAAAAAAAAGTTAGGCTTGTTATGCTTAACCTCCCCCCCCCCCAAAAAAACAGTTAGCTGACAATTATGTATCCTACATCTGCATAACCAACCTATCTTCCCCTCCTTCCTCCCCCAACCTTCACCCCAATTTCAGTCTGACATCAGTCTAGCCACTCTGTGCATGTAATGAAGTGAGCCACAGCTCAGGAAAGCTTATACCTTATAATAAAGTTTGTTGGAAATGGTGCTTCCAGATTCCTGATTTTTTGCCATCATAGATTAAGAGCCAGTTGGGTGTAGTGGTTAAGGCAACAGACTAGAAACTGGGAGACTGGGAACTGTAGTCCCGCCTTAGGCACAAAGCCAGCTGGATGACCCTGGGCCAGTCACTCTCTCTCAGCCCTAGGAAGCAGGCAATGGCAAACCACTTCCAAAAAACCTCATCAAGAAAACCATAGGGACTTGTCCAGGCAATCGCCAGGAGTCAACACTGACTCGAAGGCACCAAAAAAAAAAAAAGACTAAGTTCTTCTCCATTTTAAAACTAATCTGCTTGAAAGCTCATGTTCATTTTATGTGCCATGTAGAATTCAACAATATTTGCACATCAAAATACACTGGTTTTTACACTTGGGATCCTTGGGCTTTGTAACTATAAAAAAAGTAAACTTTGAATCCTAGTTTCTTCAGGATGCTGATATTTTTTCTCATTTTTCTTCCTAACCATTGCAAAGCATCTTTTCAGGGTGACCTTAACTTTCATATTTTTAAAATGTACGGTGTATATTTTTTGTGGGTGGATGTACATATACGTGCAGACAATCAATTCCTTTTGGTACAATGACTATTTATCTTCTTTAATATATTAGGAAATATATTGAAAGAAATCTATTCAAAAATATACATTTAAAAAAAAAACAAGCTATTACCCATTTCTGATTTAAACTGATTTTCATTTATTTCAAATGAACAATCAATTATATTTTTACTAGAGAAAATCTCCCCCCTCTCTCTCTCCCTCACTTTCTTTCTACCAGTGCTATGGTGGTTTTGTATATCTACTGTAATTTCACAGCTCTGCATATTTATACTCTAAGACACTGTTTAATACAATTTGGAAAGAAGGCTTTGCACTGCACATCTCATTACATTTACTAATGTACTCAAAAGAAGAAATCATGGCGTGTTCCACTTTTAACTGGTAACGTTTGGCAAGAAAAATATTCATGTGTATTCTGACAAAGAGTACATTGATACAGTTCACGCACAGGGGTGAATCAGTGCAAAAAATTCAAGCACAGTTGAATACTTTGACATTCTGCATTACTATGATTGCAACTGCTTCCCACGAAGTAATGATCGTAATGAATAAACATGCCATGCTTATGAAAGTCTTCGATCTAACAAGCTGATCAATTGCTAATTCTATTCTATAAGCAGATGTAAGATGTCCTTCTGTCAGTACATGAACCAACTCCTGTTTGTTTGATTAAGACACGATACCATCTCAATATCTTCCAAATCTTCTCTTGTTCTTTTATGCAATGATATAGTATTTCAATGAGCAAAAACCCAAAGTTGTACTAAAACTTTGAAAGCCATTGTATATTAACTACAGAATGTGCAATTAAAAGCAAACTTGTTATTGAAAGCAAAGTCATCTAGACATCCATTTTTCTCATGTAAGCTTTTGTTAACTTCATGGACAATAGTCATTCCAGGAATAGATTCAAAGTATGCCTCTTTCCCTGTGAAATCTTTTGCTTGAGGCCTGCAAACAGCAAAGTATTACTTTCAACAAATCCATAAAGGGATATTTTTCTGATAAATGTATCTTCAGTAAAACAATTTAGCTATATCTAGCAAGGATAAAAAATGCAAAGGAACAGGACTCTGTTTTGTGGAAAAGAATATATATGGCAAGAGAACGTTCCCCTTATAAACTGTTGTTACTATCTGCTGTACAGTTCCAAATTAGCTTAGATAATTTATTCATTACTGAAGGTCAAAGTTAAAAGAGAACAGTATACATTCAAATTTGTGGACATAGTGAAAGGAAAATGTGTTTTTGTAGCCAGCAAATATTAATTCTAAAAATATAATCAGTGATAGTTGGGCAATATAATTTGACTATTTAACAAAAATGATCTCAGAATCCAAAAGCTATTCTTAATACCAAACAGGTAAAAACATAAATACAGTACTCCTACAATGCTGACCCACAACCATTAAAATCAAAATGGCATTGATTTAAAGTCTGTGACATCAAATCTAATTGCAAACTTGTGCAGTATTTGTAAGTCTGCCCACAGCAGATAAAGCTATGGATGTTTAAAATTTACATACAACTATATCTTTTTCTATTAAAAATATTTGAATTCGAACCTGCTTCCATAGGATACCCATAAACTGGTGCTGACTAGTTTTCCCAAACGTGGACTTATACAAATATTTTAAGACAACAACTCCCAGCATTTGCCACAAAAATGCATCCATATAAAGAGTGCCAATATGGGGACAGCAAAAAGATAGAGAAACAGCTGGCAGTGCCCCTTTGAACTCTGACAATAAAAACTAAAATAAAGGTAATCCTCGGTTAATGACAGTAATAGGGACCAGAATTTCTGTTGCTAAGCAATGCAGTCATAAAGCGTGATGTCACATGAACACATCACTTAGCAACAGCAATCCTGGCACTCCCCATTGCCATCATTAAGTGAGGATTGTGACTCACAAGCAACCCAGCAGGCAGGTAAGGTGCTGTGCATGGCGCAAGCATGGTGGAGCCAAAGGTGGCTGCTGCCAGGAGCGGAGGGTGCAAGCAACTTACCAGAGTGACTTGCGACCTTCCCTGCCAGTTGTAAGTCTCCTTTTTCAGCACCATCATAACCTTGAACAGTCACTGAATGAATGGTCGCTAAGCAAGAACTACCTGTAATAAATTAGGATTACTGGAAAACTCAGAAGAGTCTCATTAGGGCTGAATTCTAGAAGCAAAATACACCATTAGTGAGAGGTACACATGGATAGATGATGCGAGTAGATGAAGGATTAGAAAATGAACTAGAATATGAGCATGCTGGGCAAAATTGAGGGAAGAAGAAAAAGGGAAAAACAATGACAGGTTCAGGACTATCAGCAAAATGTCCCTGAAATAGCTGCAAATTGTCACAAAGGACAGGGCAAGATAGAGGGCATTTGTCCATTGTCAAATGTCAGCCCTTTGAGGGACGCCAGGTTAGGAAACAGAAAATGCAAGGATTACAGGAATACTACTATATTGTGATAGGGTACAATAACAGACTCTTGGAAACATGCCAGAGATTTTGCTACAGACCAAATTAGTAGAGTGACTGTGCATCTTATCTTACAGAGGGATGTCTGACTTTGAAGGGATCTCCAGTTGGAAAATTTATCCATAAGATTTAAAGAATTAGGGACCTTGAACATTCTCACTAATAGGCAGCACCTAGTTAAGCAGCAGATTAAGCAAGCACATCAGGCACTTTGTCAGAGTCCTCCCCTTTGCTACATCTCTTTAAATTCTAACAATTATTTCTACATCTGCATCTGCACATATCAATTAATACATGGAAATTTTATGTAAAACTGTCATTTCTTTTGTAATGAACAGGTGGCCACCCTAAACATCAACTGCATAATTGCTTTGTCATAAATTATACAGTTAACTCCTGCTTCCTTCCTCCAGATTTTGGCACCTTTGCACATCAGCCAGTGTTAAGATTCCCCATCTGACTGGCTTGTAGCTGGCTGAAGATTTCTCAGACACTCAACAAGGCAAGGCTACTAAAGCATCTTTATTGCACTAGGAATGACACCACTTCAAACAATTGACTGCTTTCTGATAGTTAAGGTTGTTGAGCACGACTTCTATCCTCCTGAATTTAAACTCAATGCCTCCTTCCCCCACCCTTAACAGGAACCCTGGTTTACACAACTCCCCCTCTGTGCTAGATGGCAGTTGATTATTTATAATTTCAGCATTCCTACCCTAGGAATATCTAGCTTCCAATGCATCTCCCATACACAGAATCCACTGCTGATTTCCTAAGATTTTCTCTGCTTGCCACTGCTATCTACTCAATAGAAGTGAAGTGCTAACAAGCACTGAGAATGAACAGAATGAATCATGGTTGCCATAGCCTCATCATTGGTCCATTCTCTGCTGTGGAAATGAAATGGGCTATTTGCAGGCAGAACAAAAGACCCTGGTTGCAATCCCAGAAATCTGCATATCAATTGCTTCTCCAGTTAAAAGGTTGGCATTTGCAGGCCCTTGTGTAACTAAATAAAATAGGACACATTGGGAAACTATTAAGAGGAATGACCCAATGTAATCTAACCTCATGAATTATACATAAGTAAACAATAATTTTTGTTTGTACACCAAACTGGAGAGCCACTTTGGTGTAACGGTTAAGGCATCAGGCTAGAAATGGGGCAACCAGGAGTTCTAGTCCCACCTTAGGCACAAAACCAGCTGGATAACCTTGGGCCAGTCACTCCCTCTCAGCCATAGGAAGCAGGCAATGGCAAACCACTTCCAAAAAACCTCATCAAGAAAACTGCAGGGAGGAGGGCGGAGCTGGCGTCGCGGCGATACGGCGGGCGATCCTGGGCTCCCAGGATGGCAGCCGATATCTCCTCCCCCGGACGGTCCCGATGGACCTAAGCCGTCCCGTAGAGATGGCGATCGCAAAGGGCACGTCCCGCGGATCTCAGGGACGCCGCAAGTCCCAGATTGATCCGGGGAGAAGCTCTTGAAGCCGGCGGAGGAGAGCCAGCCAAAATGGCTGCGAAAGCCGGGGCAGCTCCAAAGGAAGAAGGAAGAGAAGGGTGTCAACTGGGTGAGATGGACTTTTACTATTTAACTATTCTTAGAGAACACCTTAAGTAACTTAAAGAGATTTTTAAAAGTGAAGAAAAGTGGATTAAGCGGCGAGATCGAGCCTTATAAAAAAAGGGGGGGAATATTTTTTTTTTTCAACTTTCCCTTTTTAGTGGATTTGGCAAGATGTTTTTCTCTTAAAAAAAATATATTTTTAACTGGATTGGCTTTCTCTTTTTAATACTCAATAACTTTTTATTTTAAGCCTTTTTTTTGACTAAGATTTCCTTATTGTTGTAAGAAATTTATACTTTTTGATTTTGAAATGGGGAAAGTGGAGTTAAGAGAAAGTAAATGAAAGAAAGTTGCACTGCCATCTAGAGGCTCGACATAGTGCTTTTTTTCTTCTATTGTGACGCATGCTCAAGGACCCTGTGCTTTCTAAAAAGATAGTGGGATGTGCATGTTTATACAGGTGCCATCCGTAACTATAAACAAGAAAGTGGAGTTGAAAGCGATTTTGAAAATATCAAGATGGAAAGTTTGAGCTAGTCACAAGAGCCCTGATTAGTGGCAGTAGCTCTTCTTTCTGCTAGAAGCTCTGTTTTGCTCTCTACTCCCCCCTCAGTTGGATTTTTTTTAAAGAGACTTAGTCTTTTCCCTCCTCTTCTTTTTTTTTTTTTCTCCTCTTGCTTTTTTTTTTTCTTTCTTATTTTTGGCAAGAACAAAGATAAAGAATCCTTTGATTCAATGAAGGTTTATCAAGATAATAAACTATACGAGAAACACAATGCAGAAAAAGATCTCTAAACTATTGAAGATGACTATAAAAAACTGGAAGAAGAGCTGCAGAAATTTCCGCAAAAAAAGAAAAGAAAAAAAGATACTAAAGCTAAAATGGACTTAATTAAACACAAAACGGGATCAATGGAAAAGGAAGAAATAGTACAAGAAATCAGAAACATTAAATAGAATTATTGTGGTTAATTAACTGATAAATGAAGAGGGACAGACTTGTTCTTGGCACTGAGGGTGAGAAAAAGATTATACAAGATTATAATGGAAAATCGTACTAAAAGAATGCACAAAAAGAAGAAGTAAAACAATATTGAAAGAAACTACTTCAGATGTTTAAAGAAAAACGAGGGGAATACAACAATGATGGAACTGACAGAAGCTTCAAAAAGCAGAATGTTTGAAAGGACATTTATTATTGCTTTCTCTTATCCAATAATATAGAAAAAGGAATAAACAGCTAGATACTTTGGGATATTGAATGAAAAGGGTGAACTCAAAATTATGCAAGCGCTGGAATAAAGTATAAATCTGAGATATATAGTTAAAAATTGTATTTGATTTTAAAGAGATTAGACATTTACATATGGTTGAATATAGTAACATATAGATTTTAAACTAGAGATATTTTTGTTGAAACATGTAGTGAAGAATCTGGTTAGAACTGTAACCCGGTTAGAACTGTAACTGATATTGTAACTGATACTGGTTAGAATTGTAACTTTTAAGAATTGGAAAAATTAAAAATTACTTATGCAGGAGGAAGTTATTGAAAATTATGAAATGTGCAGAGATGAGTTAAACTGAGATTTGAAATTAGAGTAAGAAGATAAGTAACTTGTTTTTATTAATGATTGGATGAGAAAATATAGTAATGTAATGGATTAGGAAACTTTATAATAGAAATTTGATATTAATTATTATATATATACACATATAATCGATAGATGGAAATGTATTACTAATCCTATTGAAAGTTAAAATTTCTTGTAATAAATGATTTTATAGATTAGCTATGAATGATTAATAATTGTTAATTGATAAGTATACAAGTATATTTTGAATAGATGATATGAGAATTTAAGATTATGAAAGGGGCACCAACGAGTTGGTAACTGGTTGGCACACGCTATAAAATGGAAGATGCTCTTTTTTTATGCCTTTTTATGGTTTTGTTTGTCCATGTATGTTTTGTGTTTGTTGTAAAAATAAAAAATTTTATAAAAAAAAAAAAAAGAAAACTGCAGGGACTTGTCCAGGCAGTCACCAGGAATCAAAACTGATTCGAAGTCACCAAAATAATAATTTATATCCCACAGTCATGATAGACTCTAGGTGGTATTCAAAATACACAATGATATAACCCTACAGTAATATAATAAACTACAATAACATAATAATACAACAGATGCAATGCAACAGATACAATAATATATTAGATGGTGCCACAACTTAGTAAATGACATTCCTGGAAGATATTCAGGAAAACCAAAAGGGAAGGTATTACTTTCACCTCCAAGGGCAACTCCTGCAGAGAATGCCTGCTTTCACCAAACATCTCAATTTCAGGGGCAGTCAGTCAGCACTTTCTGCTTGCATGAAATCTGGAACAAGAAATCTCAGAGATACCCAGCCTCCAAGCTAGACAGCAATGATAACCCTAACTTTGAATAATACCCAGAAACATACTGATAACCAATGCAGTTTCTGTAATATTGGTGTTATATGTCAATTCTGGGTCAGAACCATTATCAGGTGAGAAGCTGAATTCTGTACTGATTGTCTTCAAGGTCAGCTCCATGTAAAGCAAACTATAATAGTACAATCAAGAGCTGGAAAAGGTATGAATGACAGTACACAGTGCTCCTCATTCCAGGAAAGGTGGCAACTAGCATACCCATGAAAGCTGGGCAAATGCCCTCCTGACTACACCTTTTACCTGCTTTTTACCTGCTAGAAGCAGGAGCCACAAGTCTAGAAAGACACACACACCCCCCCCGATTCCACACCTATTTTTACATGGAACAGCACTTTAACAACTCCATCTTGCTTGGCTGAATCTGAGCTTGTTTTTCCCACCCAGTCCCTAATAACCCTTTAGACACTGAATTAGGATTACACCAAACTTTACACTGAGCTTGGGGTTGAGATATACAACTGAATCCTTCTCCCTGAACTAATAAATGGCCTCATCCAGAGGCTTCATGGAGATATTGAATAAAATGTGGGAGAGGACAAAGCTGTAAACTGTAGTGCAATTAAATGTTCTTTTAGGTACTGCAACATAACAAATTTCAAATAAAACCACTCCAAGCAATTAGATATACTGACCTACTAAAATTAATTTCCCCCCATTAAATTTGTTCAAGTTCTACCAACCTACCATTCCTCTCTTGCATTTTTTTTCTCCAATAATGTAGGCTGTATAAAATCTGCTCTTCTGCTACTTCTTTGTCTCTGTATTTGCCTTTCTTCCTTCCTAAATTTTTCTGTTTCATTCATATACTGATTTTGTATTGAAAAAGTATTGTATTTCAATGTATTGAAAAGGTTCTTTATTCTGATCAAAATGGGAACTTAAGCAAGGAAGCATATTCTATCTGATAATTCATTAATCTGCAGATCAATAAAAATCTGATCTATATATCAACATTGCATGCATTTAATTATTAGTCAATTCTGTCAAATTTTACAAGAATTATTTTTAAGAATAAGAAACTGTCAAAATATTGCAACTGTGATATGGTTCCTAAATATTTTTTGTGCTCAACTTTCCCAAATGTAGACTTCTTTGTGCAAAAGTCTCCAAATCCACATATTTTTGAGCCCAGAAATATTTGAAGATATATTAGCAGATCTGTAAACTGTGCACCTGTTTGCACTATGACAAATTCTGTTTTGGCACACCATGTGTTTTTATTTAGGAAAAAAAATCTGTGATAGAATTCTTTCAAATCACTATTCCAAAATACACGCAGAGCTCTTGCTGTTGCAAAGTATTATGCTATGAAACACAGAGGTACTGTATACTAAAGAGCTAAACCCAACACAAATGCAAATCAATTCTTATCCTATAAATTTCACCCAAGCTGAGGGGCAGCAAGAATAATACAATGGTTAGGTTATTGAATTAGGGATGGAGACACCTCAGGTTCAAGTCTCACCTCAGCTATAGAAATCTATGGAATAATTGGTCAGCTGTTGTATCTCAGCTCAACGTACCTTACAGTGCACCTTACAGGTCTGTCACTATACATAAAAGGTATATTTATACAGAGGAGGTATATATAGAGGAGTATTATGTACTGTATGTTATTCTTGAGCTTTTGGAGATAGAAGAGTAAGGATCACAAATCCTTCCTTTCCATGGCTGTATCTATTGTCTTCAGAAGGTCAGGAACACCTAGAAGCAGAGGATATAGATGAGTTGGCACACACACACACACATTTTCCCATTAAAACATGTGTGTGTGTGTTTGAAAGTGAAGTCCTGGGGAGGTATAAGCTTTAAAATACAAGTTGCAGGTCCAAGAAAGCAAGCGTGTGTCAACCCTTGGAGATATGGGCCAAACCTGGAAGCTTGGCAGACCAAAATTAGCTAGCAGACCTGTGAAAATTCATTGGAGCTAATCACAGAGTTTTTTTGAATTTTATCACTATGAATTTTGGATGAGATAAGGGAACAAAAACCTGATTGTCATTTTTCTTCTTTTTAAATGCACTGATGGAGTGAGTTTGATGACTGCCTCTAATTATTTAATACTTGAAGCAAGCAGAATTAATTTCTGTGTGTAGTATTAGCACCTTACCCTGCTGGGCTATTCTCATTGTTACACTACGGTGAGCTGTAAGACTACTCACAGCTACTGCACATGCTTTTAAAACAGGTCAATCTAAATAAATCACATTATTAATATATGATGCTCGTTGCAGCAGCAGTGAGGGGCCAATTGAAATGTGACCTCCGACTGGGCTTATGACTGTATGGTTATAGCATATTAGCTCCCTCCACCCAAAATGTGGAAAAGGGGGAAATTATACTTCATTTTGCAAATGTGCTCCTCATTTGCAAGTATCTATCCTATATAATCTCATTTTTTCAAAAATTTATTAATTCCAATTTTCCATGCTCATCCACTTTTTGGCCTGCGAAAATAAAAATAAAACCAGGCTTCCTTACCCTCACCTGTAAAAAGGAAAAAGCTGTCTCCAACAGTGGAAAGAAGATGCTTAGGTTTTATCAAGACACAAACTGTTTTTCTGCCACTCATATTTAATCCAGATTTCATTAATTTCAACCTTTACTGGCCCCAGGTACAACTGCATGATCACTGCAATCTCAAAATTTATATCATTCTGTTTGAATCTTGGGACTCCAGTGGGCACACTGACTATCCCTGAATCATTCAAATAGTTCATACTTAGTAAAGAACTACCATATCCAGTCTACAAAAATCTGGGAAATCACCAGATGACAATAGAGAGATACAGAAAATTAGCTCTTTGCTGCCATGTAGCAGTCATCTGGGGTTTTGCATCCTAGATATGACAGCCCTACTCCATAGCTTCTCTTGAAAATGGAGAGGAATAGTAGTTAAATAGCAAAATGCCTGCTTAGCGCTCAGAAAGTCCCAGGTTAAATTCCCAGGTGCCTCCAGCTAAAAAAAGATTATGTTTGGCTAGAGAGACAAGCTGTTAAAGTACAAGGCAGCTTTTTCTGCTAATCATTTTATTTAAAAGACTTTTAATTCACTTTTCAGGTGCTAATACCCTCCCATGGCACATTTACATTTTTTTTTAATGTTCAATAAAAAAAAAGCTGGACTAGATCCAGACTTAACCATGCTCAGAACATACTCATTAGTGCATTACGTTGGTGATGTATGTATATTAAGTCAACAAAGCAAAGAATGAAATAAACCTTTTTAAAAAAGATTCATATGACAGAGCCATGGGCATCCTTATCAAAGGGGTTCCAAAGTTGCTAGCCACCATCAAAACAGTCTTCTTTTGAACACGTATCTCATCTTACTGATGAGCCATAAGCTTATTGTTTGTGGTTGGAATATACAACCTGAGACCCCAGGCCAGTTGGCCCCTGAAAGTTTTGAACAATACCCCCAGAAATCCTGCAAAAGATATCACCAGACTGTCACATACAAAATAACAAAAGAGATACAGGTAGCCCTCACTTAACAACCATTCATTTGATGACGGTCCAGAGTTACGACAGCCTTGGGAAAAGTGCTTTATGATGCCTGGGGCCACGTGATCATGATTTGCAACTTTTTTATGGTGGTTGTTAAGTGAATCATATGGTCATTAAGCGAATTCCAACAAAAAAGTCCATTGGAGAAGCTAGATTCATTTTACAATCACATGATTCACTTAACAACTGCGGTGACTCGCTTAACACCCTTCATAAAAAAGGTTATAAAATCAGCTCTGATTCACTTAACAACCAAATCGCTTAGCCACCTAAATTCCAGTCCCTATTGTGATTTGATAGCAAGGACTACCTGTAAATCATTATATGGTTAGGAAGTCATTAGTAAACTAACTCTACTTAGTTTAATTGCATTTAAATTAAATTCAAACAAATTCAGTTTTTGCTGTCTGCCCAACTCTTTGTACTTGGTGATCTGGCACTTTGGAGCCTTGATATATCATTCAAGGGACAAGTGTGGTCCTCAGCCTAAAACACCTTTTATATCTCTTATAGTCCACAGCTCTTTTATGAACATTTAAGGCCAATATTTTTTTTCATTTTTTCCCCCCTTTTATGTTAAAGTCAGTAATATAAAATGTAATAATTGAGCAGTTGAAAAGCAACAGTTCTCCAGCTGCCCCATCCTCTTCCTTTTTTTCTTCCAAGACAGGTTTTTTTAGAAAGAAGAGGAACCCAGCCCAAACAGGAAGGAAGGAACTATGAAGTTGTAGCTGGGAAGGAAAAGGGATGACGAAGAGATAATCTGTAGGATAGCATCCAAAGATTAGTAGGATAAGATAGCAGAAAAAAAGGAGGAACCGTAAAACCAGTAACAAGGTGGCTGATTTTGAATCTGTAATGAACGAATGGATTGCATTGTTGTCTGCAGTTGTGAATGAATGGGTATAAAAGATGGATGACTGGAAAGCAGAAGAACACTGTGTTAGAACACTGCATTTGTTGTTTAGTCGTTAAGTCGTGTCCGACTCTTCGTGACCCCATGAACCATATTGCGCCAGGCCTTCCTGTCCTTCACTGCCTCCCTGAGTTTGCTCAGTTTCATGCTCATTGCTTCAGTGATGCTATCTAACCATCTCATCCTCTGCCGTCCTCTTCTCCTTTTGCCTTCAATCTTTCCCAGCATCAGGGTCTTCTCCAAAGAGATCTCTCTTCGCATTAGGTGACCAAAATATCTGAGCTTGAGCTTCATTATCGATCCTTCCAATGAGCAATCAGGGTTGATTTCCTTTAAGATTGACTGGTTTGACCTCCTAGCAGTCCAGGGGACTCTCAAGAGTCTTCTCCAGCACCACAGTTCAAAGGCATCAATTCTTCGGCACTCGGCCTTTTTATGGTCCAGCTCTCACAGCCATACATTACTACTGGAAAAACCATAGCTTTGACTATGCGGATCTTTGTCGGCAAGGTGACGTCTCTACTTTTTAATATGCTATCTAGGCTTGCCATAGCTTTCCTCCCAAGGAGCAAGCGTCTTTTAATTTCATGGCTGCAGTCTCCGTCTGCGGTGATCTTGGAGCCCAAATAAATGAAGTCTGTTACTGCTTCCATTTCTACCCCTTCTATTTGCCAGGAATTGATGGGTCCAGATGCCATGATCTTAGTTTTTTTAATGTTGAGTTTCAAGCCAGCTTTTGCACTCTCCTCTTTCACTCTCATCAAGAGGCTCTTTAGTTCTTCTTCACTTTCTGCCATTAGGGTGGTATCGTCCGCATATCTGAGGTTGTTGATGATTCTCCCTGTAATCTTAATTCCGGCTTGTGATTCTTCCAGCCTGGCATTTCTCATGATGTACTCTGCATATAGGTTAAATAAGCAGGGTGACAGTATACAGCCTTGTCGTACACCTTTCCCTATTTTGAACCAATCGGTTGTTCCATGACCGGTTCTAACTGTTGCTTCTTGGCCCGCATACAGATTTCTCAGGAGACAGGTAAGGTGGTCTGGTACTCCCATCTCTTTAAGAATTTGCCACAGTTTGTTGTGATCCACACAATCAAAGGCTTTTGCATAGTCAATGAAGCAGAAGTAGATATTTTTCTGGAACTCTCGTGCTTTCTCCATGATCCAGCGAATGTTGGCGATTTGATCTCTAGTTCCTCTGCCTCTTCGAAACCCAGCTTGTACATCCGGTAGTTCTCGGTTCATGTATTGCTGAAGCCTAGCTTGTAGGATTTTGAGCATAACCTTGCTAGCATGTGAAATGAGTGCAATTGTGCGATAGTTTGAGCATTCTCTGGCGTTGCCCTTCTTTGGAATTGGAACATAAACTGACCTTTTCCAATCCCGTGGCCACTGTTGTGCTTTCCAAACTTGCTGGCATATTGAGTGCAGCACTTTAACACTATCATCTTTTAGTATTTTAAATAACTCAGCTGGAATACTGTCATCTCCACTAGCTTTGTTGTTAGCAATGCTTCCTAAGGCCCACTTGACTTCACTCTCTAGGATGTCTGGCTCAAGGTCAGTGATCACACCAGCGTGGACATCAGGGACATTAAGATCTTTCTTGTATAGTTCTTCTGTGTATTCTTGCCACCGCTTCTTAATCTCTTCTGCTTCTGTTAGGTCCCTGCCTTTTTTGTCCTTTATCATGCCCATCTTTGCACTAAACGTTCCTTTCATATCTCCAATTTTCTTGTAGAGATCTCTAGTCTTCCCCATTCTATTGTTTTCCTCAATTTCTTTGCATTGTTCATTTAAGAAGGCCTTCTTATCTCTCCTTGCTATTCTCTGGAAATCTGCATTCAGTTGCTTATATCTTTCCCTTTCACCCTTGCTTTTCGCATTCCTTCTTTCCACAGCTATTTGTAAAGCCTCATCAGACAGCCATTTTGCTTTCTTGCATTTCTTTTTCTTTGGGATGGTTTTAGTTGCTGCCTCCTGTACAATGTTACGGACCTCCGTCCATAGTTCTTCAGGCACTCTGTCTACCAAATCTAATCCTCTAAATCTATTCATCACCTTCACTGTGTACTCACAAGGAATATGATCTAAGTCATACCTGAGTGGTCTAGTGGTTTTCCCTACATTCTTCAATTTAAGCCTAAATTTTGCAGTAAGAAGCTCATGATCTGAGCCACAGTCAGCTCCTGGTCTTGTTTTTGCTGTCTGTATAGAGCTTCTCCATCTTTGGCTGCAAAGTATATAATCAATCTGGTTTCGGTATTGACCATCTGGTGATGTCCATGTGTAGAGTCGTCTCTTGTGTTGTTGGAAAAGAGTGTTTGCTATGACTAGCTTGTTCTCTTGACAGAACTCTATTAGCCTTTGCCCTGCTTCATTTTGTACTCCAAGGCCAAACTTGCCTGTTATTCCGATTACTCCTTGACTTCCTACTTTAGCATTCCAATCCCCTATGATGAAAAGGACATCTTTTTGGTACTAGTTCTAGAAGGTGTTGTAGGTCTTCATAGAAGCGGTCAACTTCAGCTTCTTCGGCATCAGTGGTTGGGGCATAGACTTGGATGACTGTGATATTGAATGGTTTGCCTTGGATACGCACTGAGATCATTCTGTCGTTTTTGAGGTTGTACCCCATTACTGCCTTTCCCACTCTCTTATTGACTATGAGTGCAACTCCATTTCTTCTAAGGGTTTCTTGCCCACAGTAGTAGATATAATGGTCACCCGAATTAAATTCACCCATTCCCGTCCATTTCAGTTCGCTGATTCCCAAGATGTCGACGTTCAATCTTGTCATCTCATGTTTGACCACATCCAGCTTGCCTTGGTTCATAGATCTTACATTCCAGATACCTATACAATATTGTTCTTTACAGCATCGGACCTTCTTTTCGCTTCCAGATACATCCACAGCTGAACGTCCTTTCGGCTTTGGCCCAGCCGCTTCACTCTTTCTGGAGCTACTTGGAATTACCCTCCGCTCTTCCCCAGTAGCATATTGGACACCTTCCGACCTGAGGGGCTCATCTTCCGGCGTCATATTTTTTAGCCTTTTAACATTGTCCATGGGGTTTTCTTGGCAAGGATACTGGAGTGGGTTGCCATTTCCTTCTCCAGTGGACCACATTTTGTCAGAACTCTCTGTCATGACCTGTCCGTCTTGGGTGGCCCTGCACGGTATAGCTCATGGCTTCACTGAGTTACGCAAGCCCCTTCGCCACAACAAGGCAGTGATCCATGAAGGGGAGAACACTGCATTAGGAAGGGAAATCTTCCAATATTGGTGGTTTTGCAGTATGTATTAGCAAAACAGAGTGCATGGCTTATGTTAAGCAGCAAACACAAGAGCAGCCAATCTGGTACCTTCCAGAGGAGTTGGAACTATAACTCCACTTATTATCCTGATGACTTGCTGGCTGGACATCCTGAGATACAGATCCAAGAAATCTGCAGGACACCAGAATGGTGACAATGGCCAAGAGGTTGCTTTCCCTCTTAGGGTATCTTGTCTGACACAAGGAAAGTCAACAACACTTCAAATTGGCCAACTTGCACAACTCCCTGGGTTGGCAAGTGATAATGGTCCATCTCCTTTCAGCATTAAACCTAAAATTTGATTACCAGTGGTACAATGGTTATTCCAAACTGGCTGATCCTGGAAACATCCTCATTGCCTTACCTCCTTAGAATTTTAGGAACAAAGGTCATATAGAACTAAAGATAGCCACAATGATCTTAAGAAAAGTTGCAAAATTCATATATGGGTGCTACTCTTAGGCCAATCTGAAACCACTGCAGCATCTTATTGACAGGGCCTACTCCCACAGAATCATCTTAAAACAAAAGCAAAATGCAGATTCAAAACTTTGAATACCCCTGTTTTCCCCTTTTCTCCTATCCATCTCTTATTTTGTTATTACTTGCTGCTTTACAGTTGTATCTGGTAAAATATTCTGAAGATCTCAAAGATCTGCATTTCATTCTGTCTCTCAAAAAATAAATGGGAGACATGGCTTAGGCTGTTATGAGGTAGGCATAACATAAGGAATAAGGAATGCAAATATAAATCAAAATAATAAATCTCAAATAGGACCCATTTATTTCCTTTCTAATGCTAATTCTTGTGATTTCCATGTACTTTAATGTATTTTAAATGAATCTTTCTTTATCCCTTGAATTGGGGACTGACTGTATATGTTCCATCCAATTGGTTAGCAGTATTGGGTCCCTCCATACATTTTGAAAGGAGGGGGAGAAAAGAAAAGATACAGATTGGGCTCTGACTTCACAGAGACTACAGGGTTTACCAAAAAAAAAACCCAAAAAAACTTTAATCTCAGGTTTATTCCCAAACTACCTCCTGCTAGAAGAAATTAGGAATACAACATGAATAAAGCAATTTACTCATAAAATTACTAATAAATACAATCCAGCCTACTCATTTTTTGCAGGCAAGTGGCCTTGCTCTTCTATAACTGCTGAAGTAACCAGAAAAACTTGTTATTAGAGTCATTGTTGTTCTACTGTTTTAAAAATTCCAACTGCTTTATCATAACTCTTTGGCATAGATGCACACTAATAACATTATTAGTTCTTATATCTAATCTTTTCCCCACAAATCTCCAGGCTGCATTTTTCATTTTTAAGTGGCCCTCACAGAGGTCAACAATTAGATGCAGTATGAAAAAACAAAGCCAAATTCTGAAATCATAGTATCGGCAGATGTCAGTTGAAGTTAACAAAAAAGATCCAAACAATGAGGTCATTCATGCATTTACGGGTAGGGGACAAAACTGTCTTTATTTGTATCTGTACATAAAGTAGCCTTCTGTTAAGACAACCTATGGGATTTACAAGTGCCCTCCAGATTAACTGGACTTCCACTCCCTCGATTCTCTGCCAAAGGTAACAGGAAATTGTTCCAATATGACTTGAGGGCACAAGAAAGTTCAAGGGGGCTGCATATGACAAATAACAGAAGGGGCACCACCACGCAGAAGGTTGAAACTTCAGGATGCTGAATGATGGATTTAAACTACAGGAAGGTAGGTTCTGATTGAATGCACAGAAAATATCCAGACAGTAAGAGCAGTTTGACAGTGGTATCAATTACCAAGGGATGTGGTCAGCTCCCCTTCCTTGAATGTTTTAAATCTGGATCTACGTAGGATAGAGGCACTGAGGCCTCAATGGTTTTAATAGCCTTTTCCAACTCAGTGATTCTTTACCTCCAGTGTCTCTGTAGTATTTAACTTTGCCTAATTGTTGATGTGTTGAACTACAGTTCCTATTTTCTGCAATCAACATAATTGTTTTCTTCATGTAAATCTCATTATCAAATCTAAATAGGGCAGAACCTTAAATACAATGTAAACCATTAAAAATAAGTTCTAATGTTTATAACAGTTTTTCTCCCTAACAGTTTCTTAATCAACAGGTGCCAATATCATTTTCTAACTTGCTTTTTAAAAGTGGGATAATATATCAAGCAAAGTTAGTATTCCGTTTGAATATTCCCATAATAATGAAAAAGTTATTTACTATTTTCTAATTTAAATTAATTCATCTCATGAACATTTTATGACCAACTGAAAGTAAATTATTCCCAAGTGCAAATAAATTACATCAAGCAATTTCACTGGCCACCCTATTCCATAGGGTTTCTTTCAGTATGCACCTATGCATGCAAGCTGGCAAGGAAAATACCTTTCTTAATTGGATTGAACAATTATATTGGCCTCATATTTTTTGTATGCAAAGACTGGGGTAGACAACCTAATCTCTGGTAGGTTTTTATTCATTTCTGCAGATATTTAGAACTGCAGCTTCCACAATCCCGTACCGTTGACCACATTGGCTAGCTAATGGGAACTGATGTCCAGAACATTTGGAGATAAAAAGAATTATCTTTCATACATTCTGCCCTGGTGGTTTGGTAAAAAAGATTAGTCTAAGAATGCTTCCAAATCCAGCTTTTACTCCATAATGTATAAGTGGCCTGGCTTAGTTACAAAATATTTAGAGTTGTAGCTCATCTTTATTATTGTTGTTGTTGTTCAGTCGTTAAGTCGTGTCCGACTCTTCGTGACCCCATGAACCATATTGCGCCAGGCCTTCCTGTCCTTCACTGCCTCCCTGAGTTTGCTCAGTTTCATGCTCATTGCTTCAGTGATGCTATCTAACCATCTCATCCTCTGCCGTCCTCTTCTCCTTTTGCCTTCAATATCTTAATTATTGTACAATTCCGAATAGAGGAAATAATGCTACCACTTCCTGTTTTCCCAACAACAACTGGTCAGTGTTCATGCCGAAGAGAGAATCAGGACTCACAGTCCCCTGGTTTCTAACTCAGCACCTTAACTGCTACCCAGGTTGATAGCCTTTCCTCAGCTCCCCAATTTTTTCTTACATTCCCAGTAGACAAAAACCTGAACCACCACTCTTAAGGGAAAAAAGCACACCTGAATGACACCAGTTTGGGTCAGGCTGCTCTGAAATATCATCAGTGGTGCTGCTCCTCATTGTCCTTGCTGGATCACATAAAATGTTACATTAGGTAGAAGAATCAACCAGCAAGGTACAATTTAATTAACTGAAAAATAGGGCTGTGCAGATAAACAAAACCAAAGATTATTAAAGTTGGCCAGTGTACTAATCACAATAAAAATACCATTAACATTTATAGCATACTTCTTAGCCAGGCAGTGAAATCTTTGATCATGTCAACTTACCTTCTTTAGAGATATTCATATCCCAAATGAATTAATGAACAAATGCAAAATAATGATAATCAATGAGGCAAAAAGACAGATCCAGGTCAAAGCAGCAGAGGCAGTAAGATTTGTTACTTAAACATGGCCTTCATCTGGCACTGAGAAGCATCAAACTCAGTGAACGAAATCTTCCTGGGGCTGGCACTCCACATTCAGGGTGTCATAACAAGAAGGGCCCCTCTCTCTTTCCTGCATGCTTAACTCCAAGGAACAAGGACTCCAAAGTTAATTGTAACATTTAAGCATATTCATTTAGAGAAAAGACATCCAGGGTTTTAATCGTAAGGGAAAACCCAGCACACTTTTAGTGCAATTGTACGTATGTTTCTTCAGGAAACAGTCCCAGTTTTCAGCCTTGAGCAGGCTTGTTAAATGCCGCTATGGAAATCTACAGGCCTTGTTTCCATCTAGACATATATTACACACACATACGTATGCGCACACACACACACACACATTCTTTAGCTTTTTAGAGAAAAGCTGACATGGTTAGGGACTGTTCTGGGACACGAAAAACTGGATGACCAACTGGGAGCAAAATTCTTGTTCTTGCTACCATCTCTAATGGCACCCAGATTTCTGCAGCCCAAATCTAGTAGCGCTAAAAATGACTGTGTAAAAATGTATGCTTGAGTTTGCCTTGATCATTACAGTAGAACATTTCTAGTAGCAGATGGTCCATACGTGTCCAAAATCCCTAACTGGCTATTGATAATGTCAAGCATAGACTTGGTATCTAGTAGGTAAAGTTTCAGCATCTCTTCGACATCCTCTCACAGCAGCTGTAAGCAGAAGTATTTTCCTAAGTGATATTATGGAAATAGTATTACTAAGATATTCAAACAACCTGTTGAAACATTAAGGGAGTTTGGCATAAAACAGTATGTTATCATCAGAAAAGTCCACCGTTGCAAAAGCTTTCTTTCCTCCTCTTTCCAGAATTTCCTTTCAGGAAAAAAAATAACATTTTCCATAAGATTTTGATAAATATCAAGGCTGTGAATATTATGCACATTGAATTGTGAGTAAGCCTTACTGAACATAATGGCTGGGTTCGTGCACCACACTAAACCATCATGTAGCTTGTTTCATCTTGGTTAGCATGGTTTATTTAATAAATTATGATAAAGTATAAATTCAATAAGCTATAGTTGAACAAGCCATGGTTTAATGCAGTATGTTCACACTAGTGAGACATCTGAACAGACACATTCAGGAAGGTACTATATGTAATCAAAATACATTTGATTCAATATTTTCAAAAGATGACCTCTCCTTTAACAGGATAACTAGCCAGGTCAACTTAAATGAAAATATTCCAAATTCTAAATATATATTTAAGTGATAACATGAATTGTAGTCATATTAAGAATTTTTTTCCATAGAAGCAGCAGACTGACTGCAAACAGCCAGATGGTCTCTTTGGGACAGACTTATCATCACTGTTCATTATCACTGTTGCTTTAAGTTATCACATTAGACACACTTATATTGTTTCATGGGCAAGGTGACAGAGCTGTTACTTCTGTCAAATAATATATTTAAATGTTGCTGTGATCAGACAAACTATAATTAGTAGAGCACTACAATTTTAAAAAGGAATGAATTTAGGGTGCTTTCCTTCAAATATCATATTGTTCCAAAACATGCAGAAAAATGAATGCCAGCTGTGTAAATGCAACTTGTGTGAGGAAAAAATGTGTGCCAAAGCAATTTGGAAACATATCTGTGCAAAGGTATGCATGTAATTATTGAGCACACTTCTTGGAATACACTAACTGGTATACTGCAAATACCAGTATTTATAGCACGTGGAATAAGAATTGGATGACTGCGGAGCATACTTCAAGTGATTACCTAAAAACTCCAGGGATTCCTAATTGAAGCTTAAAGGACAAAAAATACATTTATTTATTTATTTAATATGCCACCCATCTTCCCCAAAGGGCAACTCTGGGCGGCTCAAAATTAAAATCCAAAACAGTAAAAACAATAAAAATATAAATATCCCTATTAAAATTAACTAAGTAAAAACCAGGAGGACTGGAAGTTCCAGTCCTGCTTTAGGCACAAAGCCATTTGGGTGACCTTGGGCCAGCCCCTCTCTCTCACCCTTAGGAAGGAGGCAAGAGCAAACCACTTCTGAAAATCTTCCCTAGAAAACTGCATGGAATTATTCATGTAGTTACCCTGGATTCAAGAGCAATCATTTTGAAAAACTCAACAAAAAGTAACTATATTGAAGTTGATGCTGTGATACTGAAGTGGTGGTATCACAGTGCAGAACCAAAGATGTGATCAACACAAGGTTGCTTATTCAGAAGTCTTATTATATTAAATTGCACTTACAGCTGAGGACTGCATTACTCAAGGATGTGTTCCTAATATAGGACTAACATTCCATTCTTTAATATACCATATTACTTGGAAGAAACGCCAACAGGACTCAATCAGTGCATGACATGCAGTGTGCAATTGCACATGAGCAGTAAATGCACTTACATAGGATGAGGTTGTAGCTCTGAGTCAGTAGATGCAGCTTGTAAGGAAAGTCCACCAAAAGACCACAACAATGTGTCATTATCACAGGCACACAAAACATTGTGGCCTTATTTCACCAGCAAAGTCATGCCTTCCACAGTTTTGATAGGAAAAACCTGCCCCCAGAAGTTGTCCAGGATACAATATAACTCAGAAAATTAACTATTCCTTTGCAAGGAGGATTAAATAAACCAACTTCCCCAAGCTCAGTTTCCTTGTCTTCCGACAAAACGAAAGATCCTCTAGATCTATTACGACCATCCGCCAAACGTAGCAAGCTAAAGCTCGTTTTGCTGTGGACGATCCACGCCAGCCACGAAGTCCCACCTCGCAGCCCGCCTAATATCACGGGCTGCGGGGAGCGGTTCCTTCGGCAGAGCTCCTTCCATCCAGGTTCGGGGGCGCACGTACGGAAGCAAAAGCGAGCCTTGCTGAAAGACAGGTGGAAGAGGGGGCAGGAGGTCCTCGTCCGCCACGCAAACGCCCCCGATCGCTCTTCCACATCTGCACGCCAAAGCACCCCGCCAAAACGGGTAAGAGGGCCAAAGTCTGCCCAGGAGACGCACGTGCAAAAGAAGCCCCAAACTCTCCGTCCAGGGAGCCGGCGTGGGCGTTCTGCGCTCACACGGCCTTTGCCTTAGGGCTACGGGGCAGCTATTCCCCGCTCCCCCAGCTACCGTAGCGCTGCTTGCCCACCAAGTTCGTCGGCTGAGCAAGCCCGTCTCAGGATAAACCCCGCCGCAGCTGAGAGAGGCTGGCGGGCAGGATGCGTCTGGGCGGCACCGCGAGCTCGATCACATGGCGCCCAGCGCGAGAAACAAAGGCTCCCCCGGGCTCGGGAACAACCGGCGGTCGGGCTCTGGCGTGCGCTCCTCGTCTCCGCCAGCCAAGCGGCGTTTCGCGCCCTTCGCTGTCCAAGTCGGCGCCTTGGTTTTCTCCGACTTCGGGCGCCAGAAATCAACATCTTGCAGGCCGCCACCTTCGCAGCTCGCACGCCATCCCTTCCCCTTCTAGCCAGCGCGGGCATTTAGGGTTTGCTGGAACTCCGTGGGGCTGAAGCCTCTGGAGCGGAGGGGCCGACAACGGGCTGTCCGGCAGCTTTCGTTCTCAACCCCCCCCCCAAATCTCCCACTATCCCCGTCAACGATCCACGAGCTATCTCGGAGACCTCCCCCAATCAAGTTACGGGGAAAGGGAGATTTAGACGCCCTATTCTAAAATAAAGCCTGAGATGAAGGGAGAACCCCAGCCACCATGAGAGGGGTCACCGCCACAAAGCAGTATTTCCAACTCGGCGCGTGTGAACTGACACACTCCAGGCTCCCAAAGGTCCTCCATCGCTCCCGGGGCAGCGAGCTCTGCAAGTTGCTCGGCTCAAGTTCTCCGGGGCCCTAAAAGGAAAGGGGGGTGCCTTTGCTCCGAAAGCTCCTCTGACAACTCCTACTCCGCCTTGGCGCGCCCGCTCGCGTCCCTGCTCTTGCCGAAGCTTCTCTTCCCTCCACACCCAGCATCGCCCGCGCTCGACTGGCCCGGCTTCCTCCAGCGTGAATGGAAAGCAGAGTTGATTCCAATCACCCAATCAAAGAGTGGATGGAAAGGGGCGAGAGTCAGCCTCCGACTCAGGCAGAGCATCTTCCAGAGCCTTTCCCGACTCGCGAGTACCGGAGGTAGGAGGCGAAACACCAGGACGCAACGCACGACCGCACCGGCGCCACCAATACACCCCCGGCAGACTACCCGGCGGACTTTCTTGCATGCGGGAAGAGAGAAAGCAGCGCGTGCTTTCCCGCCCGCGATCCTTACCTGGAGCGCGTCGCAGGATCCTGGGGATGCAGCCGCTCCGCAGGAGACCGGCGCAAAGCAGCAAGACCCCATTCAAAGCCTTTTCTCCCGACCTGGTAGCTTTGGTGGTGCGCCCGTCGCCAAGAACAGAATGGGCACCCTGCACTTGCGGGTGGGAGGAGAGCGGGATCCACAGCTCGCCCAGCGGAGAAGGGAGTGGATGGCTCGTGAGAGCCCAGGGAAAAGCGGTCCCTTCGTCTCAGGAGGAACTGAAGCCAGCAGCAGGAGGAGAGAAACGGCAAGAGGTCTAACAGTAGAAGGAGTAGGAGGAAAAGTTCCACAGCGACGGGAGTCTGCGACGACCACAACCCCCAGGTAGCCGAAGCCAAACGGCCGCCGGCTCCGCTTGGAAAGCTGGCGAGAAGACCACGAGCGCTCCCCGAGCCTCTTTCAAAGGACCCCGGGGCGGGCGGCCCTGATTGGGCGGCAGGGCGAGCTGCCCGCCTCCTTTCCAAGCTCTGGCGTTTCTTCTCCTCCTCAAACCGAAGACTCATTTGCCTCCGCCCCCCTCCACACTGGCCGTGCACGTGACCATCCCCTTGCCCAGTCCGAGGTAAGGCTGAAGGAGGGAATTCTGACTTCTCCCCGGGGCGCGAAGTAGCGCTCCCCGTCGCGGCCTCGCCTCCCCTCTGCTCGAGGGGTTGTCAGAGAGGCTGAAACTTCCGTGGAAGCAGTCGCGCGACAGGTAATTGGAGACCCGGAGTTGAGGATCTTCTGATTGCCACGTGTACGGGTTTAATTGTGAAGCAGGCATGACTCTCCCACTTTTTGCCACTCTTCGATATATTAAGTGCTAGCTATGGCGCAATATGGTTCATGGGGTCACGAAGAGTCGGACACGACTTAACGACTAAACAACAACAACAAGCTATATAAAAAGAATTCCCCTCTCACCCCTATGGATGGCATGTGTCTTCCTCAATCTCGGGTCCTCTACCAGAGGCCTGGGAGTTTGAGGGGTCTGTGCAGTATCTTAGCTGCTCCTAGCACTGCAGTCTTCTGGACAGAGAGCTCTGATGTTGTTCCTGGGATCTGTTGGAGCCATTCTCCCAGCTTAGGAGTCACGGACCCAAGTGCTTCTACCACCACTGGGACCACTTTCACCTTTATTTTTCACATCCTCTCTAGTTCTTCCTTCAGGCCCTGTTACTTCTCTAGCTTCTCATGCTCCTTCTTCCTGATGTTGCTGTTACTTGGCACCACCACTGCCTTCTGGTCCTTGTCTATTACCATGATATCTGGTTGATTGGCCAGTACTTGCCTGTCAGTCGGAATCTGGAAGTCCCACAGGATCTTAGCCCTGTTATTCTCCACCACCTTCTGTGGAATCTCCCATCTGGACTTGGGAGGGTCTAGCCCATACACTGTGCAGATGTTCCTTTACACAATGCCAGCTAACTGGTTGTGCCATTCAGTATATGCTGTTCCTGCCTGCACCTTACACCCTGCCACTATGTGTTGGACTGTCTCTGAGGCCTCTTTGTACAACTTATACTTTGGGTCCTGTCTCGTGTGGTAGACACCTGTTTCTATGGATCTGGTGCTTAGTGCCTGTTCTTGTGCTGCTGTGATCGGTGCCTCAGTGCTGTCTTTTAGTCCGGCCTTTTCCAGCCACTGATAGGATTTCCCAGTGTCAGCCACCTCAGCTCTCTGTCAGTGATACATCCCATGCAGGGTCTTGTCTTGATGTGGCACTTCCTCCACTTGAACTTCCTCCCACATCTGCTGCTGCCTGAGGCATTCTCTCAGCAGCTCATCTTTGGGTGCCATCTTACTGATGTTCTCCTGGATGCTCTGGGTTTTGTCTAGGACAGTGGCTTTGACACTCACCAGACCCCACCCACCCTCATTCCAGCTGGTGTACAGTCTCTGGATGTTGGACGTGGGGTGGAAACCTTCATACATTATGAGGAGCTTCTGGGTCTTCACATCAGCAGCCTCTATGTCCTCCTTTGGCCAGCTCACTATACTGGCAGGGTATCTGATGAGTGGCAGGGCGGAAGTGTTGATGGCGTGGATCCTGTTCTTCCCATTGAGCTGGCTCTTCAGGACCTGTCTTATCCTTTGGTGGTACTTGGATGTTGCTGTCTTCCTTGCCTCCTCATCATGGTTCCCATGTGACTGTGGGATACCAAAGTATTTGTAGCTGGTCTCTATGTCTGCTAAGTGGCCCACTGGTAGTTCCACCCCATCGATCTTAACTTCCTTCCCTCTCTTTACTATCATCTGGCCACACTTCTCCAGTCAGAATGACATCCCAGTGTCCTCACTGTAGATCTGTGTCAGATCAGTGAGTCGATGTCTCTTTCACTCTTAGCATACAGCTTGATGTCATCCATGTAGAGGAGGTGGCTGATGGTGATTCCACTCTTGAACATGTACCCGTATCCAGTCCTTGTGATTATTTGGCTGAGGGGGTTTAAGCCTATGCAGAACAGCAGTGGGGACAGTGCATCACCTTGGTATATGCCGCACTTGATGGCCACTTGTGCGAGCTGTCTTGAGTTGACTTCCAGTGTTGTCTTCCACAGTCCCATTGAGTTCTTGAGGAAGGTCCTTAGTGTCCTGTTGACTTTGTATAGAGCCAGGCATTCACAGATCCATGTGTGTGGCATTGAGTCATAGGCTTTCCTATAGTCAATCCAGGCTGTGCTCAGATTAGTCTACCTAGACCTTGAGTCTCGGGCGACTGCTCTATCTATGAGTAGCTGGTGTTTTGGGCCTCTGGTGTTGTTCCTAGTGCCCTGAGCTGTGCTCATGTCCTGGCCCATTAGGGTCTTGTAGCTTGGCGGCTAGGATGCCTGATAGGACTTTACATGTTGTGGGGAGGCAGGTTATTGGCTGGTAGTTGGACAGTGCTGTTTCCTTGTGAGGGTCTTTCATGATTAGCACTGTCCTTCCTTGTGTTAGCTAGTCTGGGTGGGAACCTGCTGCTAGCAGCTGATTCATCTGTGCTGCTAGGCCTTCATGGACTGCTGCTAGTTTCTTTAGCCAGTAGGTGTGGATCATGTCCGGGTCAGGTGCTGTCCAGCTCTTCATGTTCTTGGCCCGCTGTTGGATGTCTGTTACAGTGACTGGTTCCTGTTCTGGGAGATTGTCTGTTTTCAGGTCCTGCAGCTACTTTGCATTGGTGTTATGTGTCTTCTCTTTCTCCCATATGTTCTTCCAGTACTGTTCAGTTTCTGCTGCTGGTGGCTTTGCTGTTACTCTATGGTTGCACTGCAGTTGCGAGTACACCTTGGATGGTTCTCTAGTGTATCTCCTTAGCCTGGTAGCCAGTGCTGTGAGCCTTTGTTTAGCAGTCTCTAGGGCTTCAGATGGAGTCAGGCCCATGTATTTTTTCAGTAGCCGAGTCTTATCCTTAATCTCCATATCCTTCTGTAGCTTCACCAGCTGACTAACTTCTCTCCAAGTTGCCTTGATCTTAGCCTCCAATCTCATTTTTCGGGGAGGGGGGTATATACTGCTGTTCTTCTTGATCGTGTAGCCAAGCATTTCCAGGATTACAGCAGCTGTAGTGTATACCAGTTCATTGGTTTGCATTATGGTGGTGGTAGGGATTGTCATGAGGGCTCTATTGAGATCTTCTAGCATACTGTCTGATGGTACTTCTCCACTGAGCCTTGGTAACTGGTCTTGAGGGTTGATTGTAGCTAGTTTATCCATGATCTTATGCCTCATATCAGCTGCTGTGCTCTGTAATGGAGGGGGTGGCAATGACATTCCAGCTTCAGGTGTTTGCTGCACATCCAGTTAGACTTCCAAGTCTGCTTGAGTCCGGGTTGTAATGGGGAGTTGGTGTATCTCAAGTTGTGAGAGCAGCTTCCTCTTCACTATGTTGAAGTGCTGGTTAACTAGTTGTTTCTCAGTGTGGATGTAGGTCTTCTGTCCATCCATAGTTCCCTCATACATTTCATATATCCCCTCTCATTAGGTCTACTGTTGTAGTAGCATTCCATCAATTCTAAGTTCTCTTGTCTCGTCCATGTATGGTTTGTTCCAGTAGCCCATTTATTGTCAGATTGTCCTAGTTCCCCAACTTCTAACACAGACCTTGTTAATCCGGGTAATGTCCGAGCTGGCATAACTCTCTTAGTTCATGTCACTCTCATATTTGAGGTAGGCAGGTGAAACATTAGGGGGTCTTTGCCCAAGGACCCCTACTGATAAGGTAGGTTCCAGCCAGGATTTGAACCCCAATCTCCTGCGTCAAAGACGGTGTTCTAACTACTACGCTATCCAGCCACACTAATCATCAAAGGCACTTCTGTGCCAAAGGTGGTGCTCTAACCACTATGCTATCTAGCCACTTTAATCGATATATATATATATATCTCCAGTCCGAATGACATCAATTAATATCGAGATACATAGATAGATAGATAGATAGATAGATAGATAGATAGATAGATAGATAGATAGATTAGCTCTGGTTTGTTAGAAACAAATACTCTAAATGCAATTTTGCATTTTCAGTTCACCTAAGAATCAGCTCAACAACTTGATTACTAAAATGTAAAATGTAGTTTCCTTCTTAAGCTCACATTGGGAATAAACAATGTCTTATTTAACTTAATTCACATCCTACTCAAATTATATATTATGCTGTAGCTAACAGGTTCAACCAATTGCTACATCTATAATTTAAAAAAATAATAATATACCCCATAGCAGGTGGCAGTATCTAAATGACCCTGGATGATCTCAAAAAAGCTAGGCAGTCAGACCTGGTTGCAGAAGTAACTGGCTTGGAGTCTGATTGGAAATCCCAGGGCTGAAGGTAGATTGTAAAACTGAAACTGGAAGAATGGAATGGGAAAACTCATTCCAGATTGCTGCCAAGAAAAGTACATGGACACAGCCATGTAGTCACCAAGCGTCAAGCTCACCTTGAGAAGGAACAGCGTCTTGCTTTCTCCATCATGTCCCAGTTTGGACTAACCATTTGGGCCCCTCCTGAGCGTGAAGGTTTGAAGTCTAACCCTAACTGCCCTGAATGAAAGCAAAACATGCTTGATTTCAACTGAGTTGTTGGCTTGGAGTTGTGACTCAAGCATAGGAAGTTGCATGGGTTTCAAGAGTATTTACCTAGGAAGTGTGTATATAGAATTGTTGACCCATTTCCTATCTCTGTGCTTAATGCTCATACCCCAAAGGAACAGGACCAGCACATGGATGGTGTCACTTCCTGAGAATAAGGACACATTTCAAGGAAGAGCATAATTAAATGATCAGCAAGTGATGCTTTATTCCTGCAGGACTTCCCCTAATACCTTTGACTGTAGTCAATTTAGATGGCAAGGCTATGGACCAGTGATTTCTTGCTTTCAGCTGTGGTGAAAACTCCAGCACAGGAGTTCTAGAAGATGGTTGTTGATTGCTGCCAGGAATTTCTCCCCATTAGAGCACCGGTAACTCCTGAAGCCATTCTTCATTATGTTTAACCTAATTGCCCTGGATTCCTGGGCAAAGTTCTCCTTAAGTAATTGTATGCAGCAGTGAAATTGCATATAATATGTAACTGGAAGCCTTGACGGCAAGCTTTTAAACACAGTGGTAGTGGAAAGGGAGAGAAAATAATATTTTATAGAAGTTTACACATGTCGCAGAGAACCACAGACATGCTAAATCTCTGTTCAGATGTAATTGAACCTTGCATTTTTTTCAATTATATCATCCTGACACTGGCTCAAGAAGCTGGAAACAGGAACAAAACAAGTTTAGAAGACTGCTAAGAATAATCCACCCACAGCCATGGCTTTGAAATGGGTAGCCATGAAAATCATTAAAAAAAATAAATATAACAATATTGTGCTAGAGGAAGGAGACCCCACTGCTTATATATTTCCTCTGTTGAGTAAATTAAAGAAGATGCTCTGAAGAATTATCACTATATGTAATAACAATATATCCCAGTCAATTCAGCAGCCAAGGCAATTGAAAACATGCCCGGAAAACAAAAACAAAAACAGGGCAGTCATCTAAACATCCTTCATAAAACTCTTTGTTTGCTAATCAGGTGTTTTTGTCAAGTAACTCAAAAAAAGTAGCTGAAAACCTTCCTGAAATTTCTGTTCATTCTTAAAGATGAAACAATGGAGTCTTCCATCCTGCCTTGTATTTTTTTTTAGCTCAGGACTGGCCCGGAGTTTGCTCGGTCTTTAGGCTAATTCCACAGGTTCCTTTCCTATCGCCCTCTCTGTTTCCACTTGTGATGGCTCACTCAGCAGTTGAGAACTTTTGGAAAGCCTAAAGCTTTGTGCTAGATGCAACTATTCTGCACTCTTAATTTTTCCATGCAGTCCCAATCATCACTGTGACAACCTGTTGTGCCAGAAGTGTGCTTGGAATGATATTTCTGGCCAGGATAATCCTCAAAAGTGCCAAAGTGCTCACTGTGTATATTGAATACATAATCATATAGGGGGTAGCCTAATCCTACATATTTTCTTAATTATCTAGGATCAATCTGAAAGTGAAGACTTTTGTGTCCTGCATTATCTGGAATGATTATAACCACTTCTGCTCTATTTCTTTTCTTCTCAAATTGGCCCATTTCATCCTCACAGTTTTACAAGCCCTCAAAATTTTCCTAGCATACAAATACTAATACGCCTTCCTCCTCCTATTTTCCCCACAACAATAACCCCATGAATTGAGTTGGAATGAGAGAGAGTGACTGGCCCAAAGTCACCCAGCCGGCTTTCATGCCTAAGGTGGGACTTACAGTCTCTAAGATCTCACAGTCTCCACATTTGTGCATGTAGGAATTGTATATGTGCAACAAAGACATTTATTAATGCCCTCGTTATTTTTCCATTTCTGATCACATTCCAATCAAATGCAGATACCCATTTTTTCCCTGGTAGTTATTCAGCTGCATAACACCTCTAAAAATAACGGGCTTACCCATGAGCTGTTCTAGTGAGTTTCCCACAAGATCACCCTTGCTGTAACAAATCCCATAAGCAACTGATCACACTTTTTCCTCAGTATAATAGTAGTCTACTATGTAGAGTAGTCTACTATGATTTTTTTTTTTTACTGTCTGTATTTTAACATTTTTCCATCATAAAATCCAATTTCAAAAAAAGGGAGCCAATTCCAGTATGGCCTCAAGGTCAGGCAAGTTTATCTGCGTTAACAAGATGGGAGACCTCAGTAAAGAACTTTTGGTAGATCTGCAAAAACACCAGATTTTATTTTATTTGTTAAACACAAGTGAATATTAAGAACTGCATTTTATAATTCTGAAAGTAGGGTTCTGTTGTAATAAACAGCATGCATTTCAGCGCCAAGCGTGTTTGTCATTAGTGATTCATTTCGGAAGAGCAGATTTCACAGATAATTAGCGTTAGGCAAGAAAATGGGCCAAAAAAAAGCAAACACTGCAGATATTACCATTATGTTCACAAAGTGCTTCCATCAGGAAGGAATGGCCATATATGAAAATTGCCATATACACAGAGAAAATCATAAGAATAAGATGAAGCCAGTCTTTTAGTCACCGAAGAGACAGAGAAGAAACCAGGATTACACGTGACTGGTTCCACACTAGAATGCTGCCAGACATTAGCAGTTAGCTGGCCCGATCAGTCAGTCCTGCTAGGCTACAAAGAAGGGTCACCAGTTGTGGAATTGTGGCAATTCCCAAGGCTGGGCAGCTGGAAAGAAATGCTCTTTTAATTCCTAATGTTAAAATAATTTCCAGTAGTTTGTGGGAATGTATATCCTGCGTACCATAACAATTACAGCTAACTTGGATGCCATTGTGACTGTCCTGGCTGGAAAGAATATACACCAGTGTTTCTCAACCTTGGCAGCTTTCAGAGGTGTGGACTTCAACTCCCAGAATTCCCCAGACAGCAAGGAATTCTGGGAGTTGAAGTCCACACCTCTGAAAGCTGCCAAGGTTGAGAAACATTGGTATACAGATTGCAAGTTATCCCCCTGGATGAGGCACTTCACTTCCTGGAGGTGTGTCGCCTTGAAATGTTCAGGAGGGGCCAGACTGGCTCAACCTATCCACCTCACAAACAGCAGCTGCTCTGTAGCAAAAGCCATTGTTACCAAGCAAAGTGGGATGACTGTTCCACTTCTGCTTATGGAGTGGAGCGACACTTCATTTTGCAGCCTCAGCTAACCCCTTGAAGATCTGCCCAGTCCTGCTGGCTCGCATGGCACCATCGGAACTGCATGTAAATCTGCACTTGGGCAGCTCAAACTTCTAAAATGTAGCAGACTTCCATTCGTGTTTGATCTTCTGTCACTTGCAGTCATGTGTACTTTAAATTAAAATAGGGGTCACAGACAATTCAAACCGCAGGGTACATGAGACGTGAAGTAATGGCATAGGATTAGATAATTCAGCATTCTTAATATCGTAGTCCAGACGCTATGTCAATATCTACTCAGCCGCCCAATGATTTTTAAGTGCATGTTTTCCCATGTTACTTGCATCTGCTACATCATTTAGTTCCAGTAATGTTGAATTGCTCTCCAGACTCTTGCGCATGTAGATGTGTCTGTGGTGCTAACATAGATAGTAAAAATAAAACAATAAAGTCACAAATCAAAATTCACAGGATTGAAACTGGAATCAGGACTAACACTGGCATGGATAAGAGTAAAACACAAGCAAGCCGTGTTGCAGCCCTTCAGATATTTAGAAAACAATCATTTGTCTTCTGCCACCTGATCTTCTCCAGGCTGAAAGATAACCAGTTGCTTCAGCTCCTGTCCGTCTTTGCTCCTGTCTCTAAGCCTGTATCCATTTGTCTATAATGTTAAAATATAGCCCCCAGAAATGGATATACTAATTTCATCCATAGCCTAGCCACAGTGTCCTTCAAATATCTGGAACTACAATTCCCATAATTTCCAGCTTCAGAACATGCAACAGCTTCAGAAACATCAAGCTGGGGAATGGTGATTTAGAGCAAACCCCTTTTTATAGTCTTATAACAAGTGCTCTGTCTCTGCACTCTGCAATTAGGATGACAGATAATGAGGTCTAACATTATTTGATTTACCTTGTATGCTGCAGTCATGGAAACCTTGACTGTGACACCCATTTGAACATTTGTTTTTTTATTATTCAGTGCTTGTGGTAAAAGGAGAAGCTAAGGAGCTTAGACCTCTCTGAGAAACCTACTCTCTGACCTTGGAGACTTTACTACTAATTTTAGGCACATAAGTGCGGGCTATGATTATTCCGTGCTGAAGAGAGGGCACTCTGAACATGCTCATCAATGCTGTTGTCCAAAAGTTCCAAACCTAATTTAAAATACCAAAATTAGTACCATGCCAACCTATTTGATGCCCTGTAATATGCTCCACTGGTGAAATCAAATGAATTTTAACAGACCAAAATAAAGGGATGAGAATTCTGTTCAAGATCCTTAGTGGAATTTTGAGGAGGAGAAGATGGCTTTTCTTTGCAGGAGGTGACTATGGTGGAAGGTCTTTTTGTCCATCAGTTTTTAAAAGGCCTCTCAGATACATGCTTGTTGTGGTTCAGGGAATCTTCTCTACCTTGCAACTCCTTCTGGAAATGATCACCTGATCTTGCAATATTGATCAAAGGGCCACATATAGATGGATGGAGATGACTATTTTCAGAAGTGGCTGCATAATAGAGGAGAACTCCCATACTGATACGAAAAATGAGTGTGCAAGAGTCTTTTTTAATGTAAAAGGGAGAAAGCCCACCACCATCACCATCATCTCCAGGGTAAGGCAATTTTTGTTGCTTCTCCTGTAAAAGTTTATACTTGACTGATCTCTGCAAAAGAGATGGAAATAGGCTTTTTCACAGAGAGTTGTAATGGAGCCTCCCATTTCATTGGAGGTCTCTCCTCTCACCTCTGAAATCCCAATAGTGCTTGTACGGGAGGAAACATCTTCATTAACATGGAATGTATTTGGAATCCCCCCTTCCACTCCCACCTCTGAAATGGACCTGTTGCTCAGATTTACAGTACAGTATTCTCAGATGTCTTTCTGAGTTTTCCTTTTTATCTCATTATATTGCACATTACAGCACAATGCTAATATTCTAAGAACCAGGCTAACTTGGAAATGCTTCTGTGGCTAGTATTATTTTCAGTTAATATTAGTGGTTGATTATTAAAAACATTTAAGGTCTTTGTTAGAATATTTGTTCTAGTAAGTTTAAAGCAAAGGTACAGCTATTAACTGCTTTTTTCCTGCTACAGTAAACTCTGCAGCTTTTGTTATATACATCTGAATTTTATTAAGGTATTAATTTAAACTGTTTGGGGGAAAACATACCACTATTGCACTGCTTCCCCCCCCCCCGTACTGTACAGCACCTTTTGTTTCACTTAACAACTGCCCCATTCACTTAATGATGGAAGAAAAATTGCAAGCCCTGATCATGATTCACTTAATGACTGCGGTGATTCGTTTAATGACCATGGCAAAAAACAGTCATAAAATTGGTGCGGTCATGTGATGCCCACTTAACAACTGCATCAGTGAGTGACCAAAATTCCAGTCCCAATTGTGGTAGTAAGTTGAGGACTACCTGTAATGCTACCCATAAGGGTAAAAATACTATTGGAGAGAGAGAGAACAAGAAAGAAGGCATCCTGCTGAAAGATTGATTGGATTACAAATCACATCAAAGTTGATCACCTTAAAAGTAGATGTAAAGAGATAGCACATTTGTAAGACAGAACTTGGAAGCCTCTTGTAAATTTCATCTGGGTGAAGAGATGACTGAGCATTCCCTAATTATCCTGGATTGGACACACACAGTATAAACATCATGACTTTAGGGCCAGCTTGTCTGAACCCTTATTTTGAGCCCTTCTCTGCATCTCTAGTTGAAGTCACTCTGGGTGAAACTGGGTGACCAACTCTAAGCTGTCCTCCTCCTTGCCACTGGTTGTTTTTTCCAAGTCTCCTTAATGGATGGGATTTGAGCTTAGCCAGTGCAGGAAGCAAAAAGCAGGAAGAGGCCTGTCAGGGTCCTCCGTTGAGTTGGACTTGCAGTTGCAGCCCCAAGAAGGCTGCTGAACTCAGCCCTCCTGGCACATGGCCTCCTTAGACCTCAGAAGCCCAGCCTTTCCTGAGTTGGCTATCACAGTCAGTGTCCCCTGGTTAGCTGGTCCAGATCAGCCTGGCTCTTCAGACCTCCTTTTCCTTTCCCTCCTTGTCCTGCTAAACTCTTGACTCTCAAAACTAAGGTATGTGTGCCAGTCCAGTCCCCTCTTTCCAGGTTATCCCAAACTCTCCAAAGCAAAGAAAAGGGCTTGAACCAAGCATGGCTTGCTCTCACCTCCAAAAACTGCTGCTCAATCACTAATCCCCAAGGATGGTCTCTTGATACTGTCTCAGTACTACTTAAATACTGTTTCCCCAGTAACTGCTACTTTCTCCTTCATTGTCATTTCCCACTGACATGCCTTCTTTGGGTTATTCCTGCATAAAACTCCAGCCCTTTCTCTGAAGAAGGTGTGATCATCAATGCTGAGATCCATATTCGTTCTGAGATGCACGGTTTTTAAATATGCCCTCGTTACAAGAACTCACCTGCATATTGCTTCTTACTAGATAGTCTCTGTGTAGCAGAATAAAGACATTCCAAAATCCAAGAGGGCCTGTCTGGGCCCAGCAGTGAAGGAAGATGTTTTGTTGTTGACTTTTCCATAAACATCATTTATGGAACATAAACAGAAGACCATTTATGGACTGGAGGAGAATGTCTCTCAAAAGCAGAAAAAAAGTGGACCAAAAATTTTTACAAGTAAAGTTCAGTTTTAAAAAGGCTGCCCGAGGGTGATGTTTCTGCTCAGTTTTCTTTAAGTATCTCCACTGATTTTTGTTTTTAGGGTAAGTTGTATTCATTTAATGACATCAAGAAAAGATCTTATTATTCGCTCACTTTTAGAACCAGCATCCTTTCTGGCTCTTGGTTCTGATTAAGATGCACAGTCCATCCCTCCACCCCCACCCCACCCTACTCTCTGGCCAAGTAAAGCAATTGCACTATTCTCTGTGTACAGACGCAGGATTCAGGACAACCCATGACATTTTTCTTCCAAAAATGATAGGAAACTGCACCTCCATCATGAATAGTTTGCTCGCAAATTTCAGCAACCACATATAGCTCACCGACTAAAGGTTGCCCCTGTGGGGGAGTGGTTGAATTGTCATCACGTGTCAGTGGCGCTGCAAAACTGCCCATTTCCAAACTCTTTTCTGGTGGTGGTTGTTGTTGAAGAAAAAACACGCCATAGTACATTTTTACCCTGCCAGTTCACATTCAGCCAATGCCAACTCTACCCATTGTGCTGCTGTTGGGGCTGTGAGGACGGGATGCCCCACTTCTGTGTCATCTCTTCCAGCATTTTGTCATCTCTGAAGGCAGCCAGAGGACCTATAGAATGACCCAGAGGTCTCAGAAAAGTTTGTGTGCGAAGCCTGTGCAAAGGATTCTTGTGCAAAATTAGAAAGTGGATGTCACTGATGGGACTTCAGATTGTTTTTGCCCCCTTGGTGGTATTCTCCTGAGGTTACTCCCACACAAAAGGCGTATACTGTATATTTAATCAACCTGATGTTTTATACTGTTATTGTTGCCGTTAACTGAATATTTCTGGAAAGCTACAGAGCACTCCTTCAATTTTCTTCCTTTTCTATATTTGCTGAATGAAATGGTGCAGACTGTAGGTAAATGGAAAATATTAAGCAATTGCTCATTAATCCATGGTTCAAGGAAGGAAATAAAAAGCATCCTCTTCCTTTTGTGTGGCATGTTATTTAGAAACCTAAATCCTGTAACCTAATTGAATGCTAATGGAAAGCCTCATAATCTACAAGGGCTAGCAGGGACTGATTAATTAGGAGCAGAGAGGCTGACTGCAAAAGGTTTAAAACATACTTAAAAAATCTAATTCAATTACACATTGTAAACCGAGTATAATCAAAAGACATACTCTTCCATACCTCACGCCCTCCACTGCTCTTTAACCACAGCACTTCTACACAATAGAACAACTGTGCCCCATTGCAGTGCTACAGAAACAGGGATAAAGGGCCTTATTGGTGTCTGGGTTTGTCCTGGCCTTTCAGGATATTGTTACTACTGTATCTTATATTGTATGGTTATGAGTATATTATACTGTATAGTTAGGAGAGTATTGTTACTGTTGTACAAACATAATCCAAAATTAGTAGCTCATCCAAATAGTGCTTTGCACTAGTGCTGCACTGAAAGTGCTCCTGCCTTTAAACCATTCTCCATCAATTTGATAGAAAAGAAATTGTTTTCTGCCATCATACTCCAGACAGAAACTTTTCTACCTTGTTTATATTCATTGGGGAATCAAGAAAGCGCAACTCCTAGCGACTACATTGACATTTCCATTTGGTTTATTTGACCCAATGCAGAAATGGTTCACCGATGCTTTCTTCTGAGATGTCTCTGTTTTGAGTGCCAATCCATTTTGCACCTCTGGGGTTTCCTCTGGATCCTCCATCCAAGTCCTAACCAGATTCAGTCATGCTTAGTTTTTGTAAGATCAACACAATGTTGCTGCCACTGTGACCATTGGAAAATACAACCATGATTGATTGATTATGTCCCACCAAGTCATTTTCAACACCTAGCGACCACTTAGATACATTTTTTTTCAGGACAATCTGTCCCTAACCTGGTCCTTCAGCTCTTCCAATGGTGCACTCATTGCCTCTGTAACTGAATCCATCCACCTTGCTGCTGGTCATCCACTTCTTCTTTTTCCTTCCAACTTTCCCAGCATTAGAGACTTCTCTAGAGAGCTTGGTCTCCACGTAATGTGTCCAAAATAGGATAATTTGAGCCTGGTCATTCGAGTGACAACTCTTGTTGAAAATACAACAGCATAAAGAAACATTCTGGTATGGTATGAAGATGTCATTCCTTGTGAAACAAACAGCCAGATGTGTCTTCTAAAAGGGCCCCCCCATTTCTTGGATATGCAGGCCTGCATCCCACCCCCAAGTTAGGGAATAGATTTCTTCTGCAGTAGCCCCTACTTCCTCCCTCTGTGGGAAAGGAATGAAGTCCTTCCTCTTCAGCCAAACATTTTCAATGGAACTAATAAAGATTCTAGCTGTTCTTCATGAGTCGTCAACTGAGTTTTTACTGGTTGATATTATTCTGTGTGGGGTTTTTTTGTTTGTTTCGTTTTGTTTTGCTGTTTTTTATTTCTTTGCTTTTTGTCTGATGTCCTCATTGAGAACCCTAGGGATGAAAAGCCAAGGTGCAAATTGAAATAGCAACAAATAGCCAGGGACTGAAATAGCCAGGATTGCTCTTAGGGTTGCAGGGGAGGCCCGGGGATGCTGTTCTGTACTGAGACTCTAATATTGGTTTAATCATTCAGCAGGGCTGGTCCAAGAATCAGACTGTAAAATGCAGTATCATTTGGCGGAATGGCATATTTTCCCACGCACATGATAGAGGCAGTGGATGGAGAATAACCTGCTAGCATTTTGTGGTCTGGTGCCTTTTGGTCTCATCGGGCTTCATCATTGGCCATGCTGCCTGGGTCTGATGGGAGTTGTAGTCTAAAAGATCTGGAAGGAATCACACTAGGAGAAGCTGATTTATACCTGTGATTATCCGGGATGAGTTGGGTCCCGCCTTCTCTCTCTCCCATCCGAGAACATCTCGCCATCGTTTATGCAAGAACAAATTAGTCATGTTAATCAAGTTCTATATTCTGATGGGGAAGCAACTGTGACCACTCTTTTTAGTTAACCTTGAGCAGCGATAAATCATGAACCACAGCAAGAAGAAAAGGCAGCAGTGTGGACAGATGTTTGCATTCCATTTATTAAAGTTCAGAAGGGTTGAGGAAAGGCCAGAGAGAAGAAGTTGGTCATATCTGTATTGTTTAATGATTGACTAAATATGAAAGATAAATACTTGTTCTCCCAAGAGCTATGCATCCAGGGTAGATACAAATCATGCTGTATTGTAGCAGATTTGTCTCCGCTTTATATGCATGAGGAGCTCTCAATCAGGGTTTGTTGATGCTGGGTATCAAGATCAGTTTTGTTTTGTTTTGTTTTTTCTTCCTCTCTCTCTCTCCCCCAGCCCCCCGCCCCTTTTCAGTGAAAAATTAATCAGGATCCATCTGTTTCTTCTTTATCCTGTACAATTTCATTACAACTAAACCCAAAGATTAGAGGATTCTCATATATTTTTTGGATTTTTTTTTTGCTCCCCTCTGTGTGGTTCTGGTGCTCTCCATCCTGGGCGATTAAAGTCGCTTGCTGCTTGGTTTAAGTAAGATTATTTCCAATCTTCCTTTCTTAAGGGAGAAGCATAATGAGAACAGCTAGGGAACAAAAGCCATTCTCAATTACCTGGTGTACTAAAATACTGCAACTCCATTTAGAGTAACAGAATGGTCTCTAATGGAAGCCAGACCTTTCTTTTTAAATTACGGTTTGCTTGGCTTTTTAAAAACAGAAGATACTGGAGATTGCAGCTGGGATACTGGCAAATGCCTCCAGAAGATAGTTTGCCATAATTTAATATTTCTTTCTTTTCTCCGTCATTGATTATTATTGATTTTGAAGTCTCAAGAGCATCACATCATTCTTTTATATGACATCAGTCACACATGAAACTTGTTGTCATCCATTTCCATCCACCTCCCCCATCCAGATCACTATCTTGCTTTTAATCCTGTGTTCATTCTTAAACATCTGTTTGCAGTACGATCCAATTCTCTAGGGCACTTTTTCCAACCTGAGGCCTATTAGCTGGATTGGACTTCCACACCCATAATCCCTTTCCCCTGGTCAGTTAGCGGATTATGGGAATATATCCAATCCATGTGGAGGTCCTCAGCAGCTGAGGAAGGCTGGTCTGGTCTACACACTCACCGCCAAATTACCGCAGAGTGTAACAAAAACCTGGAGGCCTTCTGCGTCAGCATTACACCTAGGTGAACAGTTAGCCAAAAGTACTGCTCAGTGTTTTCTTTGATAAAGCTAATGGAAAGGAACAGCCTATCATTAATTTATAAAGCCACTGCATGCCAGGTGTTCTGGCTGCAAGAAGCATAACATTGAGATCCTTTTTCTGAAAGCAAGGCAGAAACTGGGTGATCAGGATTCATAAACCCCAGCCAAGCATCAAGCTCAGTGGGCTGGTCACCATCTCCTTTCCCATCTTGAATGAAGACATGAGAAGGAACACAAAGCTTCCTAAATTGTTGCTGCACAGGATACAACCAGTGTTACAGGAGTAAATATATAGAGATAATTGAGTATATATAGACACTCTATATATGTGTATATATACAGTACACTCTACAATATGTCTATATATACACATACATACATACACACACATATACATGCACGCACATACATACACACCAGACAACCCATATTTGCAAAGCAGGCAACTAACTAGTGGTATTTTGTACTTCAGCTTCTACCTGCCGGTAGCAACATGACCAGTAACAAGAAATATTTTGAACTAGGTAGGCCAGACATCTAAATGTAATGCTAAAGGGCCAAGGAGATCATGAAAATCAAGCCCCCTACTCAGCCATGAAGCTGACTAGGACGCCTTGACCTGTTAGTCTAGCCTGGTTTAGAGGTTGCCTTGAAGACAGTCTGGGTATACAACTGAGCTTCTTGTAGGATGGATGGGATAAGAAATCAGTGAATGATTTTCTAAATCCAAGTATCCTCCATACACTTAATTTTCTTCAAATGTGTGTTGACAGACCCTTTTCCACATCTGCCAAATCCCTAGGAAATAGTTATCTGGATGCATGGTATTCAGACTGTGTAAACCATCACCAAGGAAAGAGTTATTTGGAATGTTTATTCAGCCTCAGTTACTGGATAAATTTCTGATTCTCCACATGAAGAGCAATGTGTCAGTATGTTTAATTTTTAAAATGAATTTTATGTGTAAGAGTGAATTTGTGTGTCATAATCAAAATAATGGGCTATTTTTTTAAAAAAAATTCTTATCCCTTTTTTCTCAGCTTGAAGAATGGAAAGTTTGGGAATGGAAAAGTCCTCAGTTCCCTTTGTCAAACCACAGTTGTCAACCCAGCATTCAAACTTACCAAATGCAGCTGGTAGTTTCCCTGTAATTAACAAAACACATTGCAAGAATTCTTGTAAAAACGGATTAAGATCATTAGCATAAGAACATAAGCAGTGCCCTGCTGGATCAGCAGGGGTGTTCACGGGAGGGGGAGGACATTAAAAAAGTCAAGATGGCAGCTGCAACCACGTGATCAGAGCCCTGCCACTTTTCTATGTGCACTGAGGATGCAGTGCATGTAAAAAGTAGGTAGAGCCTTGATCTCATGGTTGCAGTTGCATCTTGTCTTTTTCAAACCCCCCCCCCCACACACACACACACAGATGTCCCTGGTGTAGTGAAAACCTGTGGACTCCCAATATTCACCTTGTTGGCTTGCTTGTTTTTGTTGCAATCACAGTTGTAGCAACTTTCCAATTTCATCTCCCAACCCTTTCTATAAGAAAGCATATCCTTCCCAGATCTTCTGGCTTCCATGCTCTCTGTGCTTTGGGCTTCCAAGATGTTTGAATACACATTGTTCCCCCACCCCCACCCCAATCTTGGCTGGCTACAAATAGATTATCTCTCCCTTCCCTCTTTATTTTCTAAAGAACCATTTATTCTTTCCAACCCAATAGTATATTGAAAAGTAATTCTGTAAGGAGGTTGAATGTTCTATCCATCAGTACAGTAACTCTCCAAAACCTGATCAGAATGGGACCAAATTTGATGTGGTGGGTGAACCTGCAAAAAAAAAAGATCAACGTTGAAAATGGTCCCAATCCAGCTGGGGACTATGGGGGAAAAAATCCAGGAAACAAAACCCAGCACATTCAGATCAGCCTCCCGCCTCCCAGCCGTGTAACCTAGAGCAGTACATTCGCAGCCTGGTGCAGGCTTCCCAGTGCCCATGTTCATGGAAATGTGTGGCACCACTGGTAAAGATGTTGGGAAGAACTCCAGGAGCCATGTTCTGCATGCTTTGCCTACCTTGTTTCATTCTGTGACTGTTTTTGAATGAAAGTATTTCTAAAACTTACCCATCAGATAATAAAAATCAAACCATGCACCATATCATTTTGTCCAGAGGAAATGGCCAAAGAAGCAAATAAAGCTGTCCCAGTAATCCATATGCTTAAACACCCCACAGTAGACTTGTGGCACCACATCTCCATGCTAAAAAGATACATCTTTGCTTCTTTCCTCTCTTGGGGCACCTGGACATGCTCCTTGTACAAGCCATAAGAGCAACATCAGTTTTCTCTGGGAGAAGGCTGAACCTGTTGAGTTTCAAATTCATTTTATTTCAGCATGGTTTTGAATTTTCAGTTGAAATTGATAGGATTAGAATCAACTTAATTCAACTGTTTTTTTTGGGGGGGGGGTGTCAGTGTCATTTTCTGAAAATGCCTAAACTATTTATCCTAGTTTAGAGTATAATGCAACAAGAAAAAAGTTTGTGCAGTACTTGAAAGTTACAATAAAGCATTATTGGCCACAGATATGGAGGGACTAAGTACAGTTCTAAGCACTTGTAGAAACTTTTTAAAACCACCACTGTCCATTTTGCACATTAAAAGCCACAGTGAGATTTATTTTCTACATTAACCCCGTCTCTTCTCCCTCACGAGATGTTTAACTATTAAAATATTCATCACACAGTCCAAGCCTTAATGCCGACTTATTTTTTTTTTCTAATACAGCCTTTTAAGGGATTATTGTCTACAAAAATACCTTCAAATATAAACATTATTTTGCAAAATGGTAAAACAGAAAAGGGAATAAAGACAACATGAATCATATCTAGAGAATGACCACATGTGAACTTATTCAAGGAAGATGTTTATTTTCTCTGAGCTAGAAAATGAGGGAATTCTAGAGTTCTTAGGTTAAGAACTAAAAATAAAACAATCTGATGCTAATTCTTGTGGGAATTTTGTTGGTCTTAATGCTTTATTAAGCATTACTGTTGCTGGCAAACAGAAACACATTTTCTTCAGATTTGCTTAATCAAAGTTTCTAGCTCATATAATTAGAAGAAACAATTTGTGTATTTATCCCAAAGACTAACCTTGGCCCCCACATGCAGCTGACAAAATCTGTCACTTTCCATGTTAATGGTTCTTGAGTTAGTACATAGTTTACATTCATTAGAACCGGTAATTGCTGGTAACTGAGAACTGACTGAAACATTGCCAAGTACAGTGACAAACTGAGTCAGGCCAATCCAAGGATCCCCAGAACACAGCCAACAGGACAGACAGAAACTTTATTTTGGTCATTGACCAATAAAAGTAGATTCAATAAATTGGCTATGTTCTGCAAGGATCCCCAAGCCTTTTTGCTCAGTACAGTATATCTGAAACTTTAAGAATGGATGCTGTCAAAAAATGTTAGCCATTGTGAAACCTTATTGCTCATTCACAAAACAGCTGCGAGATGAATCACAACATACTCATTTACCAAAGAATAATCAGTGAGGATGCTGTTCACTGTCCATCCCAGACGCTGCCCTTCCAGCGTTCCATACAACTCACCCAATTTACATTTTCTGAATGGGTAAGCATGCTTCCAATCAAGCTACTAGACTGTTGCTATCTGCAATTATTATTTTCTAAAAATACCTATAGGAGCATTGGGGCTCAGAGATAGCCTTGGGAACAAAGACAATGCTGTAGCAAGCCAACTCCCCATTTCATTTTTTCAATGGTAGGTGGGATAAAAGATTTGGCAGATGGCAAGGAAATATATGCAGACACATTGGTGCCCATTGGCACCACACTTGGAGGCTCCTGAATCATGCTGTATATGGTCATCCCTTAGTTTTACATTTCAGCTTTTCTGTTTATCAACTGGCTGTCCTCTTCAATGCAGGTTTTCATAGAGATACTTGGCATGTGATCCAGTTTATCTGGTTTCAGAGGTGTAACAACTAGTAAACGTGCAAAGGTTTTATTAGTAAGCATGGATATGATTGTTATGACATTGGGCAGCCCTTTTAAGAAGTCACAACTCGGATATGAAAAGCAACCAAGGTCTGTTCTTATGAGATATGAGACATTTTGTCTTTCTCACCTAGAACTGTTAGTTCCATCTGGTGGAGGAATTAATCTTTAGATCTTCTATGTAAGTTTAATTTGAGAATGTTGCTTTGCCATTTTCTGGTCATAATGGTTGAAATGGAATCAGTTTAATTAGAAAATGATATTGCTCTTCTGACAGTAGGTGTTGTGAGTGTTATCAATGTTTCTTTACTTTGCTTCTTTTTAGCAACAGATTGCCAAAAGAATTTGAATTAGAGCTGCTGCAGCTAGTGTTAGATCAAGTGTATCCAAAAGGCATTTTGGAGGTTGTAGTCCAAGACATTTGGAAGATACATAGTGGAGGGAGACTACTCTGTGTACAGACGTGTACCATTTATGGATTTTTGTTCCAGCCCCCAGGTGAATGCAGTGATCCCACTTATGAGCTAATGATGTGGGTAGGAGCTCTGCAAGACTTATGGACACTTGTGCCATCAAGGCACAGAAATGACCATGTGTCATATCATGCCAGGATACTTTGCTGCCCGGAGAATACCCCATATGCCCCCTGTCCAACAAAGCCTAAACTTCAATCATGCCCATTCCTGCCTTCCTACACACCCTCCCCATTCATGACACCTCCTGAATTTGGCAATTTTACTGAGCTGCATAAAACGTTCGGCCTTTGAAGAAGCTGATTGGGATTAGCACCCTGGGATTAGCACCATGATCAAATAATCTACAAACCCAGAAGAGCTGTGGATTGCATTCATTTAGTATCAGCCCAGTAATGGAACATGGAAGGAGGGAGATGAAGTAGTAGGACCAAGTCCCTCTGCAACCAACCAATTGGGGGGGAGGGGGCTTGAGGCATGAAAAATCCCCTTCCTTTCTGCTGGTTGATACCTTTCATCCATAGAGTAATCAAAATTAGATACAGGATTATAAGTATGACTGATTGGAAACTGATCTCTTAATTACACTCTAAAGCATACTCCCAATCCAGCATCCTCTTAACTGCTGCATATCAACTCCCATAATCAATATTTGCTATGCTAGCTGGGAAATATGGGAGTTGAAGTCCAATCCATTCAGAATGCACCAGATGGGAGGAGGCTGTTCTCAGCTGTGATGTGGGGGGCAGGTATGTGTACTGATCTTTATCACACTACTGTGTGCAAATCTAGTGCTTTGTGGAACAAGCTGTTTTCCCCTGCTTTAATTTTCTGCAAATCCTTTGCTTATTCCTATTGCATTAATCTTAATGCAACAGCCTGTAACCAAGTTCCAATCTTCAATTTCAATGACATTATCTTTTAATTAACCCAGGGAAATTAATGCTTATAGTATTACAAACTATCCACAGATTTTTTTTTCAGTAAGTGTTAATTTTAAATGTATATAACCATTCAAATGGGTTTTTAAAACTACAGAATGCTTACAGGGGAGCTGGCAGTCTAAAAATGGGTTTTAGGTACACCCAGGAGTTTTTATTTCTTTTGAATGGCAGGCCTCAATGCTATATCTAAAGGTGCTTTGAAATTCCCTTCAATTTCAAGAGTAGTTTGCAGGATAGGAAATGAGATGGGGTCCTATGGTCTAATGCAGTGTTCCTCAACCTCAGCGACTTTAAGATGTGTGGACATGCTGGCTGGGGAATTCTGGGAGTTGAAATCCACACATCTTAAAGTCGCTGAGGTTGAGGAACACTGGTCTAATGGATCAGGGTAGGCAACCTAATCAGGGTTGCCCATGCCCTCCAACCATTGCTAAAAATCAATGGCATAGTTTCCAACTATTCTGAGGCACAACACACACAAAAACTGTATTGCAAGTTTATTTTAAATATGCCACTTCCAGATAGAAGTGCTTGATCCCTTTGCTAATCAGATAATACCATGGCAAGTAGTTACTATCAAGTTAAGTTCCAGCTTTCCCTGTTGCATTTCCATTTCAAGCAGCCACAGGTACTAAAGAAGGGGTAGCATTTCATTTGGTCAGGTTAAACTGTTTGTGCAGGCATTCAAATGGATGTCTGGTTCCACTTCTCTCAGCTCCTATTAATTCTGACATGGCTTTACAGCAGAATTGGGTAAAGAGGCCTACGTGTACAACAGCTTGGCAGCGTTCCATTATTACGAGAACAGAAACACCAGTGTAACATTTGTTATTGTTTCTACAGGTGGAAAAGGGGTCTGTCTTCAGCATAAAACAGAGGGAGGGGGCAGAATGAGGCATTCATCACTGGCAATGATTGTCTGAGACATTTCTTTTCTTAGCTAATGGCTAGGAAGGGCAAGTGCTGATAGGTTATAAATATTGCACACTTGCAAACAAGTAACCATGGTCTTTTCCATAGCACCCCATATCCCTATCAATCCATTTAGTTTCACACCAGAGACAATGATGCAGTACTCATGAACACTCAGCTCTTCTCCAACCTCACATTCAGTATTTAGCATATGCCGTTTTCATACATTGCCTATTATTCTATAGACATACTATCAGATGTAGGCTGGTTATCAGGATAACAGGCTATCATATGACAGTTGCAATACAACATTTATGGCACAGACATCAGGTATTGCATTGAAACGGCATTTAACCAGCATACTATAGTCCATTTGCTCTGCTTTATGGACCTCTAATTCAGCAACCGCATAAACCTGGGGTTGGTGTACTGTATTTGCAAGCATCATGAGACACGGGACTATCTCAAATGCATCAATGAAACTCCAAAATTGTGTGTGTGTGTCTTTAAAAATGAGATGGAGAAGGTGCTTTCTGATGCTTGTTCATGAGGTGGGGTGCAGCTATATTCCTGAAATCCTTCAAGGAGGAGGAGGAAGGGATTTCTGGTGACAGGGCCATGGTGAGTAGATGTTCTTCCTGCAGCGGGACAGTGTTTACGATGGAGATTGGCAACTGGATGCAGGATCCTGGCCGCCAAAATCTCCCTGGAGAAAGGGGAAATCTTGAGATAGCCCACGTGCACTCTGGACAGCCACTCCTCATGAACAGACTGCAGGAATCGATGTTTTATGGTCAGCTTATGAGTTGAGCAGCTGGGAATCAAGGGAGGAACCATCTATGCTCACAGTCATGAATGCAGCCTTTTTGAAGGACATAAAACTCAACCAAACCTAATTTCTTAATCACTTTGGATTTGTTTTTTTATTGGCTTGGAAATATTAAGATTCTTTGGAACAGGAAGTTAGACGGTATTCACTGGCTAAGTCACCTTCTCCTTAGAAAAAGAATTTTTAAATACAGTTTTTAAAGTTTTGGGAAAATATTGCTTTTTGTACTAAACAGCAAAAGGGTGCTTTGAGTATTGATTTTGGAAATTTAACAATAGATTAAGGATCCAGATGGACTTGGAACTATAATTTTAAATTAATTAGAAGAATCCTTTCCATGGGAAACTGTGATTGCTTGGGTTTCTTGAAGAGAAAACATGATAGGGTGGGACTTTGAAGGTTGGACACTAGAGGGAGCTAGAAGATAATAAAGAGTTCAATTAAAGGAGAAGGAAACTTAAGTTCAACTTAATAATAAAGAATGGAGCAAAATACTTGAACAGTGGAATTTTTGATGGATGTTTTTGAACAATGATCTTCAAAATTATCTAATATGATAGATAGTTGGTGTGTCAATGAAGTTACAGAAGAAGAACAAGCTATACCAGATAAGTCTGAAATTAATTTGAATGTGAATTTAAATGTGACAAGTAATAAGAAAGATATGGAAAAAGATGTACTGGACATAGAACCAAAACCGGTTGTTGTTTCATTGCTTAAAGGAAATATACAACTATTAAATCAGAAAACGATTTGGACAACTTTTTCTGACTGGTTGTATAAAAGAGGTCTGTTAAAATCATGAAGGATTTTTTTAAAAGTGACCAAAAAAAAGGACAAACTTCTTTTACTGGATGTATAAATGAGGTCTGTTGAAGTTTTGAAATATTCTTTGAGAAGGGACAAAAAACGTTGAAATCAAGCTCTGGGATGTTATTTGAAGGGGTTAAAAAAGATGGTTAAAAGTGCAGGGAAGGAATACAGAGTTGGCTCACTTGATCAAGGTTAAAATAGATAATTAGTTATATTTGATAACCCTTATTGCACTTTTGCTGATAAGGAACGAATGATGAGATTTTTGAATTTTGTTTTTAGTTAAGAAAGGAGATATGGAGTGAAGAGAGTATAAGTTGTACTTTAAGAGATGGTGATAAGTTACTAAAATTGCTTATACCTGTGATGAAGGGGGAAGTTTTTTCTTTTTTCTTTTTTCCTCTATTTTCTTTTCTTTTTTTCCTCATATTTTTTGTAGTCTGTATTAGTTTTTATTCTATTTCTAAACTTTAATAAAGTTATTTGAAAAAAAGGGAGGAGGAAGGATAAAGAAGACATACATTAAATCAATAAATCAATATTCAACTTTGCATGATCCACTTTGCAAATACAAGAACAAGTCAAATCTAATCTCTTAAAGCATTTTTAAGCCCATTAGCTTCATAATATCTACATTACTATGATAGAACATCCCCCCCCCCCAAAAAAAAAATTAACCTTTCCCACCAAGATATAGCACCTGGGCATTTTTATCTGTTTACTAAATCAGTTCAAAGAAAGAACAGTGTTCTTTGTATCTGTTTGTGATGTATTAGCATCTGTCCTTTGACCAGGTTTCAAATATTATTCCAGAAAAGCAGCACTGCGCAAAAGCCTTTGAAATCTCATTACAGTTTTGGAATCACTACATCTGTGCAAACTCAGTAAAAACAGAATTATCCTCTGTGTACTGGAGGCCTTACTGCCAATATGATATTCAGTAATCCTTCAAGAATTCAGGTAGAAGAAATTGTTTTATCAGGAAACGCTTCTGTTGAATATAGAAATCTATACTTGGCATATAATGGGCATAGTGTCTTGTATAAGTTGTTCTGTAAAGGGATAAACAGATCATACTTTCTTCTCCTTAAAATAAAATGCAATCAGATTATTTAAAAATGCTTCATGATCTCCTTGTTATAAAAGTTTCTTGAAAATCACGAGAAATTGTTATATTACGTCCAGAGCATAAATAGGCTGAATGGAATAAATTTAGACTAGATGGAGTAATGGTGAATTTTGGAAAGATCAAGTTTCTAGAGCATATGAAGAATGCTTTATTTTTCTCCACCATTCTGAATTGCTGCCATTACCTAAAGCTGTTTTCAAAACAGTCTGATCTAATCAATAAAAGAGTTTTACATCAAATGACTGCAACAATATTTCTCTCTCTCTTTTTTTCCTTTTTGTTTCAAAACACTTATCTCTCTCCTGGATTCCCTGCTTCAAAGAAAAGCATTAAGGTTATTAAGTGTAGTAATGATTGATTTATTACATAACATTCCAAAGTGTAGGCTTTGAACACTGAATTAAAAGGTCTCATATTCCCATTTTTTTTCCTAAGGGCTGAATACTAAAAATGCTGAGCAGATAATATCAAAGGCAGTCTTGTAATCAAGGGCATTGGAAGGTGGCTTTGGAGCATCTGAACTCTCTTCCACATTTACTTAGCTGTATTTTAATGACATGTTTAATATTCTGCCTAGGATTTGGGTGAGAGTTCTTTTTTCTCTGGGTAGAAAAAAAATGGAGGGGGGTGGAAATTGAGTTTAAAAATCTTGCTCCATACATGTCCTGTGGCATTATAGTGAAATGCACGAAGGAAAAACCAACTCCGTTCCATAGTGATAGACATACAAGCACAAGATGGGCCAAATCTCTGTTGAATTCCACTGACAGCATAATGCATTACTCTCAGACTTTGCAACATACAAATTCAGCTGCATTTTCTTCCCACCCACAACCTCTTGATGCTGATTATGTTAGTTTAATTAGAGTGGAACAATGATGTTCTACTTTAGTAATAATGCTTCATGGTCCTCTTTCAAGCATTCATGGAAAGAAAAACAGGGATGAAATGGAGGGACCATGAAGGTCCATTACTAAAAACTGCACTGGCTTCCAATTTGTTCCCAGGTAAAATTTCAAAGTGTTGGGGATGTTCTTTATAGCCCTGAAAAGTTTAGGAGCAGGATATTTGAAGGAGCAGCATACAAATACCCTTGTAGAAACCTACCGGTCCATTGAAATCAGCTTTGGAGGTTATGCTGTGCACCTCCCGATCTTCTGAGGTCTGTCTAGCTATGATAAAAGAGAGGACATTTCCTAGGCTCTAGAATTTCCAAAGCATTCCCATTTTGTATTTTCAATAATAATCTTCCAGAAACTGAAGAAGATCTCTCTTTTTAGAGACATCTTCATTGTATAAACCTTCTTTCCTACTTTTATTGATTGCTGTGTTTACTATTTTAAATCATGCTGCTCTAAAGTGTTCATTCCCCTTCATGGTCATCTCAATCAGGAAGGATTTTTCATCAAAGACTGATCACCTGAACCTGCACAGCTGCATGGTCACATGACCACTGAATTTTTCTGAAAGAAAATACAGGAGAAACTAAAACGTGCACATCTGTGACTAAGGGAGGAATATTAGCAACCAGCTAGCATAAAAACTTACGATAACTTTCTCTTCTCAGCTACAATCAGCTACCATAAAAAGATACAATAACTTTCCCTTTCTCTTTGTACCACAAGTCTAGAACCTCGTGAATTCAAGAGGTAGGATTTGGCCCAGTGATATTTTAAAATAAAATTTTTTAAAGGGCTTTGTTGTTTTCTTTTCTTTTAGTGCTTACCCTGGGTTCTATATTTGTATTTTAGAGTCCTATTTTGACTGTTATACGTTGGGAACCAGCTGGAACATGGTGATATAAATGCTTTAAATAACTAAACATATTTCTAAATAAGAAAGAAAAATTCAGGCCAAGGGCTTCTCTTGTCCAGTGTTCTCTTCCCCAAATGACCAATCAGATAAGTACAAGGAGTTCATTGGCGGGACACCAAGAGCAATTTCTGAAGACCTTCCCTAGCTCCTGGGATTATATACAGCTTCTGATTCTGGAGGTAATGTATAGCCATCCTGATTAGTATCCATTAAGAGCTTTCTCCCCTATAAATCTGTCTCATCCCTTTTAAACCATCCAAGTCATCACAACATCTTGTGGTAGCAACTCTTCCTGGTTAATTACGAGTTTGCGCAAAGTGCTTCCTTTCATCAGTTCTGAATTATTTGCCATTCAGCTTCATTGGATCGCTCTGGATGTGGAAAAAGAATGGGAAGAGGGAACAAAAGAGAAAAATACTTTTCCTTCACTTGCTTCACACCAAGCATAATTTTGCACCACTCCATCATGTCACAATTCACTATTTTCCCTTCCAGTTTTGTCCCTTCCAGTGCTGTTACCTTCTGTTGTTTGGCTTTCACTTCAATTCATTGTTGTTTTCATTTATTTAATGTATTTATATAATTTATTGTAGATTTTACATAATGCTTTATTACATGTACGCACTTGATAGTAGTATTAGTTGTATATAAATAAATAACAAATGAAGCCCTAAGAACGTTGCCCATTAGGTATTGTAGAAATGCAGAAAGTAAAATAAGTAACCAAAATTACCAATAATTTCCTTCAGCTGCATATGGGAGGAAAAGATCTTTAAGCTAAAAATACATATTGCAATATTTTTCCATGGGGAGCTGAAAAATAGAGAGTTCTGAATTCAATATATTAAACTATATTTAATCAACATAAACTGAATCCAAGCTGTAATTTTTGTTTGTCTGTTATTTTGCAGCAAAATCATTCTTAGCCATACTTTTAAGTGAATCAACCTCACTTTTAAATTTAATATACCAATATCATGATTTTATGAGCAAAATAAATTATACATGTATCCTTTAATATACCTGAAGGAACAGAACGTCTTTAGATCTGTAAAGAAGACTGAAACGTTTTTCCCCAAAATGTCTATATTTTTGGTTTTCGTTTGTGCGTGTGTGTATATGCACATATTAAAAAACTGGGAAGATAGTGATTGATGGGGTTTTCCTGCCTTCTACAATTTTACATCTCTTTAGACATGATTGAGTACTTGCACAGAATCACATCCCAAACAAGAGAGTCACCATCAAATGCTGGAAGCTTTTACTTCCAGTTGGTCTTCCCCCTTGATGTCACCCCATAGTCATTCCCTCTCCCATCAGTCATAGTGGACTGGACAAGCAAGAATGCTGGATAAAATCGAAGAGAAGGCTACCATCTGACCTCAATTATTGGTAGAAAGAATGGGTGCCGCTCAAAGCTTCCATTTGTCTGAATGGTCCTTTTCCTATTGCTCAGCAGGAACATCCCAAAACTTGAAGTAGGCCAGAAGTAGCTGTAGGTCAGATGAAAACAACAAAGGTATAACCATATTTCTTATGTTGGTGCCCACTTGATATGATGGCACTGTAAGTCCCAGAATTCCCAATGATCAAATTCTCAGAATTAATGGTCACGTGAGCATATAACATGAAATTGAGGCATTTAAAATCCATATAAAAGCATTTTCTCTCCATGCGAGACATCATGTTTTCAAATTGTTTTCAATGTCCTCTGTGTTTCATTTTAAACCAGGTACAGAGAGTAGAGCAAGAGAGAACTACAGTGGTATCTCGGGATACGAACGCCTCTACTAACGAACTTTTCGGGTTACGACCAGCTCCGGCCGCAAAAATTTACCTCGATGTGCGAACTCCGCCTCGGGGTACGGCCATTTTTCCGCCCTGACACGTGGTCCGCAGCCATTTTCCCACCCCTGACACATGGTCCGTGGCCATTTTCCCACCGTGCCACGCCCAGCCGTTTTCCCACCGCGCCACACCGTGCCTGGCCGTTTTCCCGCCGCGCCACGCCCGGCCATTTTCCCGCCGCACCGCGCCACGCCCGGCCATTTTCACGCCACGCCGCGCCGCCCCTGGCCGTTTTCCCACCGCACCGTGCCGCGCTGCGCCCGGCTGTTTTCCCGCCCCTGACGCGTGGTCCGCGGACGCCAGAACAGATTAACGGTAATTACATTGAACCTTATGGGAAAATTTGCTTCGGGGTGTGACCAACTCGGGATACGCCCAGCGTCACGGAACGGATTAAATTCGTATCCCGAGGTACCACTGTACAAAAGGAACTACAAAAAAATCTTCTAGCAAATATATTCTCACATGAGCTTGTGAAACGTTAAGGTCCCACAAGACTCTTCTGCTGAATCTAACATGGTTACCTCTATGGAAGCTATCACTAACCAGTCTGAGAAGTTGAAAAGATATTTTTGATAAAATTATGTAAAATCTTGATGACAGGATTAGACTACAAGGTGTGAAGGGCAGGGAGCTTTAAAAAGTCAGGAGGATCTAGGCTTCTTCAATAATGAATAATGATGCATCAAAGGAAGAAAATGTAAGAGGGCTGAAAGGGCAGATGTGATATTTTAAAATAACTTAACACCATGGTAAATAAATTATAAGGAAGATTTGTACAACCCTGAAAGTAAATGAAGTTAGTGAAAAGGGAACTTTGGCTCTGTGACAATGTAATTTTAATATACAAAGTGTTGTTTGTAAAGGGATGTTGTCTATCTGTCTATCTGTCTATCATTATCTATCACCTTTCTATCATCTGTCTCTGTGCGTCTGTCTGTCTGTCTCCTTCCATATATAAAATAACATTGGAATAGGACCAAGATCCTGGTGTTTAATCCAGACCATCCCTTCTATCCTTTAAGCTTTCATCCTCTTCTCCTTCAGGGCTGTGAGCTGGTTCTGGTATCAGTGGCTAGAAACCTCAGGGTTCTGCTAGATGGTGCACAATCCCTTTAGCCCTTTATAGTGGCAGCTGACATCTTCACTTACTGAACATTTGCCAGGTGGTTCCTGTGTATTGACACTGTATACTTATTCGTTCAGACCCTGATGCTCTTGTGCCTAAACTACTGCAACAATTTTTGAGTGGGTCTTCTTTTCTTTCCAAGTGCTGATCTTGCTCCAGAACTTTGGAGTACACCGTATTGTGGACCCCCCTTGTTTCCCCTATGTTTCCTCTCATTGCTAGACCTTACACTGGCTCCCTCTTAGAGCCAGAGCCCAATTTAAACTCTTGGTGCTGGTGTTTCAGATCCAGGAATTAGCCATTCCTCACTGTGTCCCAGCTTCTCTCTTGGTATGATCCTGTTTATGCAATACCATCAACAGGACAAAGTTACTTTCTATTCCCACTTTACATGTTGCTATGTCTTATGTGCATTTCAAGATCTGCATCCCCAATTAAGGAATTCTTACCCCCAACTCTGGCTCCACAGATCTTTGAATGCATTTAAGAAGGAGTTGAAAACATTTTATTTAGTAAAGCTAACTGATTAGTCAAAGTGATTATGAACAGATGCTGAGAATAATAATAGGGGTATTTTGCTATAAATCTTATTAGCAAAGTTAATAAGGTAGGCTTAGGATTTTATTATTGTGTGTTATTTTTATTGTGGCTATAAATATATCATGGTGTATATTGATTTTTAGCTTTTGTGTAATTTTAATTGTTGCTTAGTTTTTAATTTTTTAATGCGGTTAGACCATGCCCTGGTGGGAAGCACCTTATAAATAACATTTGTGCTTGTCGAATAATTTTTTTCAAAGTTGAATCTGCACCCTGCAGGAGTTTAAAATCCAGCTAGGAAAACAAGAGGTTTCCATACATTTCTTCCTGTAGAATGTGTGTATTTGTTTTGACAGAAAATTGAAAGAGAATTTTTTAAAATCATAATATTTGAAAAGCCTGACTGAACTATTTGGCTTTTTTTACATGTAAGATACCATCCCACCCAAATAAGGATGTATGTTGAAGGACACTGGAAGCCTCTGTCACAAGGTAATGGCAACCCAGGCATTCTAGCTTAATGAGGCTGTCTTCACCCCAATTTTGCCCACCCACCATAATGCATGTGGTCCTTTGTCCCAATTCAGGGGCTCACTTTAACCACCCTTTCCGATTTGTAGGAAATGAGATTGAAACAAGATCAAAACCAAAATGGCTGCTGTGGGTTTGCACCACGTACTTGATACATAAACCTCTCAAGGTGGCAATGGTCACTTACAACAGTGTCATACGGAGCTCCCTTCCTCTACTGCAGAAATCTGGCAGAGCGCAGATGGCAGCCAAGGGTTACATGTTTTCAGTGTCTTTTTGGTGCCTTTTAGCAGTGACCTGGATTAGTGCTTCCTCACACTAACATCAGGGCTGCTAACAAGACATAAAAATCAAATGTGAAGAGCCCATGGCTAAGAAAACATTTTAGCATCCCTTGTCCATATTCTCCCGAACTGCTTTCCTGCTAATTTTTAAAAATCGTAAGTGGCTGCCGCTCCAAATGGACACTTAATAATTAATGCTATTTCCACCCCCTAATTATTTATTCAAACAATTTATCATCTCTTCTTCAGCCCAAAGACTCTCCGTGTGGCTAACAGATTATTTAAAACACAATAAAACAGCAGCAGAACAACAGCAACAGAAACAAGCAGAACTGCCAAGCAAAACACATCAACCAATCTCTTGGTTAGGAAGAATTGCAGAGGTCAAAATGAATATTTTACCAAGACTAAATTTTCCATTTTGAATTATTCCAGTCCCTACTGAGAATAAGAATATTAAATGACTGGCATCAACAAGTAATGAGTTATACATGGACCAACCGAAGCCAGGGATTAAATCCAAGAACTCACAGGATTCAATAGAATGAGATGGCCTGGCAGCTCTGAATCAGATAGCACTGTCATGCCAATCCTCTGATAGGGATTTCAGAATGGATTAGATGTTTTAGATGAAGATTATTTTTATCCCGTTATTTTTTTTATAAATAACTCAAGGTGGTGAACATAGCTAGTACTCCTTCCTCCTCCTATTTTCCCTACAACGACCACCCTGTGAGGTGAGTTGGGCTGAGAGAGAGGGACTGGCCCAAAGTCCCCCATCTGGATTTCCTTATGGTTCCATCATCTCTATGGAACGGGCAGACCTTTCAGAGGGGCCGCATCATTATATTGGGGTTGATACAGAAATAAACAATTTTCAAGGGACTTCATAACATTAAATAACTCATCAAATGTTTGGGACAAATAGAGGAAAGGAGTAAGTCCAAATTTTTCCCCTCTTGCTTCATTATTGAATTTATGATGAGGAAGTAGGGTTACCAGATGTCCGGCAAAAGGAGGACATATCCTCCTTTTTCTCCTCATGGCCTCTGTTCAGCAGGCATCACCTTAAATTTTTTTTATTTTATTTTTTAGTACCTTGTCGGGGGAGAGGGGGTTTGGGCTGTTTTCACAACAGTAGTCATTCCAACTTTCATGTATTGTGATCTTATAAATTGTCTGTTTCTTTCTTTCCCTCATCTGTCAACAGACTCTACAGCCTAGATTTACATTATTTATTTCCTGATCATAGCAATTGGCTTCAGTCCAGCCCTTCAATTCTATGTTCAATGTAGTCTGTAGACCACATGACTTGTCATATGTTTCTGTGGTGAAATTTGAAGTGTGTTGCCATCAATTCTATATTATCACTAGCAGGTGTTTGTGAAAATAAAGATTTGTTGGAAAAATATTGCAGTTGAAAAACCAGTTTTTCTGATGCTGGAAAATTAATTTCATATACATGTAGACCTATGAATGAATGAATGAATGAATGAATGAATGAATACATATATATATATCTGTTTTTCACTGTAACTTTTTGTCTTCCTTTCCAATTGTCCATATCCTCCTTTGCCTGTTCAGATATCTAGTAACCCACGAGGAAGGAACTAAGAAGTTTTCTTAGAGAAGAGACAGCAATTTGTTTGGATTACAAGATTTTATTAATAGGACAAAATTAAGATCTTTCAAGTCTTACACAGTGCTCTTCCACACTTAACTGGTTTCTGCACTTTCAGATAAGCAGCACATCCACAAAAGAATTATGGAACCAGGAAGGAATATTGAAAAACTTGACTGAATTTAAACATCTCATAATTTGAGTAGTAGGCCCAACGTAAAATTTATTAATGAAACATGACTCAGAACCTGAACAAGTCAAAGGGTGTATGATTAAATGAATGCAAAATTTGGATGAAACAGTGGGAATTCCCGTGGAAAAAGAATACAAAATTTTCCTTAAACATTGTATTTAGAGTTGGTACAGGATGTTTTTATCATTGGTACATTATTCCAGTCATGATTGCTAAAATGAGCAACTCCCTTTCTGCAAAATGCTGGAAATGCAATGAACAGATTGGATGCTTCTTCCATATGTGATGACACAGTTGCAAAGTACAACAATACTGGAAAATGATTCATAGTAGAATGGAACAAATTGTGAAAACCATAATTCCATGCCATCCTGAGATATTTTTATTAAGCTTCACTAACCCATATTTTTCTGTAAAATATACCAATCTGGCTTTGCATATTGTGACAGTTGCAAGGATTCTAAACACTTTTTATCAGATAAAGATGGAAGAGTGGCTAACTAAACTTCGGGAATATATTTCAAAGCCTAAACTAACTGCATATTTAAAAAGTAAATCTGATGTACAATTCAATCTTATTTGGAAACCATTTTAGACTACCACTCTACACATGGAATGGGGTCCCTTCCAAAATGTGGGTTTATATTTAAATATGACATATAACCTACATATTTTGCAATATTCTCTTAATATATTGATCATTATCCATAGTTTTTATTATTAGCCATATGATATTTTTTTTTTCATTATCTGATATTTGTTGACTATCCAGTCCTATTTTATTGCTTAAATTGGAAAGGGTTTTTATTTGTATGGTACCATCCTTTTTAAAAATAACATTTTACACTTGTGCTTGTTTTAGTATTTTTTTCCTTTTCTCATTGAAAATTATAATACCCAGTTTGTAAAAATAAATACATAAAATGGAAGAAGAAGAAAAAAGATCCCACATTAACACTATGCTTGGACAAATCCTATGCCAATGTTTCTCAACCTTGCCAACTTTAAGATGTGTGGACTTCAACTCCCAGATATTCCCCAGCCAGCATGCTGGCTGGGGAATTCTGGGAGTTGAAGTCCACATATCTTAAAGTTGCCAAAGTTGAGAAACACTGTTCTATGCAGTATGAATTAAATCACTGGGCAGATATAAAGGTCTTTAAAGAAATCACTTCCAGGAAATCTAATAGCATATATTAGCCCCCAAACTCAACAGGAATGTTCATTGTCTCTCTCCAACATGAACATTGTTACAGAACTCCTCATCCCTCTTAGATAGAACTAAGTCCAGTGTTTCTTAAGTCACTAAACCTTACAACGCTGACCTCCATAAAGGCTCTTGCTTGGAGTTCCCTTCCACCTCATTTCCTAAGGAAGAGCTCTTTAAATAAGGCTTGGTTCCTGTAGGAGAAAATGCTTCTTAAACTTCTGATTCCTAAAGTGTTCCATTGGTATCAGTGTCCTTGAGTGATGAGATGTTCTAGAGGCTTGCCAGAACTGCTTTCTTTTAAAAAGGAGGTAACTGAAGGCTCAGTTCAACTTTATCTTCAGTGCAGAAAGAGCAAGAGCTCTACTCCAGCAAGGCCTATTTTCCTATATTTTAACATTAATATTAGATATTACTATCCTAAGCCCAGAGTCTAGATTTATTATTGTGTATGTTGTTTGACTAGGAGAAATCAGTATAGCTAATGTACAGCTTGCGAGATGGCTTCCGTCTGCCTTGTTCTAGCCAATATCTCTGTGTTTTCCAGCTGCCTCCAAAAGCAACAGCATTCGGAAGAGTTTGCAAATCATTTCCCAGAATTATTCATCACCATTATTTGCAATTTAATGCTTCAGTTTATGGTCTTTTGTATTATAGCAGGGGGTAGCAGCTAACATTGGCTGTTCTCAAAAAGCTGAATAGGGTTGGACTTGATTATTTAGATGGAGGATGATCAAGAAATCCCAGGGCTGTAGGCTAGCCAGAGAAGTTGAAAAAAGGAAATCCCCAAAGGCAAGGACAAACTAGTTACATATTGGTGCCAAGAAATGTATATAGACATAATCTCCCCTTTGGGAGATGGGCAGCATACAAATTTAATCAATCAATCAATCAATCAATCAATCAATCATGTGCTCACTACGAGTCAAGTTCTGTTTAAGGGAGATTTTGTTTTTATTTTACAGTCCTTACCCAGTCCATTAATTATTAAAACACCGGTTTGGGATTTCAGCATTGTTCAATTTCTCCTGTAACACCCCCCCCCCCCCGCAAAGCCTTCCAGGTTGCATAAAACTACTTTACTATATAAATTGATGGGGAAGTTTCAGAGACAGATGTAAGTTAAAGCAATTAATTAAAATAACAACAAGCATAGTCCAGACCCCGTGAGAACTAACAATACCAAATCCACAGTGAGCTACTAAATCTTGTAACTTCTTACTGCTAGATTTAGAAATCTGAGAAAAGAGGAATGGATTTTGCAAAGAAGATATATAGCCTGTCCACACTTCCAATTGACATTCCCCAGATTACCCTCCAGGGTGTGAAGACTCCAACTCCCAAAAGTCTGCAACCAGCACAGGCACTGTTGAGAATTCTGGGTTTGAAATCCACATAACTGGTGGTAACTAGATGTATTGCTCTGTCCCCAATTCAGCAGGGCTGGGTCATAGGTACAGTTGAGTTCAGTTTTTTTCTGATTCGCTTAACAACTGTGGCGAAAGTGAAGTTGTAAGTCCGACGTGGTCACGTGATGCTTCGCTTAACTTTCACGACACTTAGTGATGGAGTTGCCAGTCCCAATTGTGGTCATTAAGCAAGGATTACCTGTAGTACATTTTCTTGTTGCAATTTTGAGTCAGTGAAAACTGCTTTAGTTTGGAGAAACAGAGTAGTAGATCATTTTATAAAATAAAATAAAGTTATGAGATGCCCCTTGTTTCCTCTGTTGGACAGTGCTGGCACCTGTAAATGAATGCTCTGTGCCAGAGGAACATGGTCAGAAGGAAAATAATAACTGACAGAATTATTACATTGCCAGGGATTGTATTGCTTTGTAAACTAGAACATTTCCATGGCAAGAGGAACCAGCATGTACAGCCATTCTCATCCCTATCAGAATAAACTTGTCTACTTGAGGACAGTACCAGAAAGGTTAGCACTTGATCTTATTGCCAGCTAATCTATTTAACCTACTCCATGAATAGACAAACAATTCAAGCTGCAGCCATTCAAGGATGACACAACTGCCTTTATGCTAGTAAGTGACCCTGTCTGCTTTGTAACCTGAAGCACTGAAGCTTACTGTGATTAAAGTGGGTGGAATCTCAAGTTAGGCTGAACAGCCAGTGGACCTTCTCAGGCACGGCTAGGTATTAGTAGCAAACACACAATACACGCATGCACGCACACACCACCCTGGCTTCAGATACATTTCCTGTCACAATTATTGGGGGATAATTCTTCATTCCTTCAAAACAAGTAACAGGAAAGGAGAACGCTGTGCAAATGTTTTGTGGGAAGCCATACAATCTGCAGGACTTAGCGACATGGAGCAGACAGAGGAATTCCACACTGAGCCCATGTGCTCTAGGAGTAATATAAGATGGGTGCTAAATTGCACAAACTGACCACGGAGCAACTTTGCAGCTAGGAAGGACTGAAGTAACTGTATTAAGGCCGCTACACATGCCAGTCTTAGTGCTGGTTTTGTGTCATTTTGGCAGAACTAGACTTGTATGGAAGGTTATCGTGTGAAGATTTAATCCCATGCTGCTTGGGGTTCACTCAGAAGTGTATGGTTTTTTTGAGTCAGGTAAAAGCATCTTTCTGAAATGTCCTTCCCAACCAGTTTTTGTTTTTAAAGCAATAAGCAATATATTATTTTTGTTTGCTGCTATGCTTTGGAGGTGACTCACAAATGTCTCCCTGGGATGTCAGACAGCATCCAGCACAGATACTTCACCTGATGACTACAACTGGCCATGTCTTCTCCTGCCACCATTTTGGGCAGTATTTCATGACAGAGTTTGTCTGAATGCACTTAAAATCCCAAATGTACTGTTAGTTTTAAAAAGGCTGCCTATCCATTGTAGAGGTTTTCACCAGCCTATTCGTAACCGCCTGGGGAACAGAGGCTGCCCTAATCTCCCCACATTGATAAAGCAGTTTCTTTTGGGACAGTGTTAAAAACAAAACAAAACTTGAGGATTCTTATAAATCTGTAAAAACAATGGTTGGCTTAAAATACATTGAATTGTTCCCATCCATTTTTCTATATGAAATTATCTACTCTGTCATCAGTACATCGGGGTGTACAGGCCGAGATGCCTGGTTTACATGCAACTCCAGGAAAAGTGCCTCCAACGGTTATCACGAATTGTAAATGTGCAAAGTATATATTGTAAAAATCAGTGCCCATGAATAGTTTATCAGTGCTATCATGTGTCAAATGCAAAGACAAATAAAATATTTTCAGCATGCATCTAGATTGTAATAAGATGAGGACATGCTTTGTCTTTAAGGGGAGGGCATTGCTTTGCCATTTTAACATGCCCATGAACCTAATTATGCCTTCTTTGTCCTGCATGATGGTATCCAGTCTCCTTCACTAATAGCTGTGATGCTGACGTAGCTATGCATGGGAATGACTGGGTAGCATCTGTGGTGAAATCACCTAGAAGATCCCTGTGCACGCACACCTTCACAACACAATCCCTGGACCTTAAACCTTGACAGGGCAGCACATGCACTTTCAAAAGCAACGGTTGGAAAGGAATGCTAAGGAGGCAAGTCTAAATTCCTTTGTCTCTCAAACTGAAAATGGGGCTAGAAGTTAGCTTGTACTGTACGTCAGCTGAAAAGTTCTTTGACAGTCTTCTTTTATATTGCATTTGTTTTCATTCTAAGCTGCACTAAGTTCTGGGAATTTGTGGAATTTTGTTTAATTGTATATAGGTTATACTTCTTTGTATCATTTCTTGACTTTCATTTGACTTTTTCAGTGGAAATATTCCCTTTGTGCTAGAAGGGTTTCATCCCTCACTGAAGCTGTATTATTAATTAACTGTGATTGAGGAGTGGGCATCTATTCAAAATAATCTCATTGCTAATGGTTTTCCACTTTTCTACTGCAGACTTTTGCCCATTAGTAAAACACAAGACAAATTTATTCAAACTGCCTTCTTCAAAACATTCTGCTTTGTGAAAGGAAGGGTTCCATTATCGTGACAAATTCTGCTCCTTTAGGTACCAGAGTTGCTAAATAACTTAGGATACGAAAGGTTAAAGTATGTAATACATTACATGCACTGATTACCAGTCGGTTTCTGGGTGCAATTCAGAATGCACCTATGAAACCTTCTGGCTTGGCACTGGAGAACTTACAGGACTTTCCCCATAGAAAAAAGGCTTGTCCAATTAGTACAGTGCACATTTCCCAATATGCTTTAATGCTCCCCCAGGTAGGTGAAGAGAAGGAGGCAGGTGGTCATGGGGAATGTTTTTTTGATTGTAGCCCTCATATTATGAAACCACCTCTCACGATTGGGCTAGTGCCCTCTTTGGACTTCTATAAACTATTAAACACAGGGCTCATCTCAAGGGCCTTTGGGGAATGAACAGTCAGCGTTGTGCCTATGTTTTATGAAAACATTGTGCTTTTGATGGTTTAATTATGTTTTTTTGGGAGGGGGTTGATGTAATTGCTGGAAGTCATTTGTTGATTCTGGTGTTATATAAACACAGTCAATCAATCATTTAGCCTATAGGTGCCTTTCAAATATGTAGTTTTGGATCATTTTCCTCAATAAATAAATGAACAAGTATAATGTTTTGATTTACTTGTATAATTGAGTCCTCTTTATCTAGTGCAGAGACTAAATCATGTTTTAGGTCATAGATCATGTTTTAGGTCATTTTTAGGTCAATAGATCATGTTTTAGGTTGCATTTATGCAGAAATATTGAACATTCAAAAGGGGCCACAAACCTTTAAGCATCATTATATGCGGACATACTCTAGAATCTACATTGTATGTGCGTAACATATTAACCTCTTTCTATTCACAAGATGGATTGGCTCGCTTGTATCCTAGCACCTAGGGGTATATAAGAAACCCAGTAATATGTGTAAGAATCATAACTAATCTTATTTAATCTTATGGATGGATCCAAAGTACAAACAAGCATAGGGGCCTGATATTCACTGTATGAATATGCTTTGGTTGTCATGCTAACACAATGTTAAACTTTTGCAAAAATACAATGAACAGTGAAGTCAGCCAGCAATCTAGACTCTTAACTATTTGTGTGTGTGTGCCCCTTGGTGCTCTCTGAGCTCGGTTGCTTGCTTGCAGACGTTTCATTACCCAACTAGGAAACATCATCAGTGCCAGTGAGTGTGGGGTTTGCTCCCTGTTTATATGCAGTCGCTTGCCTTGCCAGTGTTGGGGGGTGGTTTCCTTTGGCTACACTTACTTCAGATGTGGAATAAGACCAGCAACATACATAGTTGTTGAATTTGTATGACATGTTTAACCAAGTCAGCCACCAAACTAGCAGTAGCAATGATATAATGTGCTAAATTTGAAGGTGGGTTTTGTTGGTTTAAAAAAAAAAAGCCTCAGGGGGGCTTAGTATGTTATGTGAACCGGGATAATGTGGTTAATTACTTGTCTGGCATATTGCATAAACAGAAAATCTGTTAATTTGGTAACCAGATTAAAAATGTTGTGACGAACAACTAATAAGTTGACATTTGAACAGCATCGTGCACAATATCCATGATGATATATATACTAATTGAGTAAAGATTTCATTTGGGGAGTCTGCAAACACTAGGGACTTGGGGAAATTTTGGGTTTAGGAGTTTCTGAGGAACCAGACTCTTCGTTTTGTTATTATCAAGCTTAATTTGAAAAACTGAGCGTTATTTATCTAATTAGAAGGATCCTAATTAATGTTTTAATTGCGCCTCAGCCATTTCATACAAAGGCAAAGTGCATCACGCTGTCTTAAATTCTATTTATATCTACTGGCTAGATGCTATTGGGGGGTATCTTGATCAGATGAAATTAGGCTTTTTTAGCCTAAATTTCTCTCCTATGTCCTCGCCTGTTTTTAAACAATGGAGAATACTATGCGCGTGTGGCAAGAATCGAAGAGCTTTGCCATCACTGTTTTAATGCCACAGGGCTAACACAAATATGGGAAAGGATACCTCAGAAAAGCAGCATTAATGACAGAATTATTGCATTGCAGTGTGATTTTGGGTGACATCACTAAAGTCAAATATGGCTATCACTGATATGTCATAGAGAAATAAACTTTTACCCATCTGAACGCCTCCAAAGTCAGGTTTGCTCAACACTTAGGAAAAGCTTTAATCTGACAGCTCAGTCTATGTGTGGAAGCAAATCCCACCATTTTCTGTAGTTTACGAAGGGCTATCTAGTGTCATTTCCCTGATTGAAGGAGGTACACTCAGTCTGGACCAAATGGATTCACTTATCACAGAAAAGGCACATCTGAAGTGCTGAGTCTCTTTAGTCAAGGTTAACTTTTGCTCAGAAGGCAAATAATGCATTGTTTGGGAAAAGCTTGCTATCTGCATCAAGATGTGCAGAGGTTAAATGTAACAAACTATCATCATTGAACATCTGCTCACAGGGACAGTTCCAATTAAAATAAACATTTTAATCTGCAGCTAAATACATTAAACTGTTTTTGTTAGCTTGTTTCTACATTTTATTGTTGACATTTTTATAGTGCTGCAGAATTATGCTTGTACGCCACCTTGAGGACCTAGCTGATAAAAAGATGGGATTATAAACTTTAGCTTATTGGATCTACCTTTAGAATGGATCCATTGAAATAAATGGAAGTCAATTAGTCATGATTAACTTAAGCTCTGTTGATTTCAATGAATTTAATCTAGATATAATTAAGCTTGGACCCAACCCATAATAATTAAATGACTAGCTGTTAGTATGTTCAGATCTAATTACAGCATGAATATTAGAGTTTCTAAACTTCGCTTTTAGAACCTAAATTTCATTCTCTGACACATCTGCATCGATTAGCATTTTAATTTGACAGTAATATAGCACCATCTAGTGGCTTATTCAATATTTAAAAACAGTTGGTAAGGAAGCCTAAAATAGAACAGTATTACACACCACAGAAAAAAATATATAAAATGACTGCACAATGCACAATGCACATTGCAGAAAGATGCGCGAAGCAAATACCACGCCTCTTTACAATTCTCTAAAGCACCTCTGCCTAACGGATGGATGGGAAGCAGAGAGCACTAAATCTCACACTGCAACCTTACTGGCTTTCCAAAGAAATTGCTTAATAAAAAATGGAAGATACTCAACGACCGAAAGTTAGTGCTTATTTAAAGACTCGACAGTAAAGGCTGTCCAGGAACAAAACAAAAACCAATCTGGAAACGGGTGGCATGTAACAAAGCTTTTCAAATGAATAAGAAATAGTTTACTTGCTTTTAAAATTAATACAGTTCCTCTAAATCTGTATTGAAAGGTAAAATGAGTTGTTCCAGTCCTTGAAGTGTTCTTTTCAAGTGAATTGCATCATACATTTTGAAACACCTGCATATAAATAATTTCCCCATATGGAGCAACGTTTCACAAAGGAGTGATGATGTAAAAAGATCCTACCATGTGTAGGTCACTGCTTCTCTACATGTTGAAAAGACACTGTTTATTATATCTTCCCAGCATATTTTCAGGTAGCGCTTCACATGGTGCATTACATTATCATCAGCATGCATCTATTACTTCCTGTTACACTGCAGAAGAGTAGTTTTGTAAATGTAACAAATGGAGGACTATGCAATAACTGGACTATTTGTGAAATGGCCCTGTGAGCTCCTGTAAGGAGCAGTATTTCCAATCAATCTAAAGTCCTAAGCCTTGCATTATGTAGCCATGTCACTACACCCACTCCTCATTTAGCAACTATCTTGGTTAGCGACCATTCGCAAATATGACGGTAATAAAACATTAATTTTCCAACCAATGCATCCATCTAAGACCAAATTTTGTGTGCCTGACAACAATGCATGCTGGTGAGAGAGCAACACTGGTGTAACTATACAAGAGAACTTTATCTGAATGAGACATCAGCAGCCAGTGATCTCTGCAGCATCTCTCTGTCATTTGTTCACTTAGCGACCATTTCGCTTAACAACCCGGTTGTTGGAATGGAACTCAGTTGTGAAATGAGGAATGGGTGTAGAAAGCCTTCAGCCTGCCCAAGTTCTAAGCCATTCTTCCCATGCCTATCCAGTTCCCATTTTAGTGCAGGTCTCAGTCAGATCCATACCACATGACATATCATTGAATGCTACATCCAGATTTTGCTATATCTCATGCAACTGCACATGGACAAAAAGCACACTTCAGGTGTTCGTTACAGAAGCAAGTTTCTGGCCCTTCCTCTCTCCACATTTTGGTACAACATTTAAAATCACTATAATCAGAATATTAGTTTTTGCCAAGCCCTTTCCTGATACCAGGCATAATTAACCAACCTCCCAAATCACCAGCAGAGTCTTCCATCCCTCTTTAATATTTGGGGAAGGCAACATGTTCCGGCTCACTTTGCCTTCCTTGATTCTCTTTCTTAGCAGATAATTAACCTTCCATGCTGGACATTATACAAACTCTTAGCCATAGTCCACTCAGTTATTACGATGACCATTCAAAGTCAGCATATCATTCCAAGGCAAATTCCAAAGCTTTAGGCTTATGATTGATGAGAAGTGCATCAAGGATCCAATGTTTCTTCAACGATTAAGGATTAAATGTTTGCTCCAGACAAATGGTTTTAGAACATACATTTATAAATCCTGGCACATGTGATAATAAATATTTAGTGATCTGACACTATATAAAAATGGCTGCTCACAAATAAATGCCTGTTTTACAATGTAAATTTCCCTTATTTTTTTTTTTTTAAGAAAACCATTCCAATACTGGTCAACATATGTTTTTTGCTTACTTAATGATCCTTTTAAGAAGTTGGGGGTTTCATGTGGAAAGTACCGTCTTCAAGTTGTTGGGACAGAGTTTTCTCAGCCAATTGCCCCAGTGCAAGAAGGGAAGGCAAATCTTCATAATTCAGCCCATTTCAGAAACCGCAGGTTCCCTTTTGCAGCAGGGCGTGACAAGACCCCAGAGGCTGCTCCTTTTTTCCCTATAGACACGACAGCAAGCAGGGCCACTCTCTGAACAACTGCTTTGGATTATTTAAACAAGGAGTCAATAATATCAATCGTTAGGTATCATCCAAGAATTTATACTCTTCTACTTTTGGATACAAATAAGAAAGATTCCTTTTCGTCAAGGGCAGAACACCCTGAATCTAGGCTGTAAGCATTCAAACTACAAACATTCAAATGGTGCATGTTAGTGTCCATAACTTTCTTATGCTTTTCCTATACTCTCAACTGCAAGAGATGTAGATAAAATTAATTCAACTCAATTTCGGTATTATAGTTATTTCCATAGTAAATAACAAGCAACTTAGTGTCAGGAGCCTACCCTGATCCTGTTTGGACTTTTGGAATGCACATTACAGTTCTAGCAAATGAAAAATAGCCAATGATGAACACTCATGGAAAATCATTTAGAAAATAGTATTCAACAGTAAACATTATTTTTCCCACCCAAAAATAACATAGGACCATTTGGGCAATTGTTTAGAACAATGCTAACAGAACCCTAAAAAGGATGTAGACAATGTTGAAAAAAGCTTAGAAAAGTTAGAATGACTGCAGGAAGGTTAGCAAGATAAATCAAGGAGACTAAAGAGAGTGGAAATTTTGTCCAAGTGAGGAAAATGAAGAAAGTGACCTTTAAGACAGAAGTAAATTGGTAAGGTAAACACACTAAGATCCCACGGTGCAGTAACAAATTAAAATATTTCATCCATAGGCTCTCCCCCAAATGTGTAACGAAGTATGCACACCCACAAGGAAGCAAGCAGAGGAGTAGCAAAACTAAATGTGTAGGTAGTTCTCGGTTAACAATGGTAATTGGGACTGGTAACTTGTCGCTAAGTGATGTGGTCATAAAGCATATCACGTGACCACACCGACTTATGATGGCAGTTCTGGGAGTTCCAGTTGCAGTCATTAGGTGAATCCTGTGTAGTTGTTAAGCACAACATCACGTGATCGCCATTTGCAACCTCCTGCCAGCTTCCCCACTTACTTTGCTTGTTGGAAGCCAGCAGTGAAGGTCGCAAATGGTGATCACAGGACCACAGGATGCTGCTACCATTGTAATTGCGAGCTGGTTGCCAAGCACCCAAATCATGATCACAGGACTGCAGGGATGCTGTAATGGCTGTAACTTTGAGAACTGGGTATGTCTCCTCATTTAGCGCCATTCTAACTTCAAATGGTCACTGAACAAGTGGTCATTAACCAAGGTCTACTTGTATACATGACAAGTCTGAATGTGAAATACATATAGCCATAGAAATAAAAACATAGATAAGCATGCTTCAAAGAGACACTTCTATTTTAATTAAAAAAGAAACGACAGTGCCAGATCTGGATTGCACTGCTGATTAGGATTGAGGTGAATTTCTGTGAATTTTGAGGTGAATTTCTATGAATCTCTGTGAATTTCATGCCAAAATCCCCTCCTTCAGCTGTGATTTGCTGCTTTTAAAAAAAAAAAAAGTGTACCATTTAAACATGTCACACATAAGTTGCATCATCAACCTGATTTCTTAGCCTTTCCACTAAAAATACTGACTAGATGCAGCTCAGCTGGATTTTCATTCGCAGATCACTCTCAGTGCTGTGGAATGTCGAAAGAAAGAAAGAGAGAGAGAGAGAGAGAGAGAGAGAGAGAACGAACAAGGGAGGGAGGAAAGTAGATAGGTAGGTAGGCTACAAGGCTGCAAAATTCTTGCTACTTGTCACAAAAGGAGAAAAAAGGTCCAGTGTGCTTATCTTCCACTCCACTGCTTTGGAGCAGTGAGGCCGACAACCCTAAAATAAATATGAAGATTATAGTGCAAACACGGTCACCTTAATAAATAGATCATGCATAATGCAAATTCCTCAAGTAAATTAGGACAGGAATTGTCAGTTAAGAAAGTAATAATGCAGAAATAACATGCTTGGAGGGAGACATTATATATGACTGCTGCCCATTTAACCTTTTTCACTTCTCCCTCCCTGAAACAAGTTCATAATTCATGATTCTACTTCAGAAGAGCTGACATTTTGAACACTTCAGTATTTAAAAAACTCTGCAAAGGCCAATTATTTGACCTAGAATTCATCATGTTTTCTCCTAAATGGCCATTTGGAGTGTTGTGACACATGATCTGCTGCCAAGAGAACCAGACGGACAAATTCTTCCACATCGAAGGCATAATTTGTAAACTTTGGATGTTTTCCTAATGTTGGGTGATGCCCCTGAAGAAACAGGAGTTAAAATTATTTTAAGGAAGCATTGGGAAAAAGCAACACATTGAGTAATTATTTTAATTCATAATAGCTGATTTATCGATCCACCCCAAAACAACAGTGTCAGTTAGAAACCCCCAACAGCAATGCTATTGACAGCCTGAACTAACGGCCAATTAATTTCATTACTCTTCCTCCCCCAGCCATTAATATAAAATGACTCCTTAATCAGAGCAGAGAATTTAATTTGGGCCGTAGAGCAGAATCATATTTCATGGAGAAGAACGGAGAAGGGTAATACAAAAACAATTAAGACCAAAGGAAATAAAGTCCTTTCCATCCATTCCACCCACCCTTCCAGTACCTCATCCTGGGGGAACACTTTATCCTTCTGCTGCCAGGTGATGTAACGGATGCCTCTCAGTCTTGCTAGATCTAAGTAGCAACGTTCATCCTTGCAGTTGTACCTACAGAGGTGGAGAAACGATGGGCATTCATCAGAAACAAAGAAGGGACAATCCTACCAGAAAACTAACTGGCTGTGTTTTTCTTGTTCCATCTCTATCCCTTTAGAAAGAAGAGCCAGGGCGTGGAAAGCCAAAGGCCAAACATTTCATGTTTACTTTTGTCTGCGTTCAGTTGTATCACCTATGAAACTGGAGAGAGAGGATGGAGAGGAAGAGAAACTGCAGCAGCCACACAGAGTTTTAAAACACGGTATCTTCACCGCCAGCAAGAGTAATCCAATCGGCAAACTTGGCCATGTTCTCATGAGAGAGAAGATAAAGAAAGAAGCAGCCACGAAGAGCAAGTATATCATGCTTGTAGTTGATATCAACAGGACTTGCCTCAGGGTGAAAGATTAGATGTGATTTTTTTAGATCACCCTGGCAACAACTAGTTTTTCTGACAAGCCACCCAGAATAGGAGACTGGATTTGGCCAGGAGGCCATCTGCTGTCAACCTCAATCCGAAGTCAGCAAACAGGGTTACCGCATCGATTTGAAGCATTCCTGGATTTTTACCAATTATGACCAAGGTAATTTTGACAGCTACTGTGACAGGGAAAGCCATGCAATCCTTCACTGTCATGCATATATTAAAAGGCACAAATCTGAAGTTTCTCCTGCAGCAGGAAATCCATCTTCATGTAATGCACACCCACACCCTCTTGCACAGATATTAAACATACAAGCGCAACTACCATGGAAAGACTTACAGTTCCAAGATGACAGCCCAATCTGGCAGGAATAGAAGATGGGTAAGCCCTGCTCCATGCATTCCAATGAATATTTCAGAATTGTGGGTTATCTTCAGCTGCTCCTTAAATGCCAGCTCCCTGTACAAGCCAGCATAAGAAAGGATACATATAAACGCACACACATGCGCACACACATATATATGCAAACACACACACATATACACACACACAAAAGTTTGTGCATACGGGAAAAGCACAAGAGATCACCATTTTCACACTGCTCAAGGATATGAAAAAGTTCTCTGGGATTGGAAAGTGTAAGAAACACATTAGAAACAAACATTTCCTTGAGCTACATCACCATCTTATTTATTTCTAAACTGCCCCACCACTACAGTTACCTAGGTAGCTTGCAAATCTATTAAAACGTGCAATATAAATCAAAGAGACACAAAACGATCAAAACGGCAGCATTATAGTGATTAAAACCGCCAGCCATAATAGTATATGAAACTACACCTGACAAAAACCAAAGTAAAGCCCGCAGCAAAACACAAACTCTAATCTGATTTCCTAAAGTGCCTGGAAGAATAGCATCTTTCAAAATCTTCATCATGCACATTATTTCTGGGGAAATAATTCCACCAATGGGGTGCCAGCAATGAGAAGGCTCTTTCTGTTGTAGCCATCCCATCTGCGAGGGAGTGGAGGCCCTGGAGGAGGGCCTCACATGGAGACTGAAGGGTCAGGTCAGTAAATCCATTTACAGCAGCATCTTACTGCCTGGAAACTAATTAAAAGGCTGCCATGCAAATATACATTAAAAAAGGTTTCACAGTCTAGTGCTATGCTTAGACAAGTACATTACTAAATTCAAATCCATGGATTAGCCTTAATATCAGTATGTTTTTCAGATGTATATTCTAAGAGGTAACAGCGTAATCCTGTTATACGTCATGGGGGTTCATTCACTAGGAAGTTTTCTACAACTTTAGCATTTCAAAGTAATTGGGCTGTACCCAATGATGGCTTTGTGCTATCAAAAAGTACTTTGGTGTCTTCAAAACGAGTCACTGGACCTCTGTTCTTAGTCCACTGCAATTGCTCCTCAGAGGGTGTGGGGAACCTTCTGAAATACAGCACAGGTTCCTGTTAAGTAAGGAGGTTCAATGATCCTTGTCTCATGCTAGCCCCCCCGGTGTACAGCCCATCACTGCGGATACTGATATGTGATACTGACATGGTATGAAGAACTGCAGGCCAGCTCTACTCCCCCTCTCTACAAGTAAGATGCACTTACTTGTACTTGTAATTCACTATTTGGACATCAAATAATGGCAATGTTTTCAAGGCACTGGCGAGCTAGAGAGCGAGAGGAAAAAACAAGAATTTTAAAGGCAGTATTAATGTTACTTTTTCTTATGTGACAACCATAAAACAAGAGATTTAACTGAAGAGAAAATTACCAAACCTCATTTTGGTTTAATATCTTTCTATACTCTGTACTTCGGGCAAGTATTGTAACTCTGATTTTTCCTTCCTGTTGAAAAACAAAAACAAAAAAATTCAGCAAAAACAGTTCATTAATCAATTCATTGCACCACAACAAAGAGAAGGGCTAGCAAACTGACAACAGAAAAAATTACCAGTCTTAACAGAAACAATTAGTAGGGTGATTAAACTGTCTTTTCCTTTTAATCACCTCATTTATATAACATGCAAGAAGGCCACAAACACCTGAGGTGGAGTTTTAGGAGGAGTATTTGCCACAAACAGCTAAGCCATTTAAGGGACTTTCACCCAACGCTACGCCAACTCAGAAGGCTTTTAAATACTTTGTTTATTGAATACAAAATGGACATCATCCTTGAATACTATTGCTGAATCTGAAAAAGGCCACTTTATACACAAGTGAGTAATGGAGGAAAAAGCAAGATTTGCACTCCAAATAAAGTTGTTATTTTCCTTCCCAATTTAAAAATCCATTGGATCCTCAGGGGTAAATTGTAAAAAAAAGAATACAAAGGTTTAACTGCATGACATCTATTAAGACCAGCAGGAAATGTGTAGCAAATAGCTGCACAAAGCTGGAAAATGTTAGCCCCTTGTGATGAATATGCTGTATATTCTACAGTTAATATTTTAAGGAGCTAAATTGATTTTCCTTCCACAGACTGTAAAAACAGACAAAAATAACAGCCATGTTAACTAAAAATCAACAAAATTATTGAATAGGAAACGGTGACCAAGGATTTACCAGGAGGCCTTAGAGAAGAAATTCCGTCCCACAAGAACTCTTGTGCAGTGGAAACAGGTCTGGGGCTACTGGACATATCACAGCTACTGGACATTTACGTACAAGGCACTGTCCTAATTATTATTCTGTTATTTGTTTGTTGACGCAGCCAGTATCCCCTTGACCCCTGCAAGAATACCCTCCCAATCCTGTGGGGGAGAGACAGCAACTGGCTCAAAGCTATTCAACCAGTTTCATAGCTGGGGACTGGGGGTGGGGGTTGACTCGAGGTCTCTCTAGTCCAACTTTCTGGCAATGGCCATCTTTTCAAGTACAGAATTTTCTATAGTGTCTTCCCAAGCAAAAATAGGACTACTTCAACTACAAATATACTGATACAGGATATCAGAACTGTTCAAACAGTGTTTCTAAAACCTTTTGCTCTCAGGACCCCTTCCCACTTTTAAAAATTATGGAGGACCCCAAAAGAGCTTTTGTTTGTATGGGTTATATTGATTGATACTTACCGCATTGAAAATTAAAATTGATACATTCATAGAATATTTATTTATTGAATCATGTAAAAATAATATTAAATCCATTGGATATTAAATAAAATATTTTTCATGAAAAAAACCCTATTTTCTTTAACAAATATGAAAATAATCATGAGAAGAGTGACATTGTTTTAAATTTTCACAAATATCTTCAATATCTTGCAAATAATTTTGATTTCATGGACCCCTGAAAGGGTCTTGGGGGACCCCCAGGTGTGCCAAGGCTACACTTTAAGAGACGCTTTGTTAGGAAATGAGAAAAGTCTTGGAACCAGGGGTGGGGTGTGGGAGCATGCAATTTCAGTTTCGTTTCAGTAGCAACTGTTACAACTGGACCAGTACCTTAGGCCCCTCTTGGGTGATATTTAATCTGTGCAGCACGTGCTGGGAAAAGGCTCTGAATAATCCTGTCCCATGACAGCCGGAGATCTGCAATCAGACCGGACACAGGAATAAAATGTAAACATGTTTGTTTTCTATTTTTTAATTGTATGTATGTGGCATACATACATACATACATACATACAAGGGGAGGGAGGGATGGGGGGGGGAATTCACCAAGTTTATTCGGACCCAGGTATTTTGTTTGTTTTTTAAAAGAAAAAGGAAGAGTGTGGAAATCTCACCAGATTTACTCACCAATGGTGTATTATAAAATAAGCCAAACCTCATTCGAGGCAATAGCGTAAAAACTGCTTCTTTGAAGCAGACCTGGAAGGGAAGATAATTAACAACTTACAAGGATTCCCCTTAATATATAAGGAGAGAGGCAGATATGAAACAGGATCTATTAACACTGCAATGGAAAGTAGTTCAGAATATCAGTTGGAGACTTCCCTGGGTTAAGTACTGAACCAATGATTGGGGATGAAATCTGAACAAAAATATAAGTTCATGAAATTTTCTGAGCGCGTGCATGTGGATGAGAGGGTGACATTAAAGGAGCAAAACATCATGGGAGAAGTGGGCAGCGCAGAGGAAGTATCAGAAACACATTCAGACCAAGAGAAGGTGTCACACCTTCTCATGATAGCCTAGGAGCCACACCACCACCAATTCTCCAAAATCATGTAAGAATTTTGTACTGCAACACATATTCTCATGTGAAAATGACAAACTCTCACAACATAAAATCATTTCAAGAACTACTGTAATGTTAGTTTAATGGTAGGAGTTGTGGCACTATTTTGAAAGGTAATTGGCACCATTCCATTTACTAATTTCTGCTACCATACACAACAAAAATTTGGAGTGCCTGAAAATACTAGCAAATGTATTGTGGTCTATGTTTTCATGCCCAGAGAGGCCTCCCATAGAATTTTTTTAAAAACTATTTAAAATGCCAGAAGACCGTCATGCTCACATTCAATAACCTTTTCCAGTCTCATAACCTATGTTTTGTGAAACTGGTAGGGACTATAAGAATTTGCACTTTTGCCTGCCTGCCTGCCTGCCTGCCTGCCTGCCTGCCTGCCTGCCTGCCTTCCTTCCTTCCTTCCTTCCTTCCTTCCTTCCTTCCTTCCTTCCTTCCTTCCTTCCTTCCTTCCTTCCTTTAGGAATTCATTCCTGGCTTACATTAAACTATAGTTCCTTGTTTCATCCAAATCCAAGTAAGATACCTTCCTGGTTTATGAAGCTGGGAAAGACCACCTAAGCCAGGCAGCTCCTACCTTGACCTTAGCTATGACAACTACAGCAATCAAAAGACCACATGCAAAGAATAACTACAAAACATTAGGCATGATCACCACAAAACGAAATGTTCATTAAGTCTAAAATATGAGCAGTAATGTTTAAAAATGACATAATATTCCATACCCTTTTTGAATCATACGATTTCAAATGTATTATTTCATAATCCGTAAATGCCTTCCATGTTTCACTGAACAAATCTCCATATCCATATGCACTCTGAAAAAACAGAAACAAGTACCAATAAGATTTTCCCTTAATCTCACATTGTTCAAATTTGTGTGTGTCTATTTTATCCTTAATTCAGGCATGAGTGACCACACCTGAATGTGAATCCTACAATGGAGGTCAGGAAAGCTTTAATTCTTGCTTTCTGTAATAATGCTAAGCTGGATCAGGACCCTATATCTAAAATCTGATTCGAAAAAATGGTCCCATTCACAAGGCCTGTGAATGATTCTGTTCTTGAAAAAAAAACTTGGACAGTTTTTTGTATATGAACACAGTCAAAATAAGACCCACAACTGTTTATGCATACATTTAACCTCTCACTTGACAAGTAACCGCATGCACTTTGATCTCTTGAAACGATTCAGTACATGTCCTGGTGCCTACAGAGATCTTTGCTTTTAAAGGTTTTTCATATTTTATTTGCTGAACCATACAGAAAGCCCACAACTGTATGGATATTAGTTCTCAAATAAACCTCAAAAGAATCCAAAGATGGGAGCAAACTATTTTCTTTTCCTGTTTTTAATTTCTTTTTGGAATTCAAATATATACTTACCTTTTTAAACAAAATAAGATAAAATAAAAGGTACTTACCTAATACATTATAAATCTGATCCCAATTACTAAAATCTATTTCATACAATAAAACTAGAAGCAAGGTAAAACAATTCAGCATCAAAGAGATAAAAGATTAACCCCTACTCAAAATATGGTGAAATCAATGTAAATCTTAGTAGTCCCCAAAGCTTAAAAAAGAGAAACACAACTGAGAGACATGAAGAAAAATATGATATTGGTGCAGACTGTATGAATATGCTCTGATAACTGAACATATGTTCTGCATCTTCCATGCTCTTTTTCTGATTTTAACAGCTGAAATAACCACTTAAGGTAAAATAAATATTTTTTTTAAAAAAGTATCCAGCAACATTAACCTAAGAGGCACACTAAGATTTATTTCCTGTTTCTCCACATACATTTGCAATTATATTTTAATAGATGTGAGGCTTTTTCTCCAGTCTGGAAATATATTGGATTTCTGCCCATCAGCAGAACCAATGCCAGCTAGAGTTCACAGAGTTCAATACAACTGGAAGACACTAAACTGGGACAGCTGACCTAGCAACTCTCCTACCATCATACACCTGAACTGATGTATTGCCAAAGGTCCTTTAAGAAACAACCACCTCTTGCCATTTATATTTGTTCAGAAACATGCTGAATGCATGTTTTTTAAATTGCATTTCTGTTCTATTTCACTTACATAAAACTTTTAAGAAGTTTTTATTGAAAAAACTAAAACTTCAAACATTTTAGTAGAAAGTTGTACCTGTTAAAGTTTAGTTAGCTTTACTTAGTAAAAAAAAAAAAAATTAATAAGGGTTGTAAACCTGCAACAGCCAAAACCTATGTGTGCTACATAAAGATTATGCATAAACTTCTTCAGCTCTGTTCAGCGAGTTAAAACAGTACACTGGCACCATCATCTGGCAATACTAGGAATTAAAATGTTATCTGACCTAAATCAATGAGCAAGTATATAATGTTTTTGACTCATTTGTTTAACTGGGTTCTCTTTATCTAGCTTTAGGACTTGCATGGAGAACAAATCATGTTTTAGGTCATATTTAGGCAGAAATATTGAAAATTCAAAAGGCTCACAATTTTTTAAGCACCACTGCATATAGTGCCTTTATTTTTTACAGCTCAGTGCAACATATATAATATTCCCTCCTCCTGTGAGATGGGTGGGTTGAGAGAGCATGACTGGCCCGAAGCCATACAGCTGGACTCTGTGTGTAAGAAAGGATTAGAATTCATGGTCTCTAGTCTAACACCTGCACCACTACACCAAATTCTGGCTCATAGCTCTGTTACTCTCACTGAAGAGTATTTTGGCTAATACCCCTGGTGCTCTTACTGGTCCTGGTTGTTCTGTCACCCTTGGGCAGAATCTGAGCATCAGCTTTTTAATAAACAAGTAAAGGAAGTAAAGGAAGCCCAGTAACACATCTGATGGAATACAAGTTTGAGGTGATCAAACACAGTGGTGGCGGTAAGCTTGATCTGGACTTAGAAGAGGCTAATGGCCATAAGCAGTAGCAAGTATTTCCTTCTATGACAAAGAGCCTGAGAAGTGGATGTTGGACAGACTCCATCAATCCTGAAGTAATTGATTAATATACAGAGTCACAGACCAAAAAAAGACAAGCATTAAGAATACAAATTACAAATATCCAGTAAAAAACTGATGTTGCTCTAGATATATTTAGTTTCGGGTCTGAACATCTATCTTGGGGAAATAAGCATGTAAAAATAGCTGATGAGCAAAAGAAAAGAGAATCTTGCATAAAGGAGCTATGCAAGAATGCTAGAACAAGAGACAGCAATCCTGCTGCCATCAAAACCCGAATCTTATTCCTTGGGAGAGCTTTGATAGAAATGTATCTCATTTACCATACTCACTGTAGTGGTTTATGCCAGTCTATAGCTGACTATTAACAATCCTCCCAAGGTAGCAATAACTACAATTTATCCTGGTACCTGGAACTGTTTACATCAGACAAAATAATGTCTCAAATAAAAGGGTTATACCCTAACCTTAACCTTAATCCTAACCATCCTCATGTTCTTACTTACAGTATCCCACATAACAATGTTGATATCAGTGCTGAAGGTGTTGGTAACATGCTGAGTGATGTAAAGGTTCACAAAGTCACAAAAATGATGGTACATATTGACACCTGAAAGGAGGAGGAGGAAAAACTAAGGTTGTAGTGAACTACATAGATAATTATTTACAGCTAAGGCTTGCAACTTTATGCAAAAACGTATGTTCCATAGGTACACCCATGCCACAAGGCAGAAACACAAGTTCAAATTACGAATTACTTAATTCATGAATTTGTCATTAAAAATACATTTAAGAATCTGAATAAGGATCAGTTTTGAGACTGGATTGCCTCAAGCTATTATTATTGGCAGTGTATGGTTTTTAAATGAAATCCAGTCATAAGAAGCTACTAATCTGATCAGAGCAGTAATCTTGGAAGAGTGGATTTAAATTCTTCCATTCTGTTTTCATGATAAAAAGTAACACCGTCATCTGCTTGCCTTACACTATCTGTTTTTTATTTCCCAGTAAGTCACAAACTCCTGGATGGTATTTTGACGGTGGGGAGTGTAGTGAGAAAGGGAACTTACATGGACACAGCCAACATTTTGTATTTTAAGAAAACCTTTAAAAGGGCTACGTTCAATTTTACACTGAAGTGTTTTGATCAAAATATCATCTCCAACCAGAAATGAGTTCAGTAAAAAATCAAGTTATGGCAATTTGCTCAGCCCAGCTTATTTCACACTTAACTCCAAATTATAATGTGGTTTGTTGGTTTTGGCTTAGTGTGACATGCAAGCCTACATATTATGACTTCACATTATGTGTGAATCAGGTCATTATGGCTTGTTCATATCAATGTGAGCAACTGTCATAAGTGTTGGCAGTTATCTAGAACCAGTACTTTAAACAATTGCACAGGTTTATGCAGAAATAGCCTTTAGATACTAATCAGAGTAGCTTATAATTAGTACCTCCTAAAATTTACAGAAATAGAGCCTCTCTTACTAGTATATAGAAATGAAGAGATACTTTTGTTACACTTTGGAATGTGAAAGCATCAAAATACCTTGTACCTGCATCAAGCTTCATGAAATAAGTTGGTTTCTCAATAATGACATCACAGCTGCCATCTTCCAATGGTCTAGAGCTCATCTCCGTATATGTCTGGAGCTCAGCAAACCTGTAATTACCACCATTTAAATCAGGCTTCAAAAATGTATTCAAGGCTGATTATTTAAGTAATGCACTACATAGACTTCTCTTAATGTTGGTGAAGTTTTACAAAATTTGACAATTAAAATTATTTTAATTGTAACGGAAGCCTCTTCAATAAGGCTTCAAAAGGTTAAGCTCTGCTTTGAACTCAGACACATGCAACATCTTTGATCTATAAATTAAGGGCTGGGAAAAGTAGAGACAGTTTTCCACTCTGTCCAAGTTTCACAGGTCCAGCTAATTGGAAGATTCATGTCAAATGTGTTTACCTTGAATTTCAAGATACATCAGCAAAGACATAGTTATTAATGACTGCAGGTACATAACAGACAGAATTTGAGACCAATTAGCAGGATCCACAGAACAGTCCAGCTTGAGCAAGTTGCCATAAAGAATTATCAGCCTTCAAGAAACACTGTAAGGGTGACTTAGAACAGGGAAGCTCCAGGTCCCCTCTATTAAACAATGTCATCTTGCAGGACTAACGAAACATGCCTTCTCTCTGCAGTGCCTGGCCTATGGAACAGCCTCTCTTTTGAGATTCAGAGGGCCCCAACTTTCTGGAAGGCCATTAAGACCTGGCTCTTTTCCCCTGGCCTGGATGTTAGAAGAGCCCCTGTGTTTGTATTGTAAGTAAGTTGTTACATGCTGCCTCGGTTTCCTTTTGTAGTGGATTATTTTTATTATATTTTTGTTTGGTTGTGGGCTTTTTAAATATATATTTTAATAAACTGCCCAGGTTTATGTATTTAAGATGGGTGGCCATATACATTTTCTAAATAAATAAATAAATAAATAAATAAATAAATAAATAAATAAATAAATAAATAAATAAAATTATTACTCCCAAGAATCCCATGTTGGCTCCACAGATGTTCTTTGAAAATATAAATTGTGGGTAACTGCAGCTCAGTTCTGTGTTTATAAGTGTCTTTACCAATCCCTAGAGCAAGTGATGAGGAACACCCTCACCAGTTTGCCTTCTGACAGATGGATTTTTCTGGCAAGCCAAACTTATTATGGCAGCCACTTGGTAGATGGGCAAATCCCCCCCCACCCCGAACACACATTTTCTGGGCATATCTTGAACAAGCTCCCAACATTCCAAAAGTAAACACCAGCTGAAAAAAGATGATCTTTCAGTAATCTACTGTATATCTTTATTCACTATTAATCGCTATTCCTGGAACAGGAGAAGAGGAGCATCCAAGATGTCTGTTCTGCCAAGATGCCTGTTGTGAAGAAATAAAATAACATACTTACAAGACTTACCAAGATTGTAAAGGGCTCTTTTGTTGTCCTTCAGCAAGGAAAGCTTTAGTATTCATGTTGCAGTGGCCTCCTATTTGACCTTTCTTGAAGAAATCTTCATTAAATCTAATCAGGAAGGAAGGAAGGTTAAAACAGGATCAAATAAGTTAAAAGCAAGAAGCTCATTTTTGAAATTTAGAAAATGCTTTCTCTTAGTGTGAGCCATGAAAGCTTTGTTTTACACTTGCTGGAATCATAAAACAGATCATAAGGAAAGAAACCAACTTCATTTTTAATAATTTTTCCCTATTGGAAGCAATCAAGTAATACGCAAAAGCATTTTTTCTTGTTTCCAACAAACAAGAATTCTAAGGAATCGTTAGCCTTGTTCAGGTACTATGTTTCCATGTACCATTCAATACTTAAGGTGTCACGAGCAACTCTTCTCTGTACAAATCAATCACTGAAGATCTGGCTTCCACAGGCTTTGACTATTATGATGCCTCAACAAGTATTATACAAATGTCATGTTCTGGAGTTTCTCGGGTTCAAAATAACTCCAACAGATGATAAAGGGAAATTACTTGCATATGCTGCAAACACAGATCTTAATAGTCAGTGGGTTTAACAAAGGTATTAAAAACCCACCTTGGCTGCCATGGCTGTAAACCCCCAGCTTAAGATCTATTCCAGTGCTTCCACATATGCATTTGAAAATCTATTTCTTAAGGCTGTCGCAGTTCCTTGTGCTGCAGCAAAAATCTTCCCAAAGTAGCAAGTTAGAAATTGAGAAGGGAAAGTTATAGAAACACACTCCATGCAAAGTATTTACTTATTTGGCCCTTTAACATTTAAAACGTCCGCAGTGCATTTAGAATGGCCAATTCTACTTTGCTTGTCAGAAACAGATATAATGTAGAACATGGTTGCAATTCAGAGGAAGAACCTGTGCTTTATTTATTTATTTATTTACTTAGCAAATTTATATAGCTGCCCATCTCACAAAAAGTGATTCTGGGCAGCTTACAAAGCGCTAAATGAAAAACTTTTATCGCTGAAAACTCAGGCGTGCCAGTCTGAACTTCTTGAAAATATTACCAGTCAAAGTAGACACCACTGAGGTTGATAGTCCACAAGTCTGATCTGATCTAAGGCAATTTCTTATAAGAAGCAATGGTTGAGGGCAGTAGACAAGGTACTGGACTGATAAAGAGGAATAAGCACAATCTGTTCCTCATGAAAACGCAGAAGATTATTCCTGATCCTTTAAGCTTCTTATAGTAATTCATTCTTCAAGCTTTTCTCTACAGCTATGAAAATCAGTAACACACTCTCTTAAACCCTGTAGATTTCTATATCCAAATGCCTATCTATTAATAAATAAAAATAACAAAAGAAAAGTGATAGGACTTAGCTGAATGATCAAGTACCTTAAACTGGATGTTTAGAATACAATTGCTCAAATAGGATTATTGAATACTTATGAAATATGAGGGTTGCACAAACCTATCATTGCTTCTCTTTGAATGCCTTAAATCAATATATAAATTTGTTGCTTTGCAATACTGAAGGTAACGAGAACATTCAAGTGAAGAATCTTCCTGAAAGAAAATGACATAGACAAGTGGCATAAAGACGTCCATATGATGCAGCTGGCTGACAAGTATATTAGAAAATAAATTATTTTAACTACATCAAAAATCTGCAGCACTATGGATTTGAAGGAAAAAGGTGGCTCATTGGGGCTAAGGTGGTGGTGACGGCAAATGTTCCCTGCTCCCATACTCAGAAACATGTTTTTGTCTTCAAATTCAAAGTGTTGCACAGCCTTTGCACAGTTCCATCTTGCACACAAATTGCAACCTTTGCAATTCAAGATGCTGGCTGTAACCTTCAAAGCCCTTCATGCCTCAGGACCTAGGAAACTGCAGGATTAGTCCCTCCTGATGACATCTGCCCACCCAATAAGATCCAGATGAATGGATTTTATGTCCCCTTGATTAGAGATTGTCCCCTACTCGGGCTGTGGACACATGACTTCTCAGTTGCTGAGAACAGCATCCCCCCAGATGCTTGAATGCACCCCCCTCCTCCTGGTTTGCAGAAAGTTGGTGACGATTTGGCTATTCCACCAAGCCTCAGGGGCAGGGTTCTTGTACTATCCCTTTAGAGGGTGGATTAGATTTACTATGTTTTGAATACTGATTCCCAAAGGTTACTGTATATAACTTTTTTTTTTAATGAATGGTTTTAGTTTTAAAATCTGATTATCTCTTTTTAATCCCAAATTTAGAGATCTGGGGGGTTTTATGCCACTCGGAATTAGCTGACTCGAGTGGCCTATATACTCAGGAAATAAGGGTAAACAGATGAATATGCCTACCACAGTCTTAGGCTTGCAATGGGTCTTCACATCTTTCATCCTTTCCTTAACATAACCAAAGTCAGCTTGCTTCCAGAAAATATCCTGGGCCTGCTCAATGGTGTTAGCCCTGGCACACAAAAACAATACAAAGGCATCTCTTTGAGAAAAATGAACTACAGCAGAACCAGGCTCTGATTGCTGGGTTCTACTGCACAGTCTTATGAACAACTAGAGAACCCGTGACCCCTTTCAGAGATATTCCCTTATCTAAACAGAGAAACAGAATGATCACAGGTGGGTAAAAAAGCAGTGGGAGCAGGAGCGACTTCTGATTTCTTGCTGCCTATCCCATTGACTTCCCTTATGGGAAACTGGCAGGGAGCATCAGCAACCTTCCTTCCTTCCTTCCTTCCTTCCTTCCTTCCTTCCTTCCTTCCTTCCTTCCTTCCTTCCTTCCTTCCTTCCTTCCTTCCTTCCTTCCTCCCTCCCTCCCTCCCTCCCTCCCTCCCTCCCTCCCTCCCTCCCTCCCTCCCTCCTTCCTTCCTTCCTTCCTTCCTTCCTTCCTTCCTTCCTTCCTTCCTTCCTTCCTTCCTTCCTTCCTTCCTCCTTCTCTCCCTCATAAGTCTACCCCACCCACATACCCTCCCACAATCAAGCTTAGACTTCCTGCCAGCTTCACCATTGACTTGTGGGAAGCTGTCAGGGAGCACTGAAAAGGAGGATCACGTGACCATGGCGGCAGCACAGAAGTGGCAACCACTTTCCAAAATTTCAGCCACATAGGAGCAATGGGTCCCAGATTTTGGATGCATTCTGTAAGTTAGCCTATTTGATGTACCTTGATTGAAACATTGCTGCCCTATGATACACTGTTTCACCCAACTGAAGGTTACAAGCAATCAGACACAAGAGTTTTAGTAGTATATAGATGTCCTAAACAAGTGAAGCAATGAAAAGGACATTCTTTTCAACTGTTCTCCCTATGCTTAGGGAAAAAAAAAACTTATGGATGCCTTGATTAACAAAAAAAGTAAATAAACCCTTGAAAAAAGATCACCTCATGGTGACTACCTGCACACAACCATGCAGTTTTTTTGGCAATAGTATGTAGTTTCTGTAATTTTTTTCTTTTGAGATGCTTTTTGACTTACAACCTCAGGATTCTAGGGTGGTTTCCCACCCATGTATTAGCCAGGCCCAAGTCTCCTCAGCTGCCAAATCCAGACAATGTTGGCCAGCTATTTGATTCATCACACGCCATCAAGACCACATACAGGTAGTCCTTGACTTACGACCACAGTTGGAACCAGAACTTCTGTCACTAAGCAATGCAGCCATTAAATGAGTCACACCCAATTTTACGACCTCTTTGCTGCAGTTGTTAAGCAAATCACCACGGTCGTTAAGCGAATCAAGTGGTTGTTAAGCAAATCTGGCTTCCCCAATTTACTTTGCTTGTTGGAAGCCCCCGGGAAGGTTGCAAATGGCTATCACATGACCCAAGGATGACCCCATCATAAATACATGCTGGTTGCCAAGTACCCGAATTTTGATCACATGACTGCAGGGATGCTGCAACAGTCATAAGTGCAAGGACCGGTCATAAGTCACTTTTTTCAGTGCTGTTAACTTCAAATAGTCATTAAACGAATGGTCATAAGTTGAGGACTACCTGTAGATAGATTTTCTCCATGACAATCTACCCCAACATGTTCCTTCAAGTCTCCCAACGGTGCACTCATCACCATTGTAACAGTGTCCATCCACCTTGCTGCTGGTCATCCACTTCTTTTCTCTCCTTCCACCTTTCCCAACATTAAAGCCTTTTCTGGACAGCTATTTACTGGCCAGCTACTTACTAGAGGTTTAAGAGTCTGGATGTTCAGATTGCTACATTATTCTATTCTACAAGTTAAACCCTAATACCCAAATATTGTTCTATCTCTCTATGGAATAAGTCAGAAGATGCAAAAGTTTCCACCAAACAACAGATATCCTACTCAGGTTTTGATTTATTTTCTGTGCACTGAATATTTAAAAGTACAATAAGCATAAGAATGTTTAGTATTGGGAGTTGACCTGTGGGGAGCATTAAGGGGCAATTTAAATAGAATGACTTTTGCTGAAACTTGGAAGATATGGAGAATTTTTGGCTAGGAATCATAGGAATATATCTAATATTATGCAAGAGCAAAACTATTTCCTTTTGCTGTTCTCCTTCCCATTCTGGAATAGATCCAGGAGAAATACAGGGGGGTGGAAAAATAAGAAAGGTGGCAGATATAGTTTCTTCCAGCTCTCATCCAGGATGGTCTACAACTCTCCTAAAGCCAGCAACATATTGGGCTACATTAAGGAATATTAAAAAAAAAAAAATTACTGATCCAGGAACAGACGGTTCCATTTCCATCTGAAACATTCCTTTTTCTTCTGAACGATGATGAACCTCCTCAATTCCATTATGTCCTGGGGGAAGTTTAATTATTTCTTGAAATAAATCACCTGAATCAAAATCAGTTTAAGGTATTCTAAACATAGTTCCAGATGAAACATTTCTGCTTCAGGACTGGAGCACCCCTGGAATCCCTCACACTGCTTCAGATTAGAAGGATTTACTTCCAGAAACCACTGAACACATAATCCGTAGAGCTATGGTCTCAGATCGGTGAATTGTGTGCATGCTTAGTTCCAAGATGCAAGATGGTTATGCACAATTCAAAGCCTGACCTTCAGTCTTCAGTATGAACAACACTGCAGGGCAGTTACAAAGCCAAGCCCCTCTTAATCTTCCATATGGGGACAATAAATTGCCTTCCCTGGCAACTTACATTTTCTGAAAGTTTCAAACAAAATAAGAATCTTCTTTAACCAAACAACTGGAAGATCATTGTACTTGCTTGCATGCATGTTCACAGGCGTATTAGTGCCCCAATCACAGTCTGAATTCTTCTACTGATTTGTATGGACTGGTCTCGCTTCCTAGATTTGTTTGGAATGGCCTCACTTCCTTTCGTGGGAACTTCTAAAAACAATTCGTTCATGTGAATTAGGAAATGACCTATTCAGAAAATGAAACTTCCCCTGCTCTTTTTCTATCCAAGTGCTTTTCTCATTTCTGCTAAAGGATCAAAGTGAAGAACAGAAATTATGCAAAAAATAAACCAAGGAAGAGACTGAGATAAAATGGCCCAGTTTCCACTCTCCTTGTCATTGTTGTGCCTGTCTTCTTTTTTAGCTAGTCTACCTACACATTATCAAAATCATTTTAATGCTTTCTAGTCTCTGCTATCTTTGCTTTTCTACATAAAAACTTTGCAAATAGGCAGGAATGGTGATTCAACAATCACTTTCCAATCCAACTAATTTAGGCTTCTATCTTGCTAACTTCTGCAGTATTCTTAAAGACAGAGATCTCCACAGCTAGAAATCTTAGCCAAAGTGGAGCTCTCTAATTCAAATCTGTTTTTTCAAAAATCAAGAATCTCAAATTTCTTTTTAAAAGAAGACAAGTTTCTAAAGCATCCATATCAACATAGGGCACCCTGGCAGACATTTTCTGAATGCACAAGCCCCCAATAGCAGCCATTTCGCAAGAACACTCATGATATGTGTTAAGGTGTTTGATTCTGCTATTTGACACTGAGTTTCATATGAAATTTTATTTCATGCATTTTTGTCCATACTTACCACCCGATTTCAGCATAATCACACCTTGGATATCCAAACCTGTTTTCTGGCTTGCATGATTTCTCATAACCCCAACAAGCTTTCAATTTCTTCAAATGTTTCTGTCAGTACAGAATTACTATTAAAATGATAGCATAAAAACTTAACTTACTCAACTGTACAATTAAGATGGATATTCAACTGTGAATTTCTGCTTTTGGAAAATGTAACTGAACATTTGCTTGTAACTGAGCATTTTAAAAATTCGGTAGAAATACTCAGATAAGGTGCAAAACTTCTGTAGAAATATTCAGATAAGGCGCAAAACAAAAAGTCAGCATTGCATATATTTTAAATTCACTGCTTGCAAAAAACTATGAATACATCCTATTCTAAATTCATATCCACCAGACTACAATGGTAAATAACATCATTCTTATACTGCCTTTCAAACTCTCTTACAAATCCATCCTAGCTGGAAATTCTGGAAGTTGCGATCTGAAGGTCGGGGAAAGTCTGTTCTAACACATAAGCATAAATACTTAGAACAGAGTAAGTATATTACTCAGTGCACAAGCCATGCATTATACCACTGTACGTAATATCAAAGCAGCTGTTTTAATAAGCCTTTAATAAGCATTCTTGCTTTACAATCTATAATTCATTCCAAAACAACCTTGGACAATGCAAAATCTTCAGTAATAAGGAAATTCCAAAAACGTAGCCATCGTGTTGCAAGCTCAACCTGGGCGCTTATCATATTTTGCAAATATGTTATAATCAAGAGAAATAATCAAGAGAATTTGGCAAAGACAAATGCAGCATGATTTTAGAGTTTTCACATAACAAGAACCCTGATGAATAGGCGAATGGCCCATCTAGTCTAGCATTCTGACCACTTTGTGTGTGTGTGCGTCTTCAAATCAGTCTTTACTCTTAGCAGCTGCCAGGATAAGTCCCTGCAGTTTTCTTGGCAACATTTTCAGAAGCATTTTGCCATGTCCTTTTTCCTAGGGCTGGGAAAGAGCAACTGGGCTAAAGTCGCCCAAATGGCTTTATGCCTAAGGTGGGGCTACAAGTCAGTCTCCCAATTTCTAGTCTGGTGCCTTAACCAATACACCAAACAAGCTTTCATTCTGACCACTGGAAGTTCACAAACAAGAATAGGAAAGTGATGGTCCTCTTCTGCTTCTGCTCCCTAAGAGGTGTTCTTAACTATGCCACATATGATTCGGGAGGTAATAAATATCAATGATACGATTTTTGTAGTAGCCCAATCCTCCATTAGTTGATTCAATCACCTTTTAAAATAGCTTAAATTATTGGCCCTCAGTACATTTGATGGCAGTCAATTCCACATTCACTTCCAAATACTTCCTATTATAGGTCCTGCATCTTAACATGTCTTGTTTTAATGAATGACCACACATTCTAATATTGTGAAAGTAGAAGAAAAGTTTCTATTTATATTTTTATGAATGTTTTACATACCTCTATCATATCTTCCCTTATCCTCTCTTGGTCTAAGCTAAAGTTATTCAAGTCTTTCCTCAAAGGAACTATTCTAACACCCTAGTCATCCTGGTTGCCCTTTTTGGTATACTTTGGAGGAATGGAGAGCTGAACTGTGCATGTTAGAAAAAACTGTGCATCTTAAGTTACTATGCCACTACTACATTGGCAGTTCCATTTTCAATTCCCTTCCTAATTAATTAACCCTATGGGGTTTTCTTTGTTTACTAGGATTGTACATTTGGATGAATTACCTACCAAGATTCCAAGTTCCTTTTCCTGGTTAGTGACTGCCAACTCAGGTCTTAATAATGTGAAGTTTTAGTTTCCTATGCCACTGTGAACCATTTTGCACTTGCTTATTCATTTGCCATTTTAGATTCATTCACCCGCTTTGGAGAGATCCTTTAGGAACATGTCATAATTCCTTCTTGATTTTACTACCCTGAACAGTTTGGTATCTGCACACTTTGCCATCTCACTGCACATCCTTAACTTGATAATTTATAAATTATTTAAAAGCTCCCAGTTAACTTGTTTATTTATTTGAAAGACTTATATGTCCACTCATCTTAAAAAAAAAAAAAACAACTCTGGACGGTTCACAACAGCAATAAAACAAAACAAAATAAAAACAATAAAAGAGCAAAAACGTGGTGCCTCAGTCATCCTCCTCCAATGCATCCAACATCACAATTTTCAGGCTCCTCACTTTATCCCAACACTTGGAGGAAGAACCAGCTTTTTACAGCCTTCTGGAAGGCCAAGAGAGTGGGGGCTTGGCAGATCCTGGGGGAATGGTATTATAGCTCCAATCTCTTGGAGAATCCACTTTGCGTGTTCCTCCTCTGGAAACACTATCCATGTATTCCTACTGTTTTTCTATTCTTCAATCATCTGGTGGAATAAGGACCCTCTGTCTGGTGTCTTTAGTGACGATTCAACCACAGAAGCTAGAATCTGATTGGAATTAATCTAATGTTTGCCTCACTTTTAACTGATATGATGCTAAGAATGAAACAAGTCCCCATTAGGTTAGGAAAAGGAATACTTACTTTATATGGGCAAAAAGGATCTTGCCTGCAGGCAGTGGCAATGCCTGGATTATTGTGTAAAAAATACGGGATATGTTCTTCTGGCAACACGATGTTTTCATAAGAATACACTGGCTCTTGCAAAATGTTGCTGCCATTGCGAAGATTTTCATCTTGTCCCCTGGCCACTATTTTTGGAAATAGTACTCCCAGTGTAAGTAGCATTAACATGGCAGTGAGAAAAACCTAAAGTAAACACACCAAAGATTTAAGGGTTGTAGAATAACAATTCACCAGACCTTTTCTATGACATCATAACCCCTACCATTTATTTTTAAACTAACGCAGTTATAGTCCCTGACCAAAAAGAATTTTTTGACACTGGCATGCTATTAACAGTATAGATACTAAACCAGTGAGCAAGAGAAATCTGCTGTTCCCAAGAGATCCCTGGGAATCACACAGGAGAAACTATGTAGGCCTCCCTAGGGTTTTATTTTCCATGCTTCTGAAAAAGAACAGGAAGCAAAATAAACAAAGCACAGAAGCATCTGATAAGACAGTGTATTAATTTTCATAAAATGTCTCTCTTGTTTCTCTCTGAAAGTAGGGCTGTGTATGTGCATTACGTTCATTTTACACTCAGTCTTACAGCTGAGATAGGAAGTCAAACTCTATCGCCGGGAGGTTCTTTAAGACACAGGGAGGGATCTGGAGGTCTGATACAAATATTCACACAAAACAATATTTGGAATTATTTTCATGAATGAATACACATGGATATGTTTGCATCTTTCAAGTAGCGTTAGTAACTTCAGTTTTTTTGAAAGATTTATTTATTTATTTATTTATTTATTTATTTGAATCATAAGCCACCCAACTCCAATGGACTGGCATTGTTGTATAACACCCAGAGTCACTTTGTATGAGATGGGCGGCTATATAAATATGATTGATTGATTGATTGATTGATTGATTGATAAATAAATAAATAAATAAGGCATATCATGGGGAAAAAACTATTAAAATTGGTTCTTGTTCCTTTTTTGCCCACCACTAGTGTTAAAATCTCATATACAAAAAACTAGTAAAATTAGTTCTTGTTCCTTTGTTGCCCACCATGGACATAATCAGTTGGTATGATACCTTTGTTGTGATTACCGTGTTGAGTACATAAATTAAGAGAGGTAATTATCAACCATGAATTGGTAACCTAATCCATTTTTTTATCCCGCCTTTATTATTTTTATAAATAACTCAAGGGAGCAAACATACCTGATACTCCTTCCTCCTCCTATTTTCCCCACAACAACCCTGGGAGGTGAGCTGGGCTGAGTGAGAATGACTGGCTCAAAGTCAGCCAGCCAGTTTTCGTGCCTAAGAGGGACTAGAACTCACCGTCTCCTGCTTTCTAGCCTGGTGCCTTAAGCCCTAGGCCAAGCTGGCCCTCAAACCCATTGGATGAGAAAAAAAGTGCAAAACAGCCAAAATAACCGGATGGAATTGATCAGCGCTTTAAACTCACTGGGGGACAAAAAAGGAACAAAAGACATAAAAATTATTTAATTGAGGAAGACATACAAACATTTTGCAGATATGTACTTATACGCTACGTCTAAATATTCAAAATGCTTCATGTGAATTATATAATATCAACGCAGCAAACCTGCGTATTTTAGATACAAAAACTAAAATCTTTCCATGTTACATGCTTTTGTGCATGCACAAAATCTCATCTACCATTTTAAAAACATATAAAATACATGCAATATATTAAAATACTTGTAAAAATCTATTTTTATGTTACACATGCACAAAATACTTGCATAAATTAACATTCTGCTTTAACAAACAAGTCTTAATCTATTAAACTGAGGGTTTACTGTAACTATACCATTATAATTATTAAATAAACTACAATGGCTTGGTTTGAACAACATACTAAATAGTCCAATATATATACATCACATCATAGCATATAATGATGCCGTTTCTTTGGTTTGGGCTTGATGTGTTGTGTGAACTCAACCAATAAAAACTCGTCTAGATTTAGCCTAACTTGATTTGCCTTGTAAATCTTAGGGACTTAACTGATTTCTATTCCACAGTATAATACAAAATAAGCAGGACAATCATTATACTTTATTTTTGTAAGCCACGAAATTCAACCAACCTGCATTTATTCAGATGTTGACCCAGTATTTCAAACGGATCATTTTACAATTCTAACTCTGTCCTATGGCCTCTCTCTTCTTAGAGGTGGGTTTGCAGGGAGAGAAGTGGTGAGGGAGAGGAAGACAAACCAAGCATCGGCATTCTTGCTTTCTTAATTTATGCCAAGAAACAGCCACCCATCCATTCTCATTACTCCGTGCCAATATTTCTCAACCTTAGCAACTTTAAGATGTGTGGACTTCAACTCCCAGAATTCCCCAGCCAGCCATGCTGGCTGGGGAATTCTGGGAGTTGAAGTCCACACATCTTAAAGTTGCTAAGATTGAGAAACACTGCTTTATGCCCTTTCAGTGTTATGCAAAATGTAGAAAAGGAGTAAAAAATAGTAAGTGAAAGTGATTAGAGCTGTGAGACAAGAAAGAAGAAAACAGTGTTCAATCTAATGAACACTGACATACCTTGCTACCCTTTTTAGGTCATACACTGGTTCATATACTGCCTTTCTTCTTTAAAGAAAGAGGCCTGTTACTTTTTTCCAGTGCTAGAGCCAAAACTGGGGAATCAATACTGTGGTTTACTTAATAAACCATACAGTGAATTAGAGGGATTCACCCCAAAATCATGTGCCACATACCAAAATGCTTACTTCACAGACCGAACCAACTACACCAGGCATATTCTGAACCGGGCTGCAGATGGCTTTTCTCTCATTGCTAAAAATTCTAATTTAATCTCCAAGATGGTATTACTAGGTAAACAGAAGCTATGTCCTTTCTTCCTCAATGTTCCTCATGTCTAGAACTATCTCCAAATTTAAATGTCATGCTTCTGACTTCTCGAGTTCTTCTGAAGCCTTTGCTATATTCTCATAGTTCCCACCTTCTAACATAACATAACATACCTAACCCAATCTAGGCACATGTAGCTTGAAATAATCTTATATTTCTCTGTTCACCTTATCTCACACCCTGCTTACTTTTTTCCCTGTGACAAATTCTAAAATGTAAATTCAGATTACGGCACAGGACATAATGCACAATGACTGTGGGAGTAAATCAGCAATGAACCATTCAAAAGTTAGCACTGCAGAAGTGGAGGGAGGAAGGAGAAAGGTTTCCATAAACTAAGGCCAAGTTCCCAAAGACAACAAAGGGGACAATGGAGGCCTGAGTACACAAAAGCACACATAGAGACCCAAGGGAGTATCATTCCTCAAATCCTGGTGGGTGGAAAGGGGAACTCCAGTCCAAGATATTTGGAGCACCAGCTTGGGAAGATTATGGTAATAAAAACAGTGGTGGCAACAGTTTCACCGGACGGGTGGGTTTTCTGAGGACGTTTAAAGAGAGCAGGAAAATCACCGTGAAAATTGTTCAGGAAGGCATTTCTAGGTGACTCAAGGAATGGGGCCAACCCCAGAAAGCAGCAAGCGCCTTTAGGGAGAAGATGGAGCGGGAGCAGCTCTTTTATTTGGACCTTGCCAGTACCCAGGCCGGCGATGAATGGGGTTTCCTGCCACGCTCATCTTCACCAAAGGAGAAGAGCAGAACAAGCGGATGGATCCTTGCTCCACCCCGCGAGGCTTGCACGGAGCTAAAGCCCCATGCCCGCTGCCGATGCCCGAGGGGGCGAGAGGGACCCCAGAGGAAGAGCCCCCGCAGGTCAAAGGCGGAAAGGTCCGAAGCGCCTGGTTTCGAAGAGTCACACTTACACCGCGACGCGCCAAAACACTCTGCCTTCGACCCCGACCGCGGTGGGAACGGCGCGCCTCCTCTGCGCACCCCGAGGGCAGGGGCCAGTCACCTCACCGAGCCCGGGCAACCGCGATGCGGCGCGCGGGCTCCCAGCCGCCGCCTTGACGGAGCTCCTCCAACCGCGGCCCGCACCCTCCTTCCCCCGCGACGAAGGAAGGCGGCAGGCAGGCAGGCAGGGAGGAAGGAAGGCAGGCAGGGAGCCCCGAAGGCAGCCGCCGAAGGAGGGGCCAGAGCAGGGCGGCTCGGCCCTCCGGAAGCCGAGCCGCGCTGTTGGGGAAGCACACTGGGGAGGCCGGAGAGGGCTGAGCTGGGCAGCTTCTCCGCCCGCCTTGCATCCCCGGGGAGAGCGAGGCCGCCGCCCGGGCAAGATAGCCGCGCCGGATGGTCCGAGGCTCTTTCAGTGGGATGAGTGGCGTCCAAGCAGGCCAAGCCCTTGCAGCGGCCTCTCCCTGGCGATGGTCACAGCTCTCCGGGACGGACAGAGGCTCTTTCCCACGTCCACGTGATCTCGGAGGAGACCCGACCCTTGGGAGTCTCCAAAGCGAGATCTAAACCAGCCTGTCTCAAACTTTAACGAAGTGTGGAAGACCAAACAAAATGTCTTTAAAAATATATATATATCAGGGACACCAAAGATTATTTCTTTCTAAAAAAGGAGGAATGAATATTGAAATACAGCATGCTTTTACTAAGCAGCAGGTGGGAGCAAGGGAAGATAACTCGATGCAGCCTAGTTTGGACAGGAAAGGGAGACGAGCAGGGAATTCCAGAGCTGGGGGAAGTTGAAGAAGGTCGTGGAAGAAGGCAGTGGGAAAAGCATTTATTCTTGCCAAGAATGCCATGGATTTATCCATGTAGTCACCAGCAGTCAAGCTGCAGGGCATCTTCACTTTTTAATTTAGTTATCCCACCTTTTCTTCAGCAGCTCAAGGTGGCTTGCATTGGGATTTCCATTCATTTAAACCCCAATAGCAAACAATCCTGTGAGGTAGGATGGTCTGTGGCAGAATGACTTGCCCGAATCACCCAGGGTTTCCCCAATCTTGAGCCACAGCCTTAATTAATTAATTAATTAATTAATTAATTTTAATTTAAAAATTAATTTAATTAATAATTAATCAATTAATTAATTAAGACAGTCCCACTGGCTGTCCCTTAATTTTAATACACTGATTATAAATCTTAATGAGACTTAGATATATGCAATGGCATCATATCCATGTCTGGAATGAGATTGAGAGTAATTGAAATGACTCTCAGTATTTGGTATTAATTGTAGTGAATATTGAAAATCGTATTTCACAAAGGTATGTTGAAGGAAAGATACTAGGACCTCAGTGCCCTCTGGATAAAAGTTATTTGTGTGCTTTCATCCAAAACTCTTCTAGTAATGTTCTTTTCGTTATTTCAATAAGATGAATCTCTTCATTCTTGGATACAGCATTTGTTTCTTAAGTGAAATGGTCTAGATCCAAAAAACCTTCTGTTAGACCTTGTTGGAAATAGTTTCTGGCTCAGGATATTGTAGAATGTAGTTTGCAAATTCTGAGAAGTGTTTAGATGTTTTGGTGAACCAATGAAATTGGATTGTGTCAAATGCAAAATTGAAAATGCTACTCCAGAGCCTCACTAGTGATATATAGTGTTCTTGTAACATCATACAACTACAGTATTGTTATGGGGACATATCACTACTGGAGACAGTCTTTCTATTGCTACAATGGTTTGTGACAGTATAATTCTCTAGTGAGGAAATAGTCTGTTGTTCAGTCGTTAAGTCGTGTCCGACTCTTCGTGACCCCATGAACCATATCGCGCCAGGCCTTCCTGTCCTTCACTGCCTCCCTGAGTGTGCTCAGTTTCATGCTCATTGCTTCAGTGATGCTATCTAACCATCTCATCCTCTGCCGTCCTCTTCTCCTTTTGCCTTCAATCTTTCCCAGCATCAGGGTCTTCTCCAAAGAGATCTCTCTTCGCATTAGGTGACCAAAATATCTGAGCTTGAGCTTCATTATCGATCCTTCCAACGAGCAGTCAGGGTTGATTTCCTTTAAGGAAATAGTCTAGTGACCTACTAAAGCATCTGAGAAACAAAAGAACGTTTAAACCCTAATTCTATGGCCCTTTTGCCCATTTGCAGTTTAAATTTACACCAATATGCCCGTGCAATCCCTGTCTTCTTCTTAGATGATGCAAGCTAGTGTTATTTAGTTCCCAGACCAGAATTAATTGGTCTGGTCTGGTTACTTTGTGTTCTTTATTAAAAACCAAACCATTAAGGGTTTTAGCTGCATATTGGCACTGTTGCTTAGGCCAGTCCCCTTTTTCTTACCTCCCCTCCACTATATCACAGAAAAAGGATGGTTTTATAAAACAGTGAGGCATAGAAGTTTGAAATCCAGAAAGGCACAGATATTTCCTCACAGTATTATGATAATAATATTATCAGTAACCACAGGAAAACCTTCCATTTCCATTTCATGCTAGGAAATATAGCAAGATGAAACACACTGTTCTTTTTTCTACAAGTATCGAAAATCACTTCCTTGTTTTTGAACTGTTCGTAAAATGGCAACACAGAAATCAACAGAGTTTGCAAGCTTCAAAAACAATAGAATGCCGCCGTTTTAACAGGGAGGAATACTGCATTTTGTGTATTGTTTGAATACTGTACATAGAATTTAATCACAAAATTGATACTCTAGTATTTCAAGTGTTTTAAGCACTATAAACTTTGTTGGCTCCTAGAAAAAAAATAGCATATATTTAAGAGACTGGCATGAATATATATCCTCCACAAGTCCTGAAATTAGTTTTAAGTGACAAAATAAATTAGAGCCAACATTTCTGGGGGAAAAAAAAGATTCTGCTTTTCTATGGATGGTATATTCTAGTATCTCATCTAGAAAACATAACTGTAGGAGGAATTCAAAAAGTGTACAAAATGCAGCAGAGAATCAGCTTTCACCCTCCATCAAACTGTTATGTGATAAAACCTTACTGCAATAGCAGTTACAAAGTTTTGCATACTAAAGACCTGAAATTAAATTCTTAGCATATTATATTATGGCTAGAGAAAACTGGTCTGACATCCTGGAGAGATACCTGTACTTCCAGTCAGTACTTGAACTGGATCCATCAATGGTCTCATTCAATATAAATGGAACTCACTGCTGCCATCTAGCGGTCCCATGGAATTTTACAAACCAGATATAACCATATCTAAAGAGTATTATTAGAATAGGTAGAGGATGGATGGATGGATGGCTGCTCAAGGCGGTGAACATACCTAATACTCTTGCCTCCTATTTTTCCCACAACAACCCTTTGAGGTGGGTTGGTCTGAGAGAGTGACTGCCCCAGTCACCCAGCCAGCTTTCATGCCTAAGGGAAGACTAAAAATCACAGTCTCCTGTTTCTAGGCCGGCACCTTAACCATTACACCAAACTGGATCATATATCATATAAATTAAAGCTACTTTGGTATTATATTTTTGGTAATCAGCAAAACACTAATGGAATTTTCCTGAATCTTAAATAATGTGATGATCTTTCTGACTATCACTCTTGTAAATAGGCTAAGCATAACCTATCAAATCTCACAATATTATCTGCTGCTTTCTTAATGAACAATAAACTTATTCACAACATTTTTGTTGAAAATCAGATAAAGACTAATGGGGACTTCCTTTAAATATAATTGTAACTTGTTCAATATTGAAACGCTCCCAAGCAATACTTTACATGAAAGCAAATTAAAATTGAGTTGCTTGCAGAAGTCCTGAAACTGGGAAAAGTAATAAAGTTATTAGGAATAGATGAGTAATAAAATCAGGGTATGTGAAATAATTGTGAGAGGGAAGGAGGAAACTGAACAATATTGAATAAAAAAAATTAAGCATATCAAGTTACATATAAAAATTAATGCTAATAGGCAATTAATTTTTTCCCACATTGCAGGTACAGTGGAACCTCGGGTTACGAACGCTTCTGTTAACGAACTTTTCAGGTTACGACCAGCTCCGGCCGCAAAATTTTGTTTCTGTTTGCGAACTCCGCCTCGGGGTACGAACAGGATACGCGGCCATTTTCCCTCCCATGACACGGTCCGCGGCCATTTTTCCGCCCGACATCTGGTCCGTGGCCATTTTTCCGCCCGACACGTGGTCCGCGGCCATTTTTCTGCCCGACACGTGATCCGCAGCCATTTTTCCGCCCTTGACACATGGTCCACGGCCATTTTTCCGCCCGACACGTGGTCCGCGGCCATTTTTCCGCCCCTGACACGTGGTCATAGGGAGGGGGACTCTCCCTCCAAGCAATAGCCGCCTCCCTGTCCTCCACGCCAGAACGGATTAACGGTAATTACATTGAACCTTATGGGGAAATTTCCTTTGGGTTGCGACCAATTCGGGTTGCAACCAGAGTCACGGAATGAATTAAGTTCGTAAACCGAGGTTCCACTGTATATTGGCATGTTCCATTTATCATAGGCTCATATGGTGCAGTGGGAAAAGTACTTACTTCCAATTTGGGAAATTCATATTTTTTACCCTGTAGTCACAACCTCACTGATGTGGAAGACTTTTGTTGAATCAGTCTGCCTATCTCAAAATAAAACGTTGTGAGTGTATGACATTGTGAGTTTGATGGAATACTTTGAGCGAATACTTTGTGTGAATGTAGAGTTGAATGTGGTTACTGAATGCAGTTAGAATGTATATCACAGAAGTAAAGCATGTACGAAAAAAACCAGAATACTTAGTAAATGGTTTAATAAGCAGGGAGTATGACAAAAATGTGTAATGTTCCTTTGGGTGATTAACAGATTTAGTATAAGGAATGCTTGCAGTGACATCAGAGGTGTATTGGTTAGGGATGTGAATGTGTATGTCCTTATGTATGAAGATGTTTTATTGCTGGATGAAAACCTGAGTGATTTGCAGCAACTATTAGATTGCACAACACAAGGAGTATGAACCTGAAAATTAATGCATCCAAGATCAAAGCAGTTGTGTATGACAGGGAAATTGGAGTAAACAATTGGAAGTTATATATAAACGGCATAAAATTACAGGAAGTAAATGAATTGTATACCTTGATAGAATGCTTACTTAAGAGAGGAAAATGGAGAAATGTTTAAACATGCAAATACAGGTAGTCCTCACTTAACGACTGTTCGTTTAACAACAGTTCAAAGTTATGATGACCTCAGAAAAAGTGCTTTACAACCTGTACTCTCATGGCCATCGCAAATTATTGCAGTACTCCTGTGGTCACATGATCGTGATTTGCAACTTTTATGACAGTTAAGTGAATTACCACGTCATTAAGCAAATCATGTGATTAAGTGAATTCCAGCAAAAAAATGGCCATTGGAGTTTAATGACTGCAGTGATTCACTTAACGACCATTGTAAAAATGGTAAAATTAGGTCTGGCCACTTGGTGACTCGCTTAATGACTGTCTTGCTTAACGACCAATTTTCTGGTCCCTATTGTGGTTGTTAAGGGAGGACTACCTGTAGTGATAGAAAGGTAATAGGTAGTCTTGTGAATAGCTGAGTACTTGTTGAAAGAAGCTATTATGACTGTCATAAAATTGTGTTCTGCCCATTTTTTTAACTATGGAAGTGAGACTTGGGTATGCCATGAGAAAAAAAAAGTTGTGTCCAGTGGGAGTGTGGTACTTAAGAAGCATGTGTGATGAAAGAGCAGCACCAACAATGAATAGGTTTACTGTATCATATTAATGTAAGCACCTTATTTAAACTAGTTTAGAATACATTATAAAATGTTAGATTTTCTTAGACAGCTAAAAGGCAAACCATGTTACCACAGCCACAATGAAGATTTAAACAACTAAAAATATACTGCTGTAATTAATTAGATTATTAATTAAAGATCAAATAATATTCCTACTAGATATGAAGTAGGACCTGGCCTGATTATTTGTCCCACTCAAATGTACTGAGAAGCCCAAATGCCTATTTCAGAAGTATTTTATTACATACCCCAAGCTATATATTTCTTAGTAATAGCTTTGTTTTTCAAATCTTAATTTCTGTCCCTCTCAATCAGATGTATACCTGTTCATTTCTAAAAGAAAAAAAGAATAAAAGCAATAGTATTTGCATTCAGTTAGGAATCCTTGCTTCTTGCAATCATTTTTTATGTTAATATTATAAAGATGATCACTCCCCGGATTATAAAGTTAACATACTCATGCCCTTGCACATATCAAAACAATCATGTATCTACTGACATGCAAAAACTTCAGAACAGATTCATGGGGGAAGAATACATGAAAGTGTTCAAACTGTTTGCAGAATAAAAGCTAAACAGTCCTGAAATAATTTTTTTTAATTTTAATTATTTTAAAAGTAAAGACAGATTAAATTTCATAGACATGACATTTCTTGACTGAATTTAGTAAATTGATGAAGGAATGCAAAGGAAATAGGATATCAAACAGCCAAAACTTTATTGCAGATTGCCTGCATTTTAGGTCTAAGTTTAACCAATGGTTATGAATAGGCCACATGTGATCATAATGATCTAAAAGGACAAATTATTCAAGGGTTAGGTTAAAAACACTTCAAGGATTTTGTTCTTAAGGCAAACACAGATATCCTAACAGCAGATTGTGTTCCTCTTCTCAAAACTGAAGAATATTTTCTCTAAATTAATGTAATTAAAATAAAATGTAGAATTAAAATTAAGTCATACATTGAATCTTTAGCTATACTCCAATATGCATGTTATTCTGTATTTATGAATGCACCATCTTGGAGATTAGTCACATATTATAAAGGTAAATTATATCATCAGCAACCATTGCCCACTTTTATTTCAGAATTACTGAATTGCTAACAAGTCATTTTTGAGTCAGTAGATTTTCTCATTAGAGTACATTGCAGTTTAATATAGTCAGGAAAATGCCTGCATATTATAAAATATAAGCATTTGTTATTTTCTTGAGTAATTCAGTTTACTTCCTGAAAATGAAGCACTTCAAAATATAGATGGGTGATTGCTTAACTAAATGATTCCTAAATTTAGAAACCCGAAACACAGAAATGAGAATCCTCAATATCTATGCTACAGGCTTTCTGCATACAGCATCACACTGATTTTCCTCAGAGTACAGCAGGACTCCATAATATGACACTTTCTTCTACTATTCAGAAACAGTATAGTCGCAGAAGGGTATTATCATGTACTTCTTCTGAGTATGACAATTATTGATATAAGTTAGTTACCAGGTTGTTTAAGCTAAGTGAAAGTGTTGTGGAGAGTTAGCCCAAGGAAAGCAAATCTTACTAGGATAAGATAATTCGCTATTAACTGGCTAGGAAGTAAGTTACCTATCCATATTATAAGAGAGTGATTTTTATCTGTATATTTGCCTGCAAGTAAAATTTTGTTAAACCTATCAAATAGTTTTTTACTTTTTAGGAACATTTTTTAAAAACCTTAAAAGATTTATCAAGTCAAATATCTCAATAGGATAAAATTAATTTTATAGAAAAATTCCTTATAATCATGTAAAAACAACAAACCACAATAAGATGACAATAGAGTAATATTCTGAACACCTTATGAATATTAGTGATATACTGGTGATTCTTCTGCCTCACTTAAATTAAGAAGCTAGAAAGACAATTTCAGATACAGTACTATTATTTATATTCTGACAAATATTTTCTTAAAGAGTAGTTTTCAAACCACTGGATCTCATTTGAAACATCTGGAACAAATTTACTCACTTTTGAAGTATTAATGCATTAACACAAATTGAATTAGGCCATGACAAAAAAAGAACTATCTGAGTGTGAACTTTGTAACAAACTTGCCCCTGCACTGCCTTTCACAATTCTTTAAACCAATAAATGTTAGGTAATCCATCTCTCTACATTATGCTGAAAAAGTATAGTTAAAACATTTAAAAATACACCAAACTGTATCAAGTGGAAGGTGTCTGGTTGCTTTTAAAATGTAAGCATTGTTGCTCTGTGTTGCTCGCTTTGTAGAGACAGAATACTATATCATATGAGTAGGACACCAACAGTATACAGATATCCCACCTTTTTTATTGCCTATAGCAAATCAAGCCATTCCTATTAATATAGTTAAAAAAACACAATATTTTCCTTTAAATATTCATTTAGATAGGAACAGATAACCATTAGGATTTTAATTCATGTCAGTGCAAATTTTCAGATACATCTTTGAAAATCAATGTCATATGAATAGGTTTCTTTTGCACAATAGAACTTTCCCTTGCCTTCCACTTCTGCAATTTTTGTATTTTCTCCAGAGATTCCCAAGCTCTTGGGAGCAGATCTGGAATCAATGCAAGTACTGCAGAGGTGAAAGAATCCCAAATGCCAGCAGTATCCATTCTGCTGGCATAGGGACACAGCACAACACAATCAATGTGAGGGTTTCAATCATATGTTTCCACTATTAAAGTCATTACTGTACAAGTAAATCTATTAGAGACAAGAGAGTAAACTGATGTTAAGCTGAAGATAAAAGATTTTAAATATTAACAAATAATTTAATTGCTGACAGCCAGTCATCATAAAAGCACAATGATTCCTGCCAACGTATGAACTCAACATTATAATTACTTTATAATACAATTTTTTTACAAATTCACTGCATTTACAGAAACATCTCTACAGTTTAATGCAACATTGTTTTCAGATCAAAACCTGAACAATAATTAGCTATGCCTTTGCTTCAGAAGTTCATCGATCTGAGTCTTATACATATTTTTTACATCTTCAAGATCCAACCTTAATTCTTCTGCTTCTTCTGCTTTCTCTCCATACATCTGCAGAATTGTATTGTATCTCTGATCCAAATCCTAGAACAATATTGCCCAGTAGTTATAAAACTGTTTTCCACAAAGACTCTTACACTTTTCTGTCAGCATTAATTTTTGTTATTGTAATATATAAAAGTTCTTATGCAGCCAAAACACTATTCACTATCCACTGATTCTCTTGCTTTTTAAATGATTCTATATTTTGTTTTGTTTTTCTAGCATTTTTTAATCTGTATGATCTTAATATTGGTTTGCTAAGTACTATGTTTGCAAGGGGTATAAATGTCTAGACAATGAATGACTGGATGACTTTTATGGTAAAAATAATACTAGGTCCCCAAAAGTCTGTTGCTCTTGTTCATTGTATGGTTTTAGATTAATAACATTCTTCTTTATGTTTATTCTGAAGTAAATTGACAGCATTTAATGATACTCAGATTCTAACAGTTATATTAAATATGGGAAGTTCTAGTTTTTTTTTTTAATTTTAGAAAAATTATTTTACATCTACAGATAGTCCTCACTTAGCAACCACTCGTTCAGCAACTGTCCAAAGTTATGAGGGTGATGAACAAGATTTATGACCAGTTCTCAAAGTTGCGGCCGTTGCAGTTTCCCCATGGTCACGATTTGACTGCTTGGCAACAGGCATGCAATTACAACAGTCACAGTGTCCTGCATTCACCTGACTGCCCTTTGCGACCTTCACTGCCAACTTCCAACAAGCAAAGTCAATGGGTAAGCTGGCAGGAAGTCGCAAGTCACAGCAATGTGATGTCGCGCTTAATGACTATGTCTGATTTGCTTAACAACCACTGTCAGTGTGATCACATGATTTTTTAAAGTCAGTGCAGTCATATGATTTTTCACTTTAAGACCGCATAGCTTAGCAATGGAGTTCCTGGGCCCAATTATGGTAATTAACTGAGGATTACCTGTACAGCAAGGACACATTCATAAATTCTGAAGGACAAAATTTAAATATAAACAATGAAATAAAACCTACCCTTAATTGTGCACGTAACTTGGGAATCTCCTTAACTTTTTCTTCTAAATCATCATTTTGATTTGTTAATTTCACCAGCTCTTCAGCCATTACTGATCGAGTTCTTTCAAGGTTTCCAATTTCCAACTAAAATAATATTTGACAGTAAGATTTCAAAACCCATTCACTAAGTTATTAATTTGCCTTTCATTTAGTTAAGTGTTTTGAGTGCAAACCTAAGTTCTATATTAATTGTACTATATGCAAAATAAGAGGCTAATACAAATAAAGAACAATTCTTAAACAAAACCAATTCAATAAACATTTATAATATAAGTCTGAATAGTTTTTGTGAGCTTGGGAAAGACTGCAAAGTTCCACATCTTCTAACCTGCAAAGGATGAAGTAAAATGACTAAATGGAAAGAAATCCATATTTTACTAGTGTGCAAAGAAACTCAGATTTGACTTTAAAAGATGCAGCCCATGAAATCAACATTCCAAAACCAGAAAAGGCTTCTATGCAGGCATTCTTCCTACATAAAAAGTCTCTCTATGTTATTTCACAACAAAATTACTAGGAGTAATTGTTACTTCCAACAAAAGAGTCACTAGGAGTCTATGTTACTTTACAAAACAATTTTAAGAGCCTTTCCTCAAACTTTCATCAGTGAAGCAGACCTTGTAAAATTTCCCAGCCCTTAGTACAAAGCCTTGTGCTTACTAAAAGCAGGATAATTTACCAACAACTAGTACAGGGTGTCCAATTTGTAAGCTGGTAATACATGTACTGAATAAGATAACATCATTTCTTCTTGAATTGATAATCTCTCCCTTGTCATTTCAATATCATTCAGACATGGTATTTAAAATAGTTCTGAATATCTTTCTGTAATTTAAGTGGGATCCAAACATTTCTTTTTATGCACTCAGGCTTTTATGAACTTCTTTTATTTACTTCAATGATTGACGGTCTGGAGACCAAAGGAGAACTTCCTTCCTGTTGCAGACCCTTGTGCAACCTAAGGCAGCTATATCTCAGGGCGCAAGGTCTTCTAGAATACAGGTAGTCTCGGAGTTAAGAACACCCGGTTGAAGGATGATCCATAGTTAAAAACAGAGCCTATTATAGCAAAGTTCGAGTTAAATACACAATGATTCAAGCTAAATACACAATGGTTCAAGTGAATTACATAATACTATTTATACGGTATTATACAATAATACTGTTCTGGCCTACATACAAATTCAACTTAAGGACAGACCTTGGGAATGGAACATGTTCTTAAACTGGGGACTACCTGTAGTAGACAGTGCCCCATTCCCACTTCTTATGTACAGAATGGCCTTCTCAGCCTTTATGAGCACATGAAAATAGATAATTACTTATTAAAATTGATTTAATGAGTCTTTAAACAAATAGCTGAGTTTAACTGGTCAACCCAAATGTCTGTAAATGTTTGGTCTTATTACATAATGCCAGTATTTATAAAAGGAATATTTTAAACGTGAAGCAGCCCTACAAACAATATCCTTACATATTTGCAGTTCTGTCCCAATTCCAAAGAACAAAAGAAATGAAAAAAAAAGGGCTTCATTTGGTTTCTAAAGTAACCAGTTTGATAAAACAAAGTTTATGCCCTAAGGAAGTTGATTAATGATTAAATAAATATTGGACTTGTTTGGATGTCCCAAAACCAGAATTTTAAAACCACTTGATTGCACCTGTTTGGCTCATCCTGCCAATAGGTCCAGCTAGGAAGGCTTGAGTCATAAACCAGTTTGCTTTTTTCTTATTTTTGACTTGTAAGAACAGAAATCTAAAACATCTGATTATCATATTAATCCAACTACAGCTGAACCTAGATTAGTTAATTACTCCTACTGAAATGGTATCAGTCTTGATTATGCATTCCTATGTAAAGAATTCATACATGATTCTCAGTTTACCTGGAGATGAGAAATCTCTCCATCCCGTAATTTTAATTGCGATTGGAGATTTTCTATAATACTTGAACCTGCTCCCATTCTCATTACGTCATACAGATTGGTCCCACTCGTAGACACTGAACCAAAGGAATTATCATATGGGTCATCCTGCAATGCGATATAACCATGAAATTGAATGCTTTGCAGATACAAGTTAGACTGGGGCCAAAATAATTATGAATTTGTACCAAAATAATATTAACTTTTTATTTAACCCTAATAAGAAAGCTAATAAAATGTGACAGTATGGCACCACGGATGGACCAAGCAGACAGAAATCCCTGCTCAGCCATGATGGGCATTAAATGACCTCTAGTCAGTCGCTATTTTACAGCCTAATATGCTTTACATTTCTTGTAAGGATTTAATTGTTTGGAAAGAGATTACATATGAAATATGAAAATAACCTTAAGAAATTAAATTAAAAGTTGCCTTGGCAATGACGGTAGCAAAATTATCACTGTGGTTTTTGAAATTAATGTTCTAGAAAGTTTATTGCAAAATAGTTTGATTATCTGATATTATTAAAAAGTTACACAGGATATATAAATTAAATTAAACTTTAATCTGAATTCACTAAAAGTGGAATAGGACAAAACTCTAATTTTATTCATGTTCCATATTTTGCTCTACAGCCTTTACCATCTCTATTTCATATTTAGCGATAAAAGTATTTGAAAATATGCTCTCATCTGAGCAAAGAAGCTTTAGTTGGATACAACAAAAATGCTAATAAAATGCTTAAAACATAATGTTCCAGAAATACACACAAATAGCAAAAAAAAAAAAAAAAAGGTTGAAATACATACCTGACATATGAAAGATGTTTGGAGACCTGCCATATCCACTCCACTTATGGAGCTTGAGCGTGAGAGAGTAGGGGTGCTTGACACAGTTTCCACAGTTGATGAAATGTATAATTTACGCTCCTTGGAGAAAAGATAAAGGGAAAAAAAACACAAAATAGCAATACGTTGCAATAGTGGCAAAGACACAGAAAACACTGTTTCTTCTCTTACAAGTAGAACTGCCCTACTTTCAAATAGTTTAAACAAAATGCCCTGCTAGATTTGTCTTTTCTGTTTTATATGTTGAACCTGTTGCTTACTGGAAGCCATTAAACATTCTTAGGCAGCAGAAAGAGTACTCAATTTCCTGTTAGCATCTGATACTTTGCTGAAAATCATTATTGTTTTGTGTCTCTGCTATAATTTATTTTATACAACAAAATAAAGCATCTCACATTATATCAGAGTTAATATTCCAACAGAGTAAAAGATAGTTTCTGAATACAACCAAGACAAGAATAAAATCAGCAAGGGAAAACCAGTAAAACAGGAAATAGTAAGCCATGCATCAAGAAAGAAAGACTCTGTTACCTGAAGCACGTAACTCATACATAAAGCAGAACCTATACTGATGTTGGCTGGGAAAGGTGGTTGTGATGGAAGGCATGAGCGGGGAGGATTCTGGAATGGAGCTTCAAGGTTACAGGGAGGGGGGAGAGACATTCCAAGGGAAGCGTCTCCTCAGCCCCCAGATGGACTGTGTGAAGGTCAAGAGAAAGAGACTGGCCCCTCCCTAAGGGCATAATGGTTATAGTTGCTGTCATTGGGGGATTGGAGTTAGTCTGGCGAGATTCTGTCTATTGGGTGCAAGCTAATAAAGAAGCTGAACTGATTTCTGGACTATCTTGTTGTGATTCTTGGGCTGAACTTGACAGTGGGATTTTCAAGACATAAACAAAAACTAAAGTAGTAAAATCCAGGATATCTCCCACCCCCCAACATCTGTTATGCTTTTCACATCCAGAATTATTGGACGGACAAGATCAAATACCTTTTCTCTTGCAGATTCTTGGACAAATATTGCTTTCTTTTTTTCTTGTTCAACTTTCATTTTTTCCATTTCTAACTGAGTAGATAACAACATCTGAAGAAAGCAAAATATATACCTTTATTTATTGATTTTTTTTCCTGATGAAGCAACATTATACCAAAGAACTGTTGGTTAAACAAACCTTTTCTTTCTTTGCCCCTTCAACAACTTTTACATATTCTTCTTTAAGATTTTCTAGCTCAACTTCATATCTGTGTGAAAAGGAAGTTACAGAGGAAAGGTATTATGCATATCCTGAACTGGTATTAAAGTTCAACTGTTTACCGAATAATTATGCTTAAAGTTTGCACCAATATAAAACAGATCTTTAAGATCCACGGTGGCTTGGCTTGGCTATGTGATATTACCAACCATCTATGTTTATCAGCTGTACAGATGGATTTGCTACTGAGTGTGCTCTACTGACAGGTGCACATTCTGATAACAGCATCTACGCACATATGTATCAGTGGTTAAGATCATAATATATCATATTACTTAGTATTATGGCAATTGCTTTCAAAATATATTTTTTTAAATCATAGCTTTTAAAGTAAGATAGTCCATTACACCCCAGCTTGATTATGTGAACCATATGCATGCATTCTTTTACAGAAATTGATAGATTATAAAATTTTACCGATTGTTTTCATTTTCTAGTTTCTTAAGCCTGGATTTTTCTGCTTCAAGTTGAGCTTGAAGGCGACTGTTTTCTTGCCTCAGGAGACTATTTTGTGATTCAATGGAAGAAAGTTGGATTTTGTTGGAAAGAAGTTCTTCTGTAGCAGCACGTTCTCTTTCAGTCTGTGCTGCCAAGGCAGCTTGAGATTCTCCTAATAGCAAGAATATAAATATGTTGTAGTACGAATTATTGAGTTTACAATTAGGGATTTTAACTAGAGAAAGAACGCAACTTCTGATGAAAAATGTTGTTAAGGAAGCCCAAGCAGTTCTACAGTCAAACTAGTCAATCCAATGGGCTTACACTGCACAGACAGGAGGGCTTAATTCTTTTCTTCTGTGTCAATTCTAATATCTTCTCCCCAACCCCAAAAGTGCTATTTTCCTGAGAGAGAATCTGCCAGCAGGACAATAGCAGATTTGCAGAGGAGTATCTTCAGGATATAAGAATAAGATGACAAAGATTGACTTTTCCTTCATCTTTTCCTGCATTTGCCTTCTATACTCAATAGCTACCTCCCCATATGTTTATCAATTTTAAGAGGAAAAACAAGATACATTAAACTTAGGCATTCAACCTGTCATTTAGCTTGGCCTTTGGATGTGCTGCACACACATGAAAAAGGAAATGACATTTTAGAGTGTAGTCTCCATGTTTGTACAATTGCTTTCCCAGAGTGGGAGTGGGGAATGTAACGACCTTGTGAAAAAAAAAGTATGAAAGAGTATCTGCCATAAAACTGCCCTATCTCCATTCATTCTCCACTGAACAATTATTTTCTTATTTTCCTGATTTGTTTTTAAACAAATGACAAATCAGAGCCTTTCTGCTACTAAGAACTATTGGGGATTGAAGGACAAAACCCATTCTCCTCCTCTGGTTCCACGTTTGCAATCCTCCTACCTACTTCCAGAGGAGGGGACTTTCCCCATCTGGTCTGTGATGCTTCCTACAAACATGGGAATGACAAGAAAAAATTTTTAGTCCCTCGAAATACTGCCACTCTCTTTTCCACTTAGTAGGCTGTAATGAGAATCCATTATATAGAGATGAAAAATGGAAAAAAAGCCATCAGTGCCTGGAGGGTGGCATACCAGGTAGGATGGGGTATGAGAGAACTGTTTCTGCGCTAGACTGGCAGCAGATTCAAATTTTATTTATTTATATTTAGAATTTAGACACCACCCATCTCATGAGGAAGTGGCTCTGGGAGGTTACAGCACTAGCTTCCAAACAAAGCCAAACTACTTTTTAATATTGGGAAAACAGATTGACATTGCCAAGTGAGATTTAAGGCAAAATTGAGACATGGGGTTCATTTAATTCTATTAACATGACTGCAGCCATAGAGCCAATTTTATGTAGCTCTATACAATGTGTTTTCTGGTCATGAATTAGGGTTCATGATATCCCAGCCAGTCTAATTAGACACATGCTCCCAATAGAAATTCCAGATTCAGATCCATATTTACTTAATTCTTCCAGGAATATGTGCATATTCATAATCAACCAAAGTGCTTTGTTTGCATAGAGGTTTCTGACATATTCCGTCTGAGAAACGGACAATTTCTTTGCCTTACCAAGCCTTTCAGAAAGATTTTTCTCCAGTTTTTCCCATGACAAGGTCTGTGCTCCCAGGGTAGCTTGCAAGTTTTCTATCTGCCGGAGCAAAGGTCTAGTAGCGGATGTAACACTTTGACTGAGTTCTTGGTTGCGAGTCTCACCTTCTTGAAGTCTCTGAAATTGTAAGTTGGGTAAACATCACTTAAGCTCAAGAAAATCATGACTAACATGAAGTTTTGTCAGATCCATTATATACTGTCAAATTCTTTAAAGGAAACACAACCCAAAGAATGCTAATCAGCATTACATGCAGTGCACTGTTCTTTCTAGCACAATTAGCATTGCTAAGAAGGATAAATTCTGCTACCAAACAATACGTTAATTAATAGTTCATACACTAATGCTAAGCTCAGTTCAAGTACCTAATAGAGGTGTGCACATCATTTTGAACTGGAACCTCCTGCTCTGAGCTTGAAACAACTGTTTTAATTGGGAAACTGGTCATGCTAATCTTGTCCGGATTGTTCTGATCTTATTGAAAGTGGTTTGAGCTCCAAATAAGGTTATTCCAGGCTAAGAACACTTCCAATAAAGCTGGAACAGTTGTTTTAAGTTTGAAATGTTTCTAAAAAGTTTTAAAATATTTTGAATACCCATTTCATGTAGAATGAAACAAATACATCCTTCTAGTATTAACAAAGAATCCATTATCTTGCTCCCTTTCCCTCTTCTGTTTCTATTTTTGCTCATTGAAAGATCAGCACTGTCAATGTAGCTTTATAACATTATGAAAGAGGTAAAGACACTGTCAGTTCAAAAGAAACTGCTACATTACTTGCTGAAGATCACTAATTTCCTGGTGTAAATAATCCTCCTTTCTAGCTGCTTGTTGTTCTGCACGTTGTAGTGCAATTCTCAGGTCTGCCACCTGTAAAACAGAAATAAAGATACAATGGACTATACACACTAAAGATGCACGTTTTAGCCTATTAATGTCATATAACAAGTCAGGTTGCTGGACTTATGAAATCATGTTTGGAACAATTATTCTGCTTAACAAATTAATATTTTTAGCCACAGTATGGATCACTAGCAAACAATATGAGGTACAGGAACAATGCTGTAGTTAACAGACAAATGTAACTTTAAATATTCAAAGCTAGTGGTCCATTAGGAATACATAAATCCCCTCTCTCATATTTTACTCTAAAGGTTTCAGCAGCTCAGTGGTTTCCCACATAGGTGTCTTAATGATTCATTTATTCACAATTATAACTAACTATGTTTAGAAAAACTTGAACAAGACCATTAAAGATAAGGACATTTCAATGACAAGATTAGAATAGTAAAAGCAATGATACAGTAGTGTAATTGCAAAAGCTGGACCCAGAGAAAGAGCAAGTAAAAGAAAATATCTTCAAAGTACAGATTGGAAATGGCTACTAAAATACCGTGGACTGTAAGAAGGATTGATCAATCACTCCTGAATCAAAACAAGGATGACTGTTTCCTTGAGGAAATGATGAATAAGCAGAAATTTACAAACTTTGGGCATACAATGGGAACAGATGATGGAGTAGAAAAAATTATTATGCTTGGCAAAGTTAACAGAAGTAGCGTTGAAGAAGAGAAAATAAGGATAAGGAGAATGTATTAAATTGAATACTGTATTAAAGTATTAATACAGTATTAAAGTGAATACTGGACTGTTTTGGGAAGAACTGCAGGTTATTGCTGGTGAGCATTTGTCTGTGTATAACCAAGACTTAAGCATGGCTTGATGACATCTAACTAGCTATCTAACAGAAGATATTTCAAGATGTATTCTTCTGATGTTAAATTTAAGCACTGTAAAATACAGCATTATAATAACACCACCTGCAATTGTAAATCAACTTATAATTCAACACTTACCTGAATTGCTAAAGCTTCTTGTTGTTGATGAGCCTCCTCCTGGGCCTTTTCCAGAATTAAACCCAGTTCCTCCTTAACTTTCATTTCATGACTTAATGCTGCTTCTTGTGCTTCACAGTCTTTTGCAGCATTAGCTTTGTGAAGATCTGCAAGTTCTCTGGAAAAAAAAATGTTCCCATGGATTGTATCTGAATATTTGCATCTCTGAGACCTCCAAATGTGGTCTAGAATTATAAGCAATATCTGGGACAGGTTTATTTTATTTTAGAAAGATAGATTTATAAGGTCATCCAACTCAAACAATGTGACTCTTGGACACCATACAATAGAAAAATAAACAATAAACCAGGGAAAAAAAACAAATAACATAAAACAAGCAGATTATATAAACGTAAAATACAAAATATAAAACGGCAATCAAGAGCAATAATAAAAACAACCAAAAGTAGTTACAGGAAAGAGAAATAAGGAAAACATGTGCCAAGCATGTAGAAGCTTATAACCTGATATAAAGCTGTATTTCATTATTTTATTATCTGTTATTATTTCAATTTATATGGCTATCCTCTTGCCATCATAGCTAACAGAGGGGTAAAACATCAAAACATGACAAAAATCCATAAACATATATCCCACTGCAGGCAACTAAAACCTACTGCTTAAAATGGGCACATGTACCATCCTGGCCAAGTGTTGGTGGGGGGGCAGCCTTTCAAGGTCTTTCTGAAGGTTGGTAAGGTCACAATCAATACAACATGCTGAGAGCATCTCCCTTTCTGAGAGCAGTCTGCCCCAACTCCTACCATATTTTTTTGATATTTTAAAATGAAATAGTAGATATATTGCACAATGCAATACTAAAGTGCTATAAAGGGAAAGTGATTTTTATTAAGCATCCCTGGCCCCAATTCCTTATTCTGATAATACACTTACTTGTATGCATTATCAAGAGCTGCCTGCAAACTTCTGTTTCTTTCTTCAAGATCTTCAAGGTCCACCTGAAGTTGTGTAAGGTCCTTCACTTGGCATTCAACAACGCTATTTAGCTGCTTAATGTTCTCTCTATGTTGTTTTTCGATTTCTTCTTTGCCATCCAATACCTGCCATAAAGAAAAGCTGTAACAATCTAATTTATAATTTTTAATCTAAAAAGCATTTTAAATTACTTTATGCACAAAAGGGGAAACAATCTTCAGAATACCTTTTATTTTTGTTACAATGCAAAAACATACAGGTAGTCCTCAACTTATGACCATTTGTTTGTGATTGTTCAAAGTTACGACAGCTTTGAACAAAGGGACTTATGACCTGTGGCCAAAGTTGCAGCCGTTACAGCACCCCTACAGTCATGTGATCAATATTTGGGCGCTTGGCAGTGCACCTGCACTTACGACTGCAGGGGACCTGCACTCCCTCCACCCACATATCTACCCCCAATCAATGCCCTTTTGGCTCCCTGCCACCCTGCAAAAAAGAAAAAAAATGCACTGTGCTCCTGGGCCACATGGGCTGGCTTTGCACTGCGAAAAAAGGGGAAATAAGGCTCCTTTCAGATTTTTTCCCCTTTTTCGCAATGCAAAGCCAGCCCCATATGGCCCAGAAGCCAGGCCGGGCATGCCTCGTCAGCAGCAGGAACAAGAAGATGGCAGCGAAGGTCAGCTAGGTCAGCAGAGCGTAGGGCAGCAGGAGTCTTGGAGTGCAGGGTGACGAGAGTGACTGGAACTGGGCTGGAGTGACTGAGGCTTCCTGGGGCATAGCAAGCAGCCCAAGTCATGCAGTTCTGGGGCTGCTTGTCACCCCTCAAGGCAGGGTGCAGGGCGGCCAAAAGGGCAGAGATGGGGGGGGAGATAGGCAGGTGGGGGGAGTTGGAGGCAGTCCCTTACCTTATTGAGGCTCAGGGCTAGGAGGGACCAAGCCTGGAATGACTTGGATTGGGGTGCGTCCTCAGATAATGACCTGTGGGATTTGCTTAATGACGGCAATGAGGATTACCGGGATTGTGGTCACTAAGTGATGTGGTCATGTGACATCTTGCTTTATGACCGCATTGCTTAGCGACTGAAATTCCGGTCCCAATTGTGGTCGTAAGACAAGGACTACCTGTACTTAGAAAAGAAAGGTAAGTAGTGAAGAAAAAACAGCCAGATATTTAATTATTTCAACAAATATTGTGGTTATGACAAAAGCAAGATAGCCCTACTGCAGTGGTGTGTTTCCATGCCTTTATTTTTAACTTTTTTTAAAAAAAAGCAAATTAAAAAGTGCACATATTTCCAAAGTTTTATTACCTATTTATATGTCAGTAAGAAGTAAAAACAAATCAGACTATTTCTAATCAATTGTTAAACATGTACTGGTTCATCAATTCATTTCACCCCATTTAAATTTAGACATTTTCATGGAAAAGAAAAACGTTTTGTTTTGAACTTAGAAAACAAGCTTCCATTGGAACTTCCTGAGTATCATGCATTCTAATGGGAAAAAAACATTCAAATTATTTCAAATGTTCTGCAAAAGAGAACAATGAGGACTTAAAATAAACCACTATTCTCTTGAGGTTTTTTACTCTAGAACTAAAACAATAAGAGTGATGATAGCGCATGTTGAATGTGTCTGCACCCAACCTCTAGAAATATTGCCTTCAAAATGATTTAAAATAAAACACTGAAAAGGTTTAAAAAAAAAACAAAAACCTCCCATAAGAAAACATGGAAGCAAGAGAAAATTATTCTTTTTGAAGTGTAGTTGTCACACGAAACCCAGCAGGAAGCAAGCAACAGCAGTTGGATTCATTTCAACAGCCTATGAACAACAGCAATAAAAGATACAGTTCTTTTTGGCTCTAGGTTTGAGAGAAGCATCTTATAATGCATGTGAGTGCGCACATTTAGTATTATGAACTTGGCGTTCTTGCAACAGCTATAAAAATACAACAGTTGGGCAATACCTCCAAAATAAAGCTCTGAGTGCCAGCCCACTTTTGCATTTCCAGTGCTAACCTACCAAAGCTCAATAGATAAATACAGGGATTGTTACCTGCAATCTCGGTCAACAGCATTAGCAGCACTTGTTAAGAGTATATGGTACACTTCTGCATTTGTGCCTCCAAAAGAAGAAATTATCCCAATACAGAACTAGTGGGACAAAAATGTTACATTTTCTTCACAATCTCAACATGTTGTTTTATAACTCTGTGTCCCTCTTCCCTGCTTCCTATCTCATCCTATTAGATGCAGTCAATAGCATCAGGGATATCAGATACCTGCTGTTTTACTGGCTGTAGCTGAAGGAAAGTTTAAAAAATAACCTTAGGAAGCAACAAGCTGGTTGTATAAGTCAGAAAACTAAATGTTTCCCAGTGGAAAGTGTGGAGGTCAGGAACAGTAGGGATTTGAAGATATCCCCATTCTCTGCTCAATCTGAAGTGTATGAAAGTACATGTGAAGGTATTACTTCAATGTCTAATTCAAAATATTGCCTCTTATCTTTAGCTTTCCTCACGACTAGGATCCATACATTTCAAAACCTGCTTTCCCCTGATGAACAAACTGGGGAGTTAAACTAGGAGAACTGGGAGCAATTTTACAGGAGGTTGCAAAAAAAAATTATGGGCTTTTTAAAGGATCAGGGTGGTGTAGAGAAAGGGGGAAAATGCTTAGAATTTTGAGAAGCAGGTCCATGCGTCTATCAAAACCATCTGCCAATCACAGTAGCACTATCACCAGCTAATAGTTTCTCTCTGATTGGTGGCTTCCACTATGGCACATACTAGTATTCATAATCTTTAGAGTGTCTGTAAAAATACAGAAAGTCCCCTACTTACAAACAGGTTACGTTCCAAGAGGCTGTTCGTAAGTCCATTTTGTTCGTAAGTCCAACCAAGTAAAAAGTAAAAAAAAAGAGGAGGAAGCAGGAGTCAGGGCAGCTGCCAATGTGACGCCAGGTGAGTGAGGCAGGAGAGATGGTAGTGGCTCCCTGGACTAAGGGACAAGCCAGTGGGATGCAGTGAGCTCCATTGCTGCGCGAGGCAGGAGACCTCTGCCCCCTCTCCCCTGTCCTCTGCCACTGCCCCCTCTCCTGCCTCACCCAGCAATGGAACACGCCGTGTAAACTAACACTTTCTGGGAATTCCAACTCCAATGCAAACCTCCAGTGCAAATGGAAGGCGGGAAGAGGAAAAGGGTTAGTTAGTGACCCACTGCAAACTAACCCTTGCCCAACTTCTCCTGACTTCTGGCCTGACTTCTGGGTCCATCTTGTTCGTATTGGAGAAAGTTCGCAAGTAGGGGACTGCCTGCATATGTATTAGCAAAGTTCAGTATTTTTACCTATTCTTTTAAATGTCTTGTCTTTGGAAATGGAAAAGGTTTTGTTGGATAGCAAGAAAAAAGTTAGATGACAAAGTGCTAATAAAAACAAGCAAATCAGGAAAGTATGATGAAAGTTACATATCTTTTATTAATTTGGCCTATTAATTTCTTGCCTTTGAACTGTGGTGCTGGAGAAGACTCTTGAGAGTCCCCTGGACTGCTAGGAGGTCAAACCAGTCAATCTTAAAGGAAATCAACCCTGATTGCTCATTGGAAGGATCGATAATGAAGCTCAAGCTCAGATACTTTGGTCACCTAATGCGAAGAGAGATCTCTTTGGAGAAGACCCTGATGCTGGGAAAGATTGAAGGCAAAAGGAGAAGAGGACGGCAGAGGATGAGATGGTTAGATAGCATCCCTGAAGCAATGAGCATGAAACTGAGCAAACTCAGGGAGGCAGTGAAGGACAGGAAGGCCTGGCGCAATATGGTTCATGGGGTCACGAAGAGTCGGACACGACTTAACGACTAAACAACAACAACAACAATTAATTTCTTGCCCAAACTGAACCTCAATAAAATCACTAGTTTTATTCAAGAGGGGATTTGGACAAATTCATTTATAATTTTACAGAATCACCGTATCGCAAAGTTTGGAAACTGCTGATTTAAATAAACTATTATGTTCTGTAGAACAACCCCTGATTTGTCTGCCCACACTGCTTGAGACATAAACTTCTGTACCAGGAAGCTGGAGCTCTACTGTAATAGCTCTAAGATTAACAGCATTGCATTTTAGAACGTTTCCTTTTGGAAGCTGCCTTCAGCCTTATGAGATAGGTTACAAAAATAAAATATATTAGCCCAGGAAGAATGAGTGCAGCCTAAAAGTCTAAACATTAATCCAACCTGTTTCAGATGCTGCAACTCTTCTTCAAATTCCTTAATTTTCTTACTCTGCTTTGTATTAGTATTTTCTCTTTCCTTCTCCTTGGCTCTTAATTTCTTAATGATGTTAGAATTTTGTAACTGCTGTTTTGAAAGCTTTTCTCCTGAAAAGAAATATGGATCTAGTTAGCTAATACCATGCATATCTAACAGAGAAGCATAACTTTTTACACTCTGGTGCACCACCCAAATTGTCCAAGCTGTTGAATGCATTTATTATAAGTAATAAAATTACAATTTACTTGTATAAAGTTCCATTCCTCCCTTCAATCTCCCCTCCTATACTGCACAGCAGATTTGGGGTTGCAGAAAGATAGCAGCAAGCAGGAGAAATTTAATCTGTAAATGATATCTGTTCTGACAGAACAATACCACTGAATTCAAATAAGAGTATTGGATATCACAGTGAATAAAATGCGTTCATCTACACTAATCCATTGCTTCCACATGGCTCCTCTCGCTAATGGGAATGGGTAAACAGATCTGAGGAGCTTCATCTGTGATTTTGTTCAGTGCTACATAAGCTGAGAACTCTGGCCTGTCCTTCTAATAAGCAGAGTCATAAACCGAAAGAAACCATGCATTACAATTCCTGACTGTTAGGAAAGAAACAAAATAGAACCTCTAAGTTGCATAAAATGGTAAACAAACCACACATACTGCCTTCTGGATTATTTCAGTCACAGGCTGAAATTGGCAGGCAAAGCCAATTAAATTAGATCAAACAGCAACACAAGTAGGCTGCTCATTCACAATTAGCTCAGACTTGTGGAAACAATTCTGGCTAAAAAATGTACATCTAAAGGCTTACATCTAGGAACCAGCTTCATCAGTATGTTGCTTTCATTACCTATCATCAAGTAAGACAAAATAATCTCTTTAAATAATACATATCTATAAAGAGATAACTGAAAACATTCAACCAACTTGCAAGAGATGAACATCCGGCTTATTGATTACACTATTTTAAAAATCTTCCAGTGCAAAATCCAATAATGACTATTTATTTATTTTCAGTGTAATTTCATAGTCAGAAATATAGTACTGATCTGGAGGAAAGGCAAGGTGCCATAACAGAAATTGCCTTAATAATTAGCATGAACCAAAGTCCTTACAGGAACTCTCAGTATGCAAATCTTGATATTTTCCCATAAAGGATAAATAGTCTGAATCCACACAGAGATCTTCCAGTGGATATACAGATCCTAAGTACTGTGATTTAGATTTGATTTGATTTGATGCAAATCCAATTCTCCATGTACATTCCAGAACTGCAATATACCATGCGTAAATACAAGACAACTATGTGTGTTTGCCTGCATATCAGTTCACAAAATCTTCATAAAAATAATTCCAAGAATATATTTACTTAGCTAAATAAATCATTAATTTAAACTTTCAAGTAACACCTATAGTTTTCTGAATTTATGTTGTGAAATGTTACTTCATACTCACCCTCCTCCAGTAATCCTTTAATTTGTTCATCTTTCTCCTTTAGTAATTCTGCTGTTTCATTGCTGTTCAACCTAGTTGCTAGATCTTCTTTGAGAAGCTTTATTTCCTAAAATAAATACAGCTGATTCATATTATTTGTACATATTGACCATGACTTAAAAAAAGAGTCATCTGCAGGACCCATGAAGTAGGGCCTTCCCAGTTAATGTCCTCCTATACTGGAACAGCCCTTCCTGAGTTTTCAAAAAGCTATTAAGAGCTAGTTTTCTGATGTGCCTCTGGGGTCTGAGATGCTGTCTTTGATCCCATATGCAGGGGGAAATGTTGCATGGGGCTGGTTGTTAGTAGCGTCTGCTGTATTTTGACATATTTCTTATATTGTTTATAATATAACTGTAATTTGTTTTTAATCCAATTACTGTATTGCATATGTATGCAACTCAGAGTAAAGTTATGATTGGAACAGCATATAAACCAAGTAAAAACATAAAATAAGTAAAAAGAAAGATTCAGACAAACTAGAACAAATTCAGAGAAAGGATTAGAAATGAAACCCTATGAAGAGAGTCTGAAGGAACTAAGTATTTTGAGCCTTGAGAAGAAAACAGAGTGGATATAATACCACTCTAAGTATCTGAAAGGATACAGGAAGTCAAGCCCTATTCTGCATCACCATAGAAGGCAGGACTTGGAATTATTATAGGAAGAAATTCTGGCCAAGTTTAGAAAAATATTCCAAATAGAGAACACAGATCAATAAGGGAACCAACAATCAATGCTTTCATCTCTATTTCTGAATGTAGCAAGTTGTTATACTTGATGGCTTAAATGACCTCTTTCAGGTCTATGATTTTCTCTTGAGATGTATGAAATATTTTATATTGTACTGAGCTTGAAATACTTCCATAACTATGTCAGAACACTTCCAGTGAGGCCTGATTAGCCAATATTGCACACCTCTTTTTTTCTAACAAACATCACATTTCTGCAGCTTAATAGTTGTTTTGCCACATCTATGGTGGCTTCCAAAATAACTGTTATGGTTTCGGTCAGAGATTAACACAAATAATTCATAAACAAAGGATATCAATTACCTTTTTAGCTGTATCTCTTTCTTTGCATGCTAACTGAACTTTTTTTTCTGCATCTGCTATTCGTTGAGCAAATTCTTCCTTCAGAGATGTAATGCTACTATTCTCTTCTTTCATTTTGAAGATTTCACTAAACATAAAATAGTTAAATAATTATGTGTGTACTGACATACATATGAAATGTTTGCATAAATACATACATAAAACAATAGCTCTCAGAGAAAATTATGTTCTTCAGTTCTCTAGTTGAAGGTGCTGAAACAAGTGACAAAGTCAACTGAGTATCATCCATGGAAGAGAACCCACTCAGTGGCTCACACAGCCACATTTTCCTGTCATATTTCTCCTTTAACGACTACTGAACCAAGCTCTTATCAAGTTCTTTGACACAGTTCATATAGTATAAACTTAGGTAGTATGAGAGCTGCCTTCTGTAACAAATATTTACCCTTATTAAGACAGATTCCTTTCATGTCTATTATTGTATTATTCATTTATATTATTCATTTAAGCCTTTTTCAAGGTTTTAAATGAGCTGCTATAATAAATTATATTTAATTCACAAAAAGTCAAGTTATGCAAAAGGCATCCAAATCCGTTAACCAAACAAAGGGATCACAACGTTTTAACATGTTCTCAATAGGAAACTTACTCTTTAAGGTTATCACAGGTTTCTTCTAAGTGTGCCTTTTCTTTACTAACATTTAGTAGGCGTGCTTCCCTCACCTCTAGTTTTTCCGTCAGTGAATCAATAATCTGAAGATTATAGACAAAAGTGGTATAATTGTTATAGATGTCTTCTGGGGCATTATTGTAGAAGCAAAACCACACCACTTTCTACTGTAGAGACATGACATAAACCATCTCAAGAGGACAACAAAAAAAGCTATTACCTTGCAAAGCTCTTGTTTTTCACATTGTACAGTGGATAATTTCTCATTTGAGAGCTGAAGTACCACTTTCCCTTCCTTTAGGCTCTGCTCTTCATCAGTCTGCACTGAAACAGCCAAGATATCAGGCTGTTCAGAATTAACAGGGGTTGCACTTCGCCCACTCTCTTCCATTTCCAGTTCTTCCATGGGTAGTACAAGATTTTCATTTAGGATTTCATCAGACATACTTTTTATAGGTTCAGTCTCATCACTTTTTAAAGTTGGAGAGTTGATAGCAATGGAAGTTGATGCACACCCCCTACCTGACAATTCATCATCTGAGTTTATTTCACTTATGCTACGACTATCTAAAGACTGTACACTAAAGGAGTCTATTCTTTCAAAAGCATCAGAGGAACAGCAACTCTCTGTCAATTTGTGAAAGTCTTCTAAACGATTATATTCTGTACAACCAGATGCTGTCAGAAGCTGAAAGGAAGTTTGCATCAGATGGAGACTGGCTTTTGAATCGGATGCCTCTTGCCTTGAACTAACTGAGCTCTCACTTATAACACTTTCATGATCCAAAACTTCAATATCACTAGTTGTAGATGTCCCTGAGGAGAAAGTGCTAATTGGAGGTGAAGGGGTATTGCTTTGTCTGTCCTCACTTTTTCGCTCTTTAGTATCCAAACCCAAATTTTTTGTCTCTGCTGGCAGAGCTTGTGTAGAGATATCATTCACATGCCCAGATTTATCATTCCTTGAATCTGACTTCACAACAGAAGGGGATTCTGCTACTGTGAGATTCTGAGAAGATGCTTCTTGATTAGTGTTTTTACTATTGTTTCCATCATACTTGATGCTGATATTAAGTACTGAATTATTTTCTTCTAAGTTTTCCTGACCATTATTAAAGCTTTTCAATTCTATAGAAAAGTCTTTTGTTTCTGTTTCTGGCAGGTCAGCATGCCGAGGTTCCTCCAGTGTGCTTTTTATTTCTTCTTTGGGATGCTGCGATTTGGCAGGTGGCTTAGATACCACTGGGCTTTGCTGTATGCTCTGGACACCTGTTGGTGGGAGAAAGGCACTAAAGAAAGTTTCTGATTCATCTACCACAGTTCTCTGAACTGGTTTGGTAATGGCTGCAGGAGATGATATTGGCTGACTTTGAGTTTCTACATTTGTATTGGCCCCCCAAGTAGAAGTATCCCATCTTCCACTTGCCAGAGAACTTTTTCCTATTACAAAACAAGAAGAAAAATCAAAGTTAACCAATTAAACAATATATGCATTACTGAAAAGAATTACATAACAATCCAGATCAGTAATATTTCATGTAGAGCATATACTACTAGAGCAGTGAGCATATACCCACAAGGTCTCTACCCTCCTGTACCTCTAAAGGACACTAGCCGTGACCCTTCAAAAATACCATTATCTATGCACATACCGACAGAAAGCTGGGAGAAAAGTTGCAAGTATTAGCTATGTTCAAGCATAATAATAAATTATGTTTTCATTTCTGAAGTTCTCCTCTTCATCTAAAATTTCAGAACCTTTTGCTTCCATTTTTAAGTGACTGCTTCTCAAGCATTATGTTAGAACCTAGATAATTTGGAAGTAGTCAAGTATAGTTTACTGAAATCTAAGTCTCTAGGTGAAGAACCAGGCTTTTTAATCAAAACAAATTAAAATTAACTGAAGTTTGCACCTTAGACATAACAGTAAATGTGATCAAATGAAAACTGAAGTGAAAAATTGTAACCTCCTTCTCTTAGTCATACTTGAAACAGGAGCAGAAAGGATACTCAAGGTTTATTCTCTTAGCAGTAAACCATAATTGTTAGGTCCATATAATATAAAATGTAGTTAACATATATTCACTACTACTCTCAGATTTCTGAACTCCCTGACAAATCAGATTAGTGTGCATGCTCTTTTTCATATTTCTGTTGAATGATTTACATAAGCATAACTTTGGTGTGCAAGTAAGTTTTCAATACTGAGTCAGAATTGTAATGCTATTTATATTTTATATAAATACAAACTTTTATATTCCTCCAATATAATGACTCTGTATTTACTGTGTTTTTAATGATATTTTATGTGTTCAATTAATAAACATAAAAACAAATGAATCACCTCTGAATACTATTCATTTTTGGAATGGTGTGATAGAAATGAAGTAAAAAAGGTTTTCTCAATAAGTCTACTGTCCACTCAACCATTGCTATAGAAACAGCTGTCCTCTCTCTCACAATGCTATTCTATCAATGCTTAGGAAGTTTTGCACTGATCATATAAGGACTTCAATAAAAATTGTATCTGAACCAGCATAGCCACAGGATAGAGACACAGCAAGTTTAGCTGTTACTGGTAATTTTAAGAATATAAAAACAATGTTTGTGCCTAAAAGACCGACAAAGTCCATTTATAACTTCAGAAAGTAAAGAAAATCTCATAAAATTTATATTGGACAAGGGGCTCAAAACAACATTCATATTAGATAAGGTATTTTCAGTGACGTATCAGATGAAGAAATAAGTTATTCAGGATATTGTTTAATAAGTTCTTGCAGCTGTCTTACACTAATCTTTATAAGTTACCTTTATATACTTTGCATTGGTACCCCATTTCACCTTCTCCTTCATAAGTACACTTGGGTATTACTAAAAGACCTCTGGGATACTACAGTATGGATTGTTTATTTTGTTCCTAAATATCCTACATATTTTAAATAAAGTTTAAGATAGAATATATATCTGGTCATTCAAAGCCCCAGTAATCATTATGTCATGCAAAATTTGCATTTTATGGATCAAAGGCTTTTTCTCAGGAGGATGTTGAATTATATTCCTTAGACAGTCCAGGAATGGAAATGGCAATATCATATACCTACATAGTTATTTCTTATGGGGTTTAATCAAGCAGAATATATAAGTCTTGGAGAAATCAAAATATTTATATGTGAAACTAATAAGACAGAGCACAATTCAGATAAACTGATGTCCTTAGAAAAGAGTTATCAAAAACAATTCATGTTTTGGCTTTCTTTTGTGAAAAGCTGTTCTTCAACCTACTTAATGCATCTACTCATATAGTCAACTGAGTTCTGACTAACTGAACAAATATTGAGGAAAAAAGTGCATGGAAAATTATAAAGTAAATCCTTAAGTAACAAACAGTGTGTGAAGAAAGGGCAAAAAAAAGAAAGCCAAGAAAAACTGAGCATATGAGTCCAAACAATTATCATAACAAGATTTCAGACCCAACTCAAAGTGTTTAACTGTGAATCAGCCAGGAATATGCAAAACCCATGATTCCAAAACAGAACCTTCTGGAGAATTCCAGACTGTTCCATTCTTAACCCCAGACCATGGCAGATCACCCCTTGTCTGCTTGGACAGTGCTGTTCTGGGGATGAGTTGGTGTTTTTTGGAAGTAAATCCTTAGAAATGGAAGTTTGGTGTAAGTATCTGAATAACTAAAATTACAGAGCAAGTGTTCAGAAAAATTATGGAAATAAGTGTCTGTAAGGAGGAGCTGAAATATCTATGCAGCAGAAAAGATTACAATATACCTCATTTTATTACTGGTAGTGTGCTACAAAAACAGAATAGTTGCTGAATTGGTTTGCTTTTCCCCCCACCATTTCAATATAACAAATATTCCGTAACCTATTAGCTTTGCCATAGCAAACTACAGTCGAGAAAAACAAGTTCAACACTCCTCAGGGACCAAATAGTGTAATTACAAAACCACAGTGTAATCTTTATACTGAAGTTACTCAGTACATCAGTATGATCTTCTGTAGACCAAGAAAGCCATAAATAGAATGGTATAACAATGCTTGTAGTATATAACCAAAGGAAATGGAGAAAGTATGGAATTACAAAAAAATGAGAACAGGAAATATGTATCACAACACAACTAGAGTGCTTCAGTTAACAAGCACGAAATGTGATATTTTTCAAGTGTCTGTGAACTGTTACCTTCTCTATCCTTGTAATTCCAGCTTGGCAGGATTTAATGTAAATAAAGATTAAGTGTGTGAAAACAACAGAAGTGTGTGACTTAGAAATATCAGGACATACCTAAGGAAAATTAAGGATGTAACTTTATTCCCAGCTTCCTGGAAGTGAAATCCATTCTTCTTAATGGGAACATTTTAGTAGATATTTACAGAATTACGGTGTCAATGAGGACAGTGGCAGAATTGCAGATGTTACCTATATATTTTTCCCAATCCCCATTTAACATCTATCCTAGTCCAGGAAAACACGCACAGATGTGAAGATGTGTGCTCAATATGTAGAATCCGATTACAGAAGTGACGTTATTGTGGACCGGCTACTTTCTGCACAATCTTCTTTACGTTTAGCCCAAAGTTTTATTATATTCAAATAGCTTCTTCATAAGGAAGCCTGTGCAAGAGAGCAGACCTAACGAACTTGATACCACCGAAGAAAGAAACAAACCAAACCAAAGAAAGGATGCCACAAACGGAGGCGTGCAGACGGTATGGGAGGCGCGTTAGGCGAAGGGTGCCGCTCGGTCCTTCACGGGAGGGGCGGGGAGGGGTAGCTGCTCCTCAGCAGCAGCCCGCCCTGACTCTCACGGCGAGGGGCCGCTCCTTCTCCTCCTCCCCCGCGGTCGCCTACCTGCCTCTCCGACACGGGACAGGGCAGTTCTGGCAGGGCCCCCCTCGCCCTCCTCCTCTTCCTCCTCCTCGCCTTGGATATCCAGCACTCGGTCGATGGACTTCTGCGCCTGCGACAGAGCCTGCTTGGCGAAGGTCGAGAGCTGCGAGGCGTTGAACCAACTCATTTTCCTCCGCTCACGCCCGGCCGGCCCCTCCACCGCGTCCTTCCTCGCTTCCCTCAGCGGTATCCAGACCTGTAATTCCCCCCCCGCCGCCCGTCGTCGGCCATGACAGAAACTACCAACCCGGATATGGCACGCGCCAGGCGGATAGTCACATTACCGCGCAGGCGCGGTCTTCCAGGTTCCACGTAGCAAAACAAGCCGGCGCCCTTGCTTGCGGATACTGCTCACATGGCGGCAACTCCCGTTGCCATAGTCACGCAAAGCGCCGGTCCGAGCGTAGCGGCCACGAAAGGAGAGGAAGCTCTCGCCTCGCTTCCGCTTTCGTGACGTCATTCCGGAGATTTTTCATTCTGCATGGCGTAGGCTTCAGGTTCGACTTAGCGCTCATACTGGCCTCTCCTAACTCTAATTAAACCGATATAATTTATTTTTAAATAAGCGATATCGCAGACCTCATTTTCATCCTCTTAATTGCCAACAGCCAAAGAAAGTTCAGAGCAGCCCCGTTTGAGGCACGTGCCCGTAGGCTCTTTTTGCTGTAAACAATACATTGGGCTCCCTTTTTAAAAGGCGGGTGCTCGAGCACTTCACTTCCCAGAAAGAAAAGCTGATTATAACGTCATACATGTTCAGTGGGATTTAGTGGGTACTGGATCTAGATCAAGAATGTAATCATCCACTACTAGCTGCTTTTTGACTGGTATCATTTAGGGATGGCTTTTAAATAAGAATTAAAATTTACATTCATTTTGTAGTTTTCAACCTCGCAGTACCCACATAAATTAACAAAATAGGTTACTTTTAGATAATATTTATTAATAAATACTCTAATAGTGAAACACCAATCCTGAATATCAGTGGGCAACACCATGCATAATAGTCACTAATATTTGCTAATATACAAATTTAGTTTTCATCCATAGATGGTACTTAAGTACAATCTTTCGCTCAGTTTGAAAAAAAAAAATCAAAATTTGGTAGTACATATAACTGACAACTCAATAAAGGCATTAAATAAAGCAAGAAATAGGCTGTTTTTTAAACTGTTTGGTTGTCTGGACTAAGTTATGTGTAGATACTAAAATGCAATTTAAAATCTGTTCACTGTGCTCTTGTGTGCATCCAGAACTTTCATAGGTGTTTCAAAAATGAATCCATTGGCCTTCAGGAGGTTCATGCAGGAAGGAGTGTTGGCATTATTATGATGAGATTACAAATTGAATAAAATTATTATACAACACTTTCTGTACATTGTGAGCTTTTACACTGGTAACATCAACCAAATATTGGTTTGCAAGAACAGTTCTAAAATAAGAGTGATTTATTCAAGATAAACTTCCATCAATGCTTATATAAATAGATTATGTCTGGATAACTCATCCTTCCTCCCCTTCTTCCCCTGTACAGAAGTGGTTTGGAGACTTTCTTCAGTGCCTGTTTACATCACCTGTATTCATATCAAGTAATAAAATGAAGTTTGAAGAGTACAGTTTGTGGTGTTGTGACATCCGCAACTGCAAGCTCCTGACCATCAACAAGGCCCAGTTCTGCAATGTTAAAAGCATCATATTTAAAACTCATTTCTATATAGAGATATTACATTTCCAGAATTGAAACAAAGGAAAAAAATCTGGATTTTTTATGGAACAAAATTTGGAGAAAACTGAAATATATACAGTATTAATTTTAAAACACTTTACAGATATAAACACTTTGTTACTCTATAAAATATGTATAATTAGAATTGCTCAAAATTATGATCGGTGTATAACATCATACACCAGAAAATCATTATAAAATCAGTTTATTTTAAAGTTCTTTTAATTTTTGTACAGTTGACGCTAAAAGCTGCTGAATTCTAAAAGGAACAACTCTTATTTTTTGTCGTTTTAGTAAAAGTGGCAGGTAAAATCTTGTCACTGAAAATAAGAGAAACTGTCAAGTGCCGTAGGAAAGCAAAAGCAGTTATGGATTATATAAGAATTTGACATGCCTATTATTTGTAAAGCTGATGGTCACTGATGGTGCTATGTAAATATATATGAATTTATTCTAATATTTTTGATATACTGCTTACAATCTGTTCATATTTGTTTATATTTTAAATTTAGTCACTGCCCATCTCACTCATTTTTGCAACAACACGGCAGAAATGTCACTGAGCTGGCAGTGTTCATGTCTTTATTCCATCGCTTCACTTTTCTTTCCATTAAAAAACTGAAGAATTTAACTGAAGCCATGATATATCCAAAGCAGCAACTTTAGATGCAGATATTTCACAGGAATCACACTAAGGTTAATGATGCCCCTCAGAGCTCCTGGAATACATGTCTAGAAAAAAACCCTAAAAACTAAACCAGTCAAACCCCATTCCATCAATTTTCTTTTTTCACTTTGCATGTATGCATTCTAATAGTATGATACCTGCCTTATATTGCTATTTCAACACCTACATCTTTAAAGAAAATTATTTTAATGTATAAAAGGATGCCACTGTATTTCATTAAATGCCAATACCATATGCCATATTTGCTCTGAAGCAATTTTTAGAAGAGTTTTCTGACACCTATGGCATACCAGATCAATTTAAAAAAAAAAGCATTAAGCAATGCACACACTTTTTTTTTCAGCAGCATGTCCTAATATGCTTTAATTATTAACTATTAAAGATTACCTTTTAAAGTCTTTGAAAGATTCGGCCTTGTTCGTTCTTCAATTGAAGCTACTGACTGTGGAAGGAGGGAAAAATATACAACATGCATTCTATTATTTTACTTAGCTCTACGAACACACATTCTGTGTTTTTTACTTAAATCTGCAAATATGTGTGCTAAAACGATTCACAAGTATATATAAGTTACCTGTAAATATAGAGTTTTATTTCTTCCATATACCGTAGCAGTTATTGCAGGAGATTTCATTTGTCTGTGCAAAAAAAGCAGCAAGACAACTAGTCAAAATTTTAAAACAAGTATCCCCTTGATCTACTGAAAGTGAATTTTTAGAATCTGAGATTATTACAAATATATAAATAACTGTATTCTATACTTACAATGAAGCACTATTTGTTAAATAATCCAAGACTTCCTGCAGTTTAGCTGATGGAGAAAACTCTATGTTTTGAGGAAGCTGACTACAAGCCAGACAATTTTCCTACAAAGCAGAAAATGAAACATCTGACATTGTAAAAAGAGTAAAGAAATCAGTAGGGCTATAATTCTATGGCTAGGACCTTCTCCTGAGGGCAATGAAGTCTCCAAAGGAAAGGATCAAAGCACCTTTAAGTCTGAATGATCCAATACCATCCCTCCCCTCCCCGAACAGCAGAAAAATTCTGATTAACCCTCTGATTAATTAGACCCTTCCATTTAAGCAAAGCCTTGCATCTGCCAGAACTCCTTGATTTTTATATAGGAGTGCTCTTTCAAGTTGGTCAAAATCCTGCCCAAACATACAAGGAATTATCTTCGTGAAAAATCAGTCTGGTCTTTCTGGACCCAATAAGCAGTGCTGTCTTTGCTGTTATTCTTTCTTTCTAAATTCATATATAAAATCTAACTTGCATCATGTTCAGGTTCACATTACAGCTTACTAACTGATGTTTAATCCTAAATCCTCTGTTACTAGTGATATTTGATATGTGTGAATATGAAATTCTTATTCCAGCATTTCAGTGAGAAAGTGGAATTTGGGATAGGCAGACTATTAGCTTCTAAACATTCCAAATTACAACTCCCACAAGTAAATACCAGTAAATACAAAAATTGTATACTTGTGAACCCCATTTTTAGTCATAGCTTATCCTCCTCCTGTGCTATGATTATTGCTACATAGAGATAGTTCAGATTTTTCTAATAAAAAAAAGTGAACCACGACCAATGCTATACTCTTCAATGTGTAAGAGTGAATACGAACTGCTAATTTCTGTATCAGGTATATTGAGTAATTTTTGCTCCTTCTCAAGCTTCATTACTGCTGTGTAGCCTATAACTGAAATATTACTATTGAACAGATATATGTTAACTTTAACATCACTAACTTTTCAATAAAGAACAGAGCCAACAAGATAGATGAATAAAGGATATGAATTAGGATTCTTACATAAACATTCAAGACTTTCTGGACACAGTACTCGAGAATAAAGTAATTGAAGATCAAAACCAAACAAGGTAAGAAAACTGTATGCAGCAATACTAACCTTCTTTTCAGCTTCAAATGTGTATGTATACAGACCATCAACATCATTGAACACCAAATAGTTGTTCAGAGGCATGTATGCACTGCAAGGAAACATTTCTTAGCATATAAGCAGGAAGTCTTCTAAGAGTTTATAAGCAGCTAGCTCGTAAAAATATTAAAGAATTAATTAATTGCTCCAGCCACAAACAGGGCCTTTTAAAGGACACTAAGTTTGTGCACTTCCCTTGCTAACTGTTTTCGGAAACTGCTTATTAACGGCTTCAGTGAAGTTAGACGCCTTCAAAGGGACAAGGCTGGAAATATCCGGTGAGTGAGTACCCTCAAATCTTAATACAAGAAAATGAAGATTTATTTTTATAAGTTTTAAGTATTTAAAATAAACAGCAAAAAGCAAGACAAGGTTTTGGCTACAGAAAGCTTTAAAAAGATTAAGGGTTCAGAAAACATTGGTTGAATTTTGAATATTAAGACATTGAAATTATTTTTAAATAATAAATGCATGTTTGTAGAAAATAAATTATGATGTTTAGAGATATCTTTGAACAATTCCACTGAGGATTGCATTGAGACTTTGAATCAATTATGGCAGCTTTTTTTTGGAAACAGTTTGTCTTCAGAACAAGATGTTATAGAACAAGATATACAACAAATTCCACTTGAAAACAATATGAATGAAACTTTGGATAAGAATCTGCCATCAGACGTAAAGAGAAAACTATATGAAGTTTTAAATATTAAGAAGGAAATAAAAAAGACAATCCCAGAAAGTAATAGGAATATGTTTTTTTGTTGGATTTACAAAAGAGACTGCTTAAAATATGGAATAAGGATCAACAACTACTGGAATGGATTACAGAGGAAGACTGTTCTGTATTAAAAAAAAAAAAAAAAAAGGAATACAAAGTTAGCTTATTTGACCAGGATTAAAATGGGACATGTTATTTTGGTTGGTTCTTTTTGGATTTACTGATATTTTGACTACTGGAAAAATGTGATATACTAGATTTGCTTATTTGGGTTTTTTTTTTTTTACTTTATAGCTATTTTCTGTATCTTAATTATTTAGTATCTATATGCTTATTATCTAATTGTGGGAATTTTTTTTCAGAGAAACTAGCTCTTTTTGTTAGGTTAAATTTAATCTTTTTTGTATTAGGGTATTGGGACTACTTTATATTGTGAATAGATTAGAGTTGAAATATGGAATGTTTATTTGAATGGGATATGCTGTTATTTGGGGTGGTTATCTCTGGAATGGTTGCTATTTGGAATGGGTTGTGTAGGTTTAGTTTCTTTATACTAGGATATTGGACCTTTGTATGCCTTTCAAATGGGGTTTTGCTTACAGCTAAAGTTAATTAATTTTAATATTTCAGAACTCTGGATTTTTTGCTGACAATTGGATAAGGGGAAGATGTTACTTATTTGGTTTATTAGTAAGAGAAGGGTTATGGGATGAAGAGTTTTATGTTTTTTAATTAAGATGGGTGAAGAAATGATGAAATTGTTTATACGTGTGATGAGGGTGGGAAATTGCTTTCTCAGAAGGGGATTTTTTGCACTGTTTTATTCTCTTTTTTTCCTTTTTTCTTTTCTTTTACTTTGTATTATCTTTTATTGTTCTTTCCAAAAATCTTAATAAAATTATTGAAAAAAAAAGAATTAAGTTACCTTGTGGCTATTTTGAAGACTTCAGTGGCACATATAGCTAGAAATAGAGGGAAAGAGAAACAATCAAAATTATTTAAATATTTAATTGGGAAAAGTACAGATTAAGCAGACTGTTTATAACAACCTGAAAACTAACATATTAATTTTATTTGTGTTTAAACGCTTCTGAAAGTTTGATATTTTTATATATAAGAAAGATTTTATTAGAATAAAATAGCATACTAGGCAATATTTATTTTTATTAGATTCTTTTTTATAAACACCCACAACACAACAATGTAAACTAAAACAATGAAACCATTAAAAACCTTATAAATAACTTAATATAGTACAGGTAGTCCTCATTTAGTGGCTGCAATTAGTTCCGACAACTCGGTCATTAAGCGAAGCAGTCGCTAAGTGAAAATCATGTGACCGCAACTGTGCTTATGATTTTACTTCAGTCTTCCTTCACTTTACAGCGTCAGACAGCTATAACCCCAAACAGCTGGGTGAGCCCAAACGGCAGGGAAGGCTTCCGAAACTTGACTCACAAGGAAGCTGGGTAAAAGGACAAATCTTAAAGCCCTTTTTCTCCGCTCTCCCACCCTTTGGAATGCTTACCCCAGTGCTGTGATAATTAGCAAGAAAGAAATTAATCTTTCTATTTACATTCCTTGGAGAGCAAGAGATTACAAGAGTAAGCAGGCACACAATGAAGAATACACATCAATGCGCTAGTGCCAACTGTTTGCCTAGTGCACTGGTGGCTGTGAGCCCCCAGCTGCTTAGGAGGCAAACAAAAGCCTTTAGTGTGAAACTGATCAGGGTCTTGTCAGTGTCAGGCAGCAGCAGAAGCAGGAAGGTGGGTTCTAATCAACTAATTAAGGTCATAGAGCTGAGCTTGTTAACTTGCAGTTAGCACTTTTTAAGGACACTGCACTGTGGAGAAAAGCAGCTCAAGAAGAGATTGCTTGTTTAAGAAATCTCTCTGTCCTGCAAGGGAGGGGGGAGGAAAAAAAAAGGGTCAGACACAGAACAACACATACTAACTGACTGTAATGGTGAACACGTGATTGAGAAAGAGAGAGAGATGCTGTGAAGATCATAAGTGCACACATTGGTCACAGTTACTTTTTCATCACCACTATAATTGTGAACAATCACTGTCCAAGGCAGTTGTTAAACGAGTACTACCTGTATCCCAACAATAGTTAACCTTCAATACGTCAATTTTAATTACTTAAAAGACTTCAGAAAGAGCTCCAGTTTCACAAATTTCTAGAAGATTAGCAAGGTCAGGGCAAGCCACCCCTATTGTGGAAGGCTATTCCAGAAAATAAGAGCCGCAAAAGAAAAGCAACCCCCCCAGCCTCCCCTCCCTCCCCCATTTTTTAGTAGTGATGGATTATCAGCATTTTTTTCCATATAGTTCATGTTGGATGATTCCAGTTGAAGAAGGTATTCCTGAACGAATCTTAGTGCCAAGCTATATATTAAACTAAATACAGCCAGGACTTTTAACCCTATGTTACCAAAAACTAGTTTGCCTATACAATTGCTGAAATATGTCATTCTAAGGATTAAGCACTTTGCCCAACTGTTTTTAGCCTACCTCTAGCCAAATTTATTTACTTGGAAATAAATCCTACTGATTTCAGTGCATTTTTTTTTGCAACAAGCCCTTTCGATTCAGATGAACTTCCTTTTCAGGATATAAATATATAGGTGTGTGCCATAAAATAATTCTTCTGATCTATTTAGACTGGTCTTATATACAGAGAAAATCAGCACAAACTGACCCTGTTTTCAGCTGGAATCCCCAGCACTACTGTTAAACATAAACAAGAAGTTTTTGGCAGTACTGTACCTGCAATTACAGCATTTGTCGATGCTACTGCTGGAATGATCCGCTTTACAACTCCTGCGTTTGAGGAAGCATCATACACCTTCATGTTATTTTTTTATAGAAAACCGCAATAAAATATGTTGTACGCTTGTGAACTGACTTAGAGACTAACAATAATTCCAAGCAGAGTATCTTCAGAATTGTTTAACAGCTGCAGTTAACACTTAACTAGGAATGGGGAACCATTCTGGCTTGATAACATACTTTCTGACTCTGCCCTGCCTGGGATCACAAGGGGCACAGCTGGTGATGTTCAATTGGGCAGGGTTAAAACTTTCAGGGCTTTTTCAACTTTTGGGAAGGGCATATTTTACTGTGAAAAAATGGGATCCAAAATGTCAGCCCTATCCATTCTATGGGCCACAACAGAGTGCTTGGGCAGCATGCAAGCTACAGACAGCCCAACTATCCTAAGCCATCACTGAATACAAAAATCAGAACAAAAATACAAAGTTGAATAAAGAGCTCTTGCTGAATCTTACCTTGTGTGAGCCTATAGGTTAGACCTTTAATATTAAATTGTGATGCCCTGTCTATAGATTTTTCAAAAATCCATTGTATGTGTTCTGGGTCATCTCCATCTAGGGAAACACCTTCTGCAAGAGAACAGATAAAGCATTTTATTTAAATATAAAATCTTCATTAGCTATAATTTATCTTAGGTCAAAATGATATACTTTGAATCTCATGAAAAAGAGTAAGTAGAATAAATTTTACAAGGAGCCTAGCTATTGACTTTTTCCGAAAGAATCAGAACAATCACAACAGAATGAAGCAGGTTTACCATGATCTTCACTGTATCATACAAGGCAAGAGAAGTTCTGTACATTATTATTCCATTTCTTATATTGATTCAGCTTTGATTACCTCCAAAAGGTTGTTCCTTGGGCCACTGCAATATTCTGACGTACTCAATACAGTGTTCTGGCAGACGAGGCATTGAAGCAATTGTACACATGGGAAAATTTACCTGGTAAAAATAGATAAAAAGATGATTCAACCTGAATTTTGCACAAAGAGGTTTAAAAAAAATGACTGTTTAAAAAAAAAAAGACGGTTTTTCAGCTACCTGTGGTGGATAAAGTTCAAGCGTACATTCAATACAAGCTGTCATGCCTGGAATAATCACACGAGCATTTCCTTTAAAACCTTCTGTTCCTCCGTCAATCAAAGGTATAATAGAACTTGGATCTACTACCCCATCTTCATAGTTTAAAAGGGAAATCTAGAAGACAAAATAGAACGTATTGTATTAGGCTCCTTCCATCTCTCTCTCAGCACCAAAATGTGTAATTCAGCAACACAAGCAGAAGCTGTGGTATTTGAAATAATTACAGGATTGACTGCAGTGGTCATTTCTGGTCCACAGAATGTGACAGAATTATAACAATTCATCTTTCAAAATTAAGAGGAAATTATTACAATATATCTCATTTCATATGCACCTTGAATTTATGTGTATTGTATACAGTCCTCTTCAAGCAATTTCAACCCCATAATGGCTCAAATTATTGGTGCAAATTATATATTTATACTGTTTATATTTGCAATATTATCCTTGTCTGCAAGAGAATGCTATTCTGATTTTCATATTGTAAATTAAAAGCATGGATCTCAGCAGCTGTTGCCCTCTAAAAAGTGCCAGCTTATTAGGATCTATCATCAACTGGCAGAATAAGTCAGTGTTGGTGGAAGCTACAACTCAAGCAACTTTGTGCTAGAGCCATTCTTCAAATACTAATTTGGTATATCTGCTTTCTTAATTAGAAAAAATATTCTAAAAATTATACTGTAATTATATAAAATTACTTAAAGTATATAAAAATATATACATTTTATAAAATGTATAAAAGTGTATTGGTGGGAAAACACCAAATTGAAAAAAGTATTTTAAAAAATTCAGAATAAAACAAAATAATCTATTGAAGATTCTTTCAAATCAGTCTAAATGTGAAATTCATTGTGGTAAATCTAAATGTCATGATCTGCCCCTATATGGATCCTGAGCATTAAGCCAAGACTAAAAGGACAGTAATTTATGAAAAGTGAAATAGAAGCATTACCATGTGCCTAATAAGAATATTATAATATGTCATATATCTTATTTCAGAATTAAAAATGAAACATTTATCCTTTTATAGCAAAAAGAATTCCAGTGTCCATATTTCATAAAAAGCCAAATCAACTTTACTTTTAGTAAAAATACTTACCAACATGCCATTTATCCATCTTCTTGCAATAATTGAATCCAAACCACATACAATTATATGAAATTCTAAAAGAAAACATATAAATATAATCGCTCCTCCATTCCAACATAATTAGCTATAATAATTATAGTCTATGAGTTGAGAGTTTTGCTTACTTAAGGAAAGGATGATTATCTTACTTGACAAACCAAGAATTGCTATTTTCACCATAGGGCATTATAACTTACGTCTATAGAAAGTTTCATCCAGATCCTGAATCTTTTTATAATGTCTGAAAACACACAGTAAAGGAATTATTTCAAGCAATTACCTGATCATTGTGGAATTATTATTAATAATATCACAGTCTACAAAGACAACAAATAATTAACACTAACTGCTTTAAATGGCTCCCAACTTGTTTAACTGTTCCTATTTGAAGCATTTGAAATGTTATTGAAAATTACACTGATGAAGTATAGCATTTTCTGGAATAAAACTAACCATTTTCAACAACTGGAGAAAGACAGGTGGCAGTTCATCTTCTGCCTGAGGGTTTCTGGAAGTATGTAATCCAATACTGTGGCAAACAGTTGCTGGAATATTTTCTTTTTTGCCTTCAAGTCAGAACTGATTCCAGGCCACTACCATGGACTAGTCCATGCAGGTTTTTGGGCAACATTTTTGGAAGAATTTTGCCATTGCCTTCCTATGACTGAGACAGAGTCTCTGTCCCAAAAAACCCCCAGCTGGTTTCTATACCTAAGGTAGGACTAGAACTTGGGTTTACCCATTCCTGCTCCAGTGCCTTGCCCAATACGCCAAACCAGCTCTCATTCCCATACACACACATATAGGGATGTGCAAATGCTACTGTTCTGGAAAACATTGCAACGTTCCATTTTTCTTCCAGGCTGCACCAATCTGGCCATTTCTGAGGAACTCTGTTACTGTAGTTTTCCAGGAGGGTGACTTGCACATCCCTATCAGAACGGATATCCCTTTGGGTTTATTCAGTGTGGTCTTTCTTAAAATTTTCTACCTCTGAAAGGCTTTGAACTATTTAAAAAGATGTTAATGAGAATACACAAGACTGGACAGGCAAAAATTAACATCAGCTGTTGTCTATTTCTTCAGCAATCTAACACATCAGTGTATAATGTTGCCTTAGAAAGCAAAATCAATTCATTTTCAGACTGCATGATTAATAAATATGTTTCACAGTCAAAATACATGTAATATCAGAGTAAGTACTTAGTTCAGAAGATTCCAAGGTGCAATTATCTATTTTAGTATTACAAGTAAGTAGAATGAGCATTCCTCACTCTGGAATCAATCTCCTAAAGCAACAATAAAGAAAAGATGGGGCTGCTGCTGTCCAGCTCAGAAAGTATTCAATGCTTTATTATTTTTTTGAAGGAATCCAAGCAATGTATTTCTTCATGGAAGGATACGGTACCACTGCACAATTGGGAATACGGCTATTGAGAAACTCAGCAGCGACTTCTGCCTTAGGACGGCCAACATCTTTAGGTCTGCAAAGTACAGGTTAAGGAATTAAATTTCTCAGACTAAAACGTTGTGTATTATGTATCAACAAAGTTGATGTCAGCTCTTCAAAGTAGGCAAGATCAAAGAACAGACATAGCAAGGATTCCAGGAATGCTCCTCTATTGTTCTAGGGTATATTAATAGAACCTTGAAAGCCTGTCCAAAACTTTCACTGCCCTTTTTTAAGGACAACAAGGTCATGATGGGACTGTTCTGAGTCTCTTTCTCCCTCTTATTTTCCGACAGTTGAGTAACCATTTTTCCTCCTCCTCCTCCTCAAGGCCAGAGCTAAATTCTTCTAGACCTAACTACCAGCTCCTTTTGCAACAACTACTTATTGACAACCAGTACTTTGATTAGAGCTTTCACTTAAATGCTTACTTCCACCTTCTTTTCAGGAGCAAAAAGTGGCATACATAGCAATCCTTCTTCCCATTTTATCCTCAAACATCAACCCTGTAAAGTAGGTTGGCCTGAAAGAGAGTAACTAGCCCAAAGACATCAATGAGTCTCCAAGGGTGAGAATGAACTTGAATTTGGATATCCATGATCCTGGCCTAACAACTTAATCACTATTATTTCAATTAAATTTAATATAATTTCATGCTTGTTTTGAACTACTGTAGCAAGAGGAAGGAGTAGTATCCATCACCAACATCTACACCAGCTGCCAGGCCCCTCCCTGGGATCTCTACCCTCATACCCCTTCTACCCGAGATTAAGGATGTCTGGGTGTGGCTATTCTGCCAGGTGAAAAGAGGTTCATTATCTCTTGCTACTATCTATCTCTGTCCCTCTTCAACCTGAATTTGGATGAGGTAGAAGATTGACCCTTTCCCAGCGATCAATTTTTCCCCCTTTAACCACAGTTACTAGGCCAAAGCAGTTTTGGAGAATATGGTGCTAGGTTACAAACCCAATACTGGTGTAATAAAGAAAGGAAGGATTTTTATTTGAATAAAAGCAACAATTCTTGCTTCCAAATGTACTCATATTTATTGACCTGGAATTATAAGAAATGGCTTCTGATACAAAACAGGCAACTGTTGTCAGAAGCAAGATTGTAAATACCTGGTACACACATGAAAATATTTTCCTTGCCAGCAGAACAGATGTACTGAATCGTGGCTTCATATAACAAGTACCATGATTTCCTCAAAACTGCTCTTTTGACATGTGCCGTTATCTGATAGATGGGTAACAGATAAGCTTCACAGAATCATCCTGATTAAAATGATTCTCACATCCCCAAAATGAATAAGACAATGAACTGTGGGAAAGGCAGGCAAGCAATGGTAATTACACTTAGCGATGATGTACCTTAGGAGAGTTAGAATTAAACTGTATTATTACAATGATAATGATGATTATTATTATATTTGCCCTCCACTGCAATCAGTTCAATTCTCAGCAACTTACACAATAGAAAAGAAATTTAAAATATCCATGGTAAGCTTAAAAAAATAAAACTTCTAACAGTGAAATAAGACCAAAACAAAAATAAAAGAAAGATTAACCTGATCTTCAGAACAATTCCATCTTCAACATCTGCCTAAATGTACTCAGGGAGGGTGTCCATCTGATCTCTATAAGGGGGAGACCGTTCCAGAGGATTGGTGCTGCCATTGAAAAGCAGAGCCTCCTTCCTTCAGCTCCATTTATTTGCTAATGGTGGGGCCCTAGGGGTAGTTTTTTCTTAGATGATCTACAAGATCAGACAGATTCAGGTTGGAATGGTATGGATCTTTGTACAAAAGATACAACTCCCTGAATTTTGCTACCAGAAGTCTTACAGAAATTAAGAGATTGCCTGAGTATATAGTTCACATCCAAAGAGAAGCTTTAAGTTTATAGCTTACCGAAACAAGAATTGCCTGTTTAAGTTAGATACATCAATAGTGTCCATATCAATTACATGAATCTGTCTAAAACCAGATAGTGCCTGCAAAGACAGAGAAAAGGAAGTTATAAAAGCAACATACATTATTTTCATTGTGATGAACTTGCTGCTTTTGAAAAATACCAATATTTGACAGTATTGTAAGTTAATAACAAAGGAATTGGAGCATTCATAGCCACCAGCTCCTATTTGAGGCCACAGAGCCTACAAAGCCTGCCCTGCTAAAATTTGATAAAAATCAATGTCACATTTTTCTGCCCTTTAAAACAAAAAGCAAAACAGATGCACTGGGGAACTTGTTTTTATTTTAAATGACCCTTTCAAAGTTTAAAAATGGGGCAAAAGCTATCACTTCCCTACCTCCAAAGTCCCCCCAAATCTTGAAAAAGCTGTTCAACCCAGGAATAACAAATGCTACGTCTGTTGGAGAACAGAATAAAAAATGCAGTAATGATTCAGCAACAATCTTTAATTCATCAATTTTACTCTATCAAATAACTTTTTCTAGAAAAATACCATAATACACTAATAATAACTTCTGTGACATACCTTGCCTAATCCTTCTCAGAAAGTTATATGGAAGTACTAGTATTAAACACTGTTGTATATGTCAAAGCATAAACAAAAAACTCTTAAGTAGTAAATTTCACTGCTTCATCTAATTTCCACAATACATTAAGAAGCTGTTAGATGTCAAAACATTCAATACAATGAAAACAGCTAATCTTCTCAGCATGTGATTTTCAGCACATTCTGGGAATGCAAGGGATTGGATTGAGTAAGAGCCATGGAATTATGCTTCCGGAACAAGATCTGCCTGCCAAAGGCTATTCCTAAAAGTAAGAGAGTCCTGTAAAATGCTTATTATTTCTTTATTTAAAACATTTGTATACAGTAGCTGTCCATCTTAAAGCTAAACCCTAGGCGGCTTACAATCCAAAAATAAAACAATATATACAATAAAAATGCAATAAATAAAAACACAAGAACCAGTAAAACCAAAACAGAAAAACCCAGTACCACAACCACACTTCCCTGAAATAGTCCCAACATTCTCATCCCACTCTGATCTCATCCTGTCCCAACACAAGGGGGGAAGAGCCAGGTCTTAAGTGCACTCCTGAAGATTAAAAGGATAGGGGCTTGTTGGATCTCGAGGGGAGAGTGTTCTATAGGGCAAGGGAAGCAATGGAGAGGGCACAATTCCAAGGACCCACAAGATGGCAATGTTTAAGGGAACAGAACTAGAGCATGCCCACCCTATCCGCTCTGGTGAGATGGGCAAACACCCTCAGGCAGAGGTGGTCCTGCAGATAACCCAGTCCCATGCCATGTAAGTCTTCAAAGGTGATAACCAGCACCTTGAATTGCACCTGGAATGAAATTGGGAGCCAGTGCAACTCACGCAACAGGAGTATAATATGGGTGAACTTAGGGGCGCCCACATTGTGCATGTGCTGCTGTTCTGGACCTGTACAGGTAATCCTCGGTTAATGACCACTTGTTCAGCGACAGTTCAAAGTTACAATGGCACTGAACGAATGATACTTATGACCAGCCCTCAAACTTCTGGCCATCCCAGCAACCCCAGGGTCACATGATTGCGATCCAGATACTTAGGATGGTTGCAGTGTCTCACAATCATGCGATCACCATATGCAACTTTCCCTGCCGGCTTCGGGCAAGCAAAGTCAGTGGGGAAGCCAGCAGGGAAGGTCGCAAGTCACTCCTGTAAGTTGCTCCCATTCCTGCCACTTTTTCTCCCAAGAAGCCTGGCTACAGAGTACGAGATCCCAGGGATCTCGTACTCCGTAATGTGTGCATGCAGCACCCCCTCATCCACACTCCATAGCTCACACCCGCTTGCACAGCAGCCACCAATGCACCCTCACACACCCAGCAGCAGCCACCGCCACCTACCTACGCTTGCATCTCAGCAGCCACTTACCCACCCATCAGCCTGCTTGCAAGATGTCCAGCACTTGCAACTTCCTGCCAGCTTCCTCACTGACTTTGCTTGTTGGAAGCTGCCAGGAAGTTGTGAGGAAGTTCTTGCTTAATGACCTGCAATCCTTGCTTAACGATGGCAGTGGGGACTGCTGGGATTGCCATTGCTAAGCAGTGTGGTCACAAGTTGCCCTTTATGACCGCATTGCTTAGCGATGGAAATTCTGGTCCCAATTACCATTATTAAGCAAGGACTATTTGTAGTAACTTCCAGGAGGTCTTCAAGAACAGCCCTATGTAGAGTGCACTGCAGTAATCCAAATAGGAAGTGACCCCTGGTGTGAGTGATCGTGAGCATGGACTCCTGGTGCAGGAAAGGGTGCAGTTAGCACACAAGATGGACCTGTTCAAAGGCCCCCTAACCACTGTTGCCACCTAGTCATCGAGCAGGAGCCGTGAGTCTAGGAGGACCCCCAAACTGCACACCAGCTCGGTCCAGGGGAATGCCATCCTGTCCAGAGTCAAAGATGACATATCCCCAGACCCGGGGGCAGGGGGACAAAGAGCCAAAGTGAATTCATCTTGCCAGGGTTGAGTTCAAAGTCGGTTCCTTCCCATTCAGTCCCTCATAGCTTCCAGGCACTCAGTCAGCACTACAACAGCATTACCTGTCTGGCTGGGGGTAGAGATGTATACCTGGGTATCATCAGCATACTGATGATACCACACCCCCTGCCAGTGAATTACCTCACCCAGTGGCTTCATGTAAATCAGGGGAGGGGAGAGAGGAGAGAGGAGAGAGGAGAGAGGAGAGAGGAGAGAGGAGAGAGGAGAGAGGAGAGAGGAGAGAGGAGAGGAGAGGAGAGGAGAGGAGAGGAGAGGAGGAGGGAGGACTGAGCACTGAGACAACCTCCACTGCAGGGGCTAGGGCTCGACTTCCCTCCCACACTACCAACACTGGTCATGGAGAAAGGAGAACCACCACAAAATGGTGTCTCCCAACCCCTGAAGCCAATTCAGAAAGATATCATGGTCGATGGTATCAAAGCCCACTGAGAGATCCAGGAGGGCCAGGACAGTTGCACCATCCCCATCCTGAGCCCTCCAGAGATCATCTGCAAGCGTGACCAATGCCATCTCAGTACTGTGCCCCAGCCTGAGCTCAGGGTGAAAAGGATCCAGATAATCCACTTCATCCAGGGCCCTCTGTAGCTGAGCACCAATCACCCTCTCAACAACCTTCCCAAAAAAGGGAAGGTTGAGGACTGGACAAAAGTTGTCTAACACAGTTGGGTCCAAGGATGGCCTCTTGAGAAGGGGGTGTACCACTTCTTCCTTCAAGGCAGGCAGTACTATCCCTTCCTGCAAAGAGGCATTAATCACCGCTTGGACCCAACCATATACCACCTCCCATGAGGCCCTTACTAAGCAGGAGGGGCATGGATCTAGAACAGAGGTGGCTGAACATAGTCACAAGGAGCCTGTCTACTTCCTCAGCTCAATCGGCTTGAACTCGTCCTAGATAACTGGGCTCAGACATGTCCAAAGGAACTGCCCAGCCAGAGTCCAACTCTGAGTGAAGTCAAGCGGCTTTGTTGAACAAATGCCAAGAATATTCCTCACAGTGGCCTCATAAGAGCTCCCCAACTTCTTCCTTACCCAGCATGAACAAAGGAACCAACACCACCAAAACTACCAGTCAGGATCAGGTATAATCAGGATAAGACACAAAGAACCAATCAGAGACTAGTCCTCACGAACCTGCACCAACTGAAAACCAGCTCGGCTAGACCAACTAAAGTGTAATATCTTTATATTTTATTAGCCAGATTTTAGATCATCAACACTGCCACATTTCTGATTAAATGTACAGCTTTTAAAAGGAAAAGAAAAGCTGTTATGACTTTCATAACAACTTATTTTTCAATGATGTCCTCTTAATGGAACCAACTAAAATGAAGGTCTATCAGTTAATAACACAAATTAACTGCCTTCTCCAATCAGATGCCCTTCTTCTGGTCCAGGTCAGATTGTAATGCATATTATTCCCAACCATTATGACTAACTTGGCCTATAAGTCTATAGGTAGATTTTAAAATTTCTATCTAGCCTTCATCTCAGCTAAAGCAACTTCATCTCAGCTAAAGCTTCCTTGAGCTTATAAATTAATGAAAGTTTGTTATTTTGTAAAACATGCCAATATTTTAAATATACTGGGTGAACTTCTGAGAATAACATGCTAATATTTTTGTTTTCGTATGATTACACAGATATGAAGAGTCTGTCAGACTGGATGTGTTTTATGTATTTATTCTGTATAATATTTTTTTTAATTCCTGAATGCAATCTGTAACGACCTTATTGCTTAAAAAAAAAACCTCTTATCATATTTTATATATAAACACATGAAACCAAATGACATGATCTACTTGGAGTAAGTCAGGAGGAAACCATACAAAATGAACTATCATAGTAAATAAGTGAATAGGGCAAATTGTAAAGAGATAAAAATTAAACTGTTACCAGATTTTTCAGGAGTTCACATCCCAATCCTCCAGCTCCAATTACTAGAACTTTACATGTATTTAAGAGAAAATCAAGGGGCTGTAAAGAACCAAGACAAACAATTTACTGAAAGTAAAACACAATACTTTCACAAAAATGATTGCATTAAACTTTAATACTTAAAAAAACAAAAATTGCACAATTCACTGTAAATCAGAATTAGCCTTCTGGCAATATAGATTATGGAGTCCTTGGTGGTCTCTGAGCTTGGTTGTTTCCTTGCAGGAAACATTATCCAACTAGGTAACATCTTCAGTGCTAGAAGGAAAAGGGGTTTGCTCTGTCTTTATATACAGTAGCTTGCCCTGTCAGTGTTGGAAGGGGTTTTGTTTTCTCCTTGGTAGTCCCTTGATTAGGGTATTGTTTACTGCTTGTTTGTCTGGTGTTAATCCTGGTGTTAATCCTTGCTTATCTGGGTGTCGATTGCTGGCAAGGAGATGTTCTGGTATTTTTGTTTCCTTTCTGTTGTCTCTTTTGAATGGTGTGTAAATGCTGTTTATCTCTATGTGCCTGTTGATGGCTGACTCATCTGAATCCCAAGACAATACTTGTCTGAATACAAAAAAAAAAAAAGACCAGAACACCTCCTTGCCAGCAATCAACACCCAAATGGGGATTAACACCAGACAGTAAACAATACCCTAATCAAGGAACTACCAAATCAGACAAACAATCAAGCAGTAAACAACAGCCTAATCAAGGAACTACGTAGGAGAAAACAACACCCTCTCCAACACTGACAGGGCAAATGACTGTATATAAACACAGAGCAAACTCCACTCCGTTCTAGCACTGAAGTTGTTACCTAGTCAGGTAATGAAATGTCTGCAAGAAAACAATCAAGCTCAGAAAACACCAAGGACTCCACAGTTCAACTCTGAGCTACAGATATTCTCTTCTACTGGTAGTATAGAATTACTACAGAAAATCCTGCATTAGATGTTTATACATGCAATAAATATCTAGACAGAACCCAAAGAATCTAATGGGAATATAGTGATGTCAATGGATTCAACATGTTCAATATACATATCTGACAGTTTCATACTGCATCTCTGAATTAACTGGTGTAGTGCCTAAAATGATCATCTCATTATAATTATTTTTAAATGCAGCAGGCCATCTGTAGGCAAAGCAACATCTTCTAATGTATATGCTTGTACAAATACATGCATATATACACATACACATGCATTATAGTTCAAGAGTGGAACTACCATCAGCCACCTTCTCTACATGGATGACATTAAGCTGTATGCTAAGAATGAATGAGACATCGACTCGCTGATCCACCTGACACAGATCCACAGTGAGGACATCAGGATGTCATTTGGACTGCAGAAGTGTCTCCAGATGGTAGTAAAGAGAGGGAACATAGTTAAGACTGATGGGGTGGAACTACCAGCAGGCCACATAGCACACATCCAGACAAGCTACAGACCTTGGTATCTCACAGTCACATGAGAACCATGATGAGAAGGCAAGGAAAACAGCAACATCCAAGCACCACCAAAGGATAAGACAGGTCCTGAAGAACCAGCTCAATGGGAAGAACAAGATACATGCCATCAACACATGCACCCTGCCACTCATCAAATACCCTGCCAGTATAGTGAGCTATCCAAAGGAGGACATGGAGGCTGCTGATGTGAAGACCTGGAAGCTCCTCACAATGTACTGAGGTTTCCACCTCAACTCCAACACCCAGAGACTGTACACCAGCTGGAAAGAGGGCAGGCGGGGTCCGGTGTCAAAGCCACTGTCCTGGACAAAACCCAGAGCATCCAGGAGTACATCAGTAAGATGCCACCCAAAGATGAGCTGCTGAGAAAATGCCTGAGGCAGCAGCAGACATGGGAGGAAATTCAAGCAGAGGAAGTGCCATGGCAAGACAAGCCCCTGCATGGGATGTACCATCGACAGATAGCTGAGGTGGCTGACATTGGGAAATCCCACCAGTGGCTGGAAAGGGCTGGACTAAAAGACACCACTGAGGCACTGATCATAGCAGCACAAGAACAGGAACTAAGCACTAGATCCATAGAAGCAGGGGTCTACCACACTAGACAGGACCCATGGTGCAGACTGTGCAGAGAAGCTTCATGTGTCCAACACATAGTGGCAGTGTATAAGATGCAGGCAGGAATAGCATACACTGAATGGCACAACCAAGTACCTGGCACTGTGTGCAGGAACATCTGTACAGTGTATGGGCTAGACCCTCCCAAGTCCAGATGGGAGATTCCACAGAAGAACATGGAGAATAACAGGGCTAAGATCCTGTGGGACTTCCAGGTCCAGATGGACAGGCAGGTACGCCCAATCAACCAGACATCATGGTAGTAAACAAGGACCAGAAGACAGTGGTGGTGATAGATGTAGCGGTGCCAAGTGACAGCAACATCAGGAAGGAGTATGAAAAGCTAGAGAAGTACCAGGGCCTGAAGGAGAAACTAGAGGGGATGTGGAAAGTCAAGGCCAAAGTGGTCCCAGTGGTGGTAGGAGCACTCAAGGCTGTGATTCCTAAGCTGGGAGAGTGGCTCCAACAGATCCGAGGAACAACATCAGAGCTCTCTCTCCAGAAGACTGCAGTGCTAGGAACAGTTCAGATACTGCACAGAACCCTCAAACTCCCAGGCCTTTGGTGGAAGACCCAAGACTGAGGAAGACACATACCACCCATAGAGGTAAGAGGGGAATTTTATTCAGCAGTGAATTCCACTGACATATGCTTATCAACTCACTAAATCTCCTCACAGTATATGCTTTAAACTGTAGTGTTATTCATGGTTTGGAATAGAATTAATAAGTACTTCCACATTCACTTTAACCAATAGAAAATGATAAAATGCAGAGAAAAATCAGGAATGTTCAGCAAGTATGCACCTGTGCCATGAGGAGGTTGGGAGAATGAAACATGTAATCCCATAGCGACCTATCATTCCTTAAATCAGAAGGCATTAAGTCAAAAGTTCAACATTAAATCTATTTAATTTTGTCTTCCTATAGATATTCTGGTTTGTGTTTAAATACCTCTTGTGTGTATAAACAACTAATTCAGGATTTTCAAGAACTGCACTTATAAACTAGTAACATATATGATAAAACTGAAATGAATAAGCAGTTCAACATTATCTCACCATTTTCAGTGTAGGTACTGTAATTTCATAGTTTCTTCCTCTATACAAAAGTCCCAAAATTTTATTCTTAAAGTTTTTCAGCACAGTCATGATCTTTTTTGCACATTACATTTTCCAAAACTATTTGTTTACTATTACAAAATTAGTTGGTTAATTTCAGAAGTTTATCTTTCATTACTGAGTGACAAACAGAAACATTCACAATAGTTTGCAACACAATACTTGTATTTAAAAGAACCATTTCTCACTTGAGTGCCTGGCTCGAAATCAGGGTGTGTGAACGGTCCAGATCGCTCGAGGAACTTCTTGACATGGTTCCAGCGACCTTCCCAGTCTCCATTGTCCCCACACCCACCATCAACAGCCATTCTGCACAGAACATAGAAACTCAGCTGCAAAAAAAAGTATGAAAAACACGCACAAATAGACAAAAACCACGATCCCTTCGAGCTCAGCCTTTTGCCCTGCTGAAATACGTTTATCCCTGTACAAGTCATAAGGAGCTAGGTATTATCAATTTCATTTGATAATATTACGCAAATAAAATATGCAGGTATAGAAAAATTGACTCTGTTGACTATGGCCAATTAACATATACCCATTTATCATAGACTAATAAAAAACTGTTGTTAAAATTAAATTAAGTACTAAGTTATGAAGTCTTGAAACTGAATGTTCAGGTTTATCTTTCTAGAATAAATGATATGAAAATACTGGAATTTAAAAAGAAAAAAAGCAAAATATCTACTTACTGAGGCTTGGTTTACAAAACATACAGTTAGGCTTGGGGCATTTGACACAGATGCATATAGCCCATCCAATTTGTAGGTCTATTGTTTGAATAATTTATTTTCAAATCTGATGAATTATCCAAATACTTTTAAAAGACCCAATTTAAATAGTTCAAAATTTAGATATGTGCTCTAGGATAAAAATATTTTAATTATATTGCTATCACATGTTTAGTTTTAATCTTCACTGTAGGGTTTTTTTCTTAAGTTTTCTTCACAAACTATTGAATAGTAGAGTGTAAATGGTAGTCTTTGATAAACTCAAAAATTAACATAAAACTGGCATCTGCAGGGAACTAGTGTTCTTGACCTAGGTTGGCAGAGGATGTGCAAACATTCCAAATTTGAAATGTTTTAGGCTCAAAAAAAGCTCATTCCCAACTTATTATGGGTTGTTCTAACTATTCTGGAAGCATTCTGAGCTCAAAATGGTTCCATCTGGACCTTAGAAAACAAAGGTGTTTTAAGTGTGATATCAGAGATATGGGTTGGAAATTTTCCCCTTCACACAAGTATGGTAGCTTCAAAATCATGATTTTGTTGTTACATATCCTATTGTCCAATATTGTTTCAAACATTCCAGTGAAAATAATTTTCTCCCACATATCAAGCTTTTAGTTTCTCAATGTACTGTTCAAACCTCATAAAATATCCCAGATTTTTTTCCCCACATCAAATAATATAGTCAAAAGGCTTGTGCAGACTATGAACATTGAAAATAATATGCTGATTTATTTCCACAGGGAAATTCATTTTCTGGAAAATCCTCATCTCTATGTGAAATACTTCTGAAATGGTCAGAACAACTGCATCAAGCTCAAGATGTTTGAAATGTGAAACACTGGGCACACTTATTTAGAAAATTGGGAAATACATTTTTACAGCCAATAAATATTTTAAATTATTTTTATGATTGTTTTTGAAAAAACATATTATTCCTAAGACATTTAAACCAAGTGATACATTTTTTCCACAGTTTGTATCTTTTTGTTTTAAAAGCCAAAATAGTATCTTTATTTTTTAATGTTTTTATTTATGTGATGGACTTTATTTCAAGACTGCTGTTGAGATCCTTGTACACTGCCCAGAGTCATGAGATTGGAACTGTATGGAAATTACATTAATAAAAAAATATTTCACTTCACAAATTTAGGGAGTAACCATATCTAGAGTTACCTTTGTCCAGTGTCTCTTCATCTGTAATAAGTTAACTGCTAATAATGCTCATTATTATTTTCTTTCTACATTATGCACTGGCAATCATTAACATACTGAAGAGACATCCTTCTCTCTCTAATCTCTGCAGGTGTATACTTAACATTTTAGTTAAGTGTTACTTAACATTTTAGTATTTATGTTACTAGCAAATAACTTCTTTGGCAAAATTTAAGATCCTTTTTGGATTTGTCTTTAAAATGTTTGTAAGAGTATTGATGCCCAAGTACCCCTTATGAGAGATCTGGATAAAAAGATGTAAATGGAATCCTCATTCAACCATATTTCTCACTGAGGTAGGAAGGATGATACCCAGTTTAGACTGTGGTTGAATTCACATGACTGCATATTCCTGAGTCTCCCCTGCATACAGAAAGCCATCAGAGGAGAAAGGGTTCCATCCTACTAAGCTTGCCCAAAATCTGAAGTTGCATAATCAAGAGATACAGTTCTGTGAAAAAGTATTTTTCCTGTTTTTGGATTTTGCACATTTTTGGCATTGAATGTTAATGGAGCTTCATGTGGGTCCTACTGATATATATAGGGAGTCTTGGTAAACAAATCAAACCAAAGTTAAATGCTTCCTTCCTTCCTTCATCATTTATGTTATTCAGTATGCATATGTGCTGGTGTGAAAAAGTAATCACCCCTTAGATTCAATAACCAGCTGTACAGCCTAGGAATTGCAACCAAATGCTTCCTATAATTGGTTACCAGTTATTTTATGTACATTGCTGAGGCGGGAATTTTGTTCCATTTCTTCAAGACACACTGCTTCAACTCAGTAACATAAGGATTGTTGTTTCAGGTCCTGCCATAACATTTCTACAGATAGTCCTCATTTAGCGACCATAATTGGGACAGGCAGCTCTGTCATTAAGCAAAGCAGTCATTCAGTAGCAAAGCAGTCAAGTGATTGTGACTGTAGTTTCCTTTTCCCCACTCCCCCGCCCTTTGGAATGCTCACCCCGGCACTGGGATAATTAGCAAAAAGGGAATTAATGTTTGTATTTACATTCATTGGAGAGGAAGAGATTACAAGAGAGTAAGCAGGCACACAATGGGAATACACATTGAAAGCAACGCAGTAAGGCAGCCCCAAGCCCACTCAGCAAAAAGCCGGTGTATTCCCCATTGTGCGCCTGCTTACTCTCTTATAATCTCTTCCTCTCCAATCTCTCCACTCTGCAAGGGGCAAAAAAAAAGAAAAACAAAAGGTCAGGCACAGGACAGTGTGTAGACTGTAATGGCAATCACGTGACTAAGGGATGCTGTGAAGGTTGTAAATGCAGGCATTGATCGTAAAGTTATTTTTTTCAGCACCATCATAACTTTGAATGGTTGTTAAACAAGGCAGTCAGTAAGCAAGGTCTACCTGCATGTGGTTTAGTTGTGAATTTCAAGTTGGCTGTTTCCTAGCACTGGGTTCACATCCAATTTTTTGTAGAGCTGCATGTATATTTGAGATCATTCCCTTGCTGCATGACTCGCTTCAGCTGGCAGACAGGTAGCCTGATATGTTCTGATATAAAACAGCATTCATGCTTCTTTCAATGATGGCAAGTCATCCAAGTTCTGAGGCAGCAAAGCATTCCAGTTTTGACATATTTCCATTCAACATTCCTCCAGAATTCTAGAAAGTAGTCTGTGCTTTTCAGCAAACTTCAGGTGAACGTCACAACTCTTCTTAAATGGTGATTTTGTGATATCCTGATAATTAATGCTATAATTCTTAGAATGATTTTGCCAGGACAGCCATTCTTAAGAATATCCACTATTATCCCAAATCATCTTTATTATAAGACTATGTCTCTGACTGTGGATTTGTGGTGCCCCAGAGCTTCAAAAATGGTTTCATAACCTTCTCTATAAAAATAAGTACCAGTGACTTTATGTTCTTTAGAAACTTCTTTTGAGTATGGCATGATGTACCTCTAGAATCTGTGCTATGAAAACTTTATTGTGATAAGGGAGTCAAAGTTTGTAACACTTATATAGGGCAGGGCTGGCCCAAATCAACCCTAATTGTTTAACAAAGTACTGGCACAATTGTATCTCACTGCCCAGAGTCACTTTGTGTGAGATGGGCAGCTATATAAATACAATAAATAAATAAAATCTTGTTGACCCTTGAACTGAACCAACTAAATGAGGGGGAGGGGATTACATTATCATGCTGGCACATAGCTTGTTGGATTGTTTTATTTATGAAATAAGCACCAAACGTTGGTATTATTTGTTCACTCAGACTCCTCTTACATATCAGTACAGGTAAGCAGTACAAGGTAGTCCTTGTTTAGTGACCGCAATTGGTTCTGGTGACTTGGCTGCTAAGTGAATCAGTCACTAAGTGAAAATCACATGACCATGACTGTGCTTATGATTTTACTTCAGCTTTCCTTTGCTTTACAGTTTCAGAATGATACGACCCCAAACAGTGGGGAAGGTTTCCAGAATTCATCTCACAAGGAAGCCAGGTATAAGGGCAAATCTTATAGTCTTTTTTCCCCACTCCCCCACCCTTTGGAATGCTTACCCAGGCACTGTGATAATTAGCAAGAAGGAATACACATAAAAAGGAATGCGCTAGCACCAGCTGTTTGCCTAGTGCACTTGCAAGCCCCCAACCACTTAGGAAGCAAACAAAAGCCTTTCATGTGAAACTGATTAAGGTCTTGTCAGTGTCAGGCAGCAGCAGGAAGGCAGGTTCTAATCAACTAATTAAGGTCATAGAGCTGAACTTGTTAATTTGCAGTTAGCACTGTTTAGGGACGAGCTGTGCTGCAGAGAAAAGCAGCTCAGCTTGTTTAGGCAATCTCTCTACCTTGTCGGGTGGAGGGAAGCAAAAAACAGCTCAGGCACAGGACAATGTGCACTAACTGACTGTAATTGCAAACATGACTGAAAGAGAGAAAGAGAGAAAGAGAGAGAGAGAGATGCTGTGAAGGTTGTAAATGCAGGCACTAATAGCAAAGTTACTCTTTCATTACTGTCATGACTGTGAATGGTCACTGTCTGAGGCAGTTCCTAACAAGGAAAACCTGTAGATGACATTCTCGTAATAGTCACTTACAAAGAAACAAAAAACTTCAGAAAATCCAAAAGGGGGCAAATACTTTTTCACAGAAGTGTAGTTTCCTGAGGATGAACTAAGGGAATCAGCATATGTGACTAACAGATACTTGTGACCAGCTTTTGATAAGTTACATATAGCTTGATTCTTCCCAACAAGCTTTGGCACAGCCCTTACCACAATCTTATTACAATTTTTAATCTCTTCAGCCTGGTGATTAATAATGTCTGTTGGAGATGATATATTAGCCTTGCGTTGAAACAATTCCACTTGTTGCCAGTTGTTCAATATACTATACAAAGCCTAATGTAGCAATGACCCAAATTTCCTACTCCTTATGGGAGTAAGCAGAGATCCATCAGGCATCTTTTCCAGGTCCTTCTGCAGATATATTTGACAACAATAATTCTATTCTATGATGTGGCCTGTATTGTGGAACAAACTGCTGCTGAAAAAGAAAGGAGGCAACTCCAAACGTCCCTTTTTCACTCACATTCATCTGAGATTTATTTGTTTTAGGTTGCTAATTTTACGGCATTCTATTTTGTATTTGTGTAACTTGCCCAGAACTGCTAGGGTTGGAATAACACACATAAATTTCATTTTAAAAAATAAATGCCTACCTAATTATATCAGTGAGTACAGATAAGTTTCCAAGATCACCCCTATTCTTCCTCCCCCTCCCTTTCTACTCCGCTTGCCTTCAAACGCAAAAGCCAGCAGCTACTTCACACGAATTGACGCTGCCTTAAAAAGATATTGCCACTATGGATTTAGGGTCCCCCCATGAACAGCACTGCTGCTCCCCTGCCTCTTCAGTATCCGCTAGGCCCGCGTGCTCTGCAAAAGAGCCGCGGCGGCGGTGGTGGTAAGGCAGCCGGAGCCCCTGCCCTCCTTCCCGAACAGCCCCCTGCCCGCGTCCCCGCTCCTCACCACCATCATCGCCAGCACCTCCTCGCCTCTTCCTTCCTCCTCAGCGCCCCTCCGCCCTACCCCGCACTGACCCCATCTCTCTCTGCCTCTCTCCCGCTAGCCGCCGCCGCTCCTCTAGCCTCCTTCTTTTCTTCTCCCTATAACGAGAGAGAATAAAAGAAGGGTCAGTCACCGACCGGGTCAGGCTCAAGTCGCGCTCCCCCGCCACGACCAGGAAGGCGGGTGGGGGGCAGAGGCGAAAGGGGGGCTCCCCGCCACCACCCCGGAGCCTGTTCCAGGCAGCGACGGCGGGGAGGGATTAGGAAGGGAAACAAGCCGGCGCGGAGGTACTTACGGCTCCTCACCATCCGCCATAGCCCCTTCTTTTTCGTCTCCCTTCCCACAATGCACCACGAAAGGAAATGCCTTGCCGGCCACGTTCTGAAGCCATAGAGTTCTATTTGGTTGGCGGAGGGCGGAGTCTGGATAATAGCCTGCTGTTGCCGGTCTCCAAGCGGATGTAGAGGAAGATTTAAGGAAAAAGGTACTGCATCCACTTCTGGTGCCGATTAAAGTGCCGCCATGTGCGGGTCTCGCATGGCGAGCAGAAACCCACGCTGTGCCGTACTGAGTACTACGGGGCTGGCTTCTGAATAAGCATACAGGCGGCTTTTCTTTTTAAAGTTTGCCGATAATTGCTGGATTATCTTTCTGTGTAGTCAAGACCGGGTTCTTCTCGCGTGCAAAGTGGAACCGGACGTGTTGGATTGGCTTCTTAGAGAACCGGGTTCACTGACGACCGTTGTAGTGTCGCTCCAGGTCTTAGTGTTAAGTCCCTGCAGGGACGAGGGATCCATTCAGAACGCCGGTAGAGCGCCCCCTAAGGGATATCTCCGGGAGAGCTACAGGGACTCCAGATGAATGACCTTATCCTGTAACCCAAACCAGGAGGGATGGAATAATAGGTGCAAGTTTGAAACGAAGGAACTGTAGGAAGCGTTATCCTTTCCTATTTGACCCTCTGCGCCTTAATGAGGCTAGCTCTGTGTGGATTTCTTCATTGTTTAAAGAATCTACAATCTGGGCTGAAAGCCTGTTTTTGCAGACTGATAACTTTCCGTCTAGACCCATGCTGGCTGGGGAATTCTGGGAGTTGAAGTCCACATATCTTAAAGTCTCCAAGGTGAGAAACACAGTCTAGATGTTCTGTATTAAGATTCTCAAGTGAGGCGTTACAGATCAAAAGGTAAAGTTGCTTTTTCTTTTTAAAGCCCTGAAATATAAGCTGAGCACTTCTGAATGGGGCTCCTAGATCTGAGCTTGATTGTTCTCTGTTCAGTAGAAATGATTCATACCGTTGAACCTTACTGGGAGTCAGTAATGAGCAGGCTGACCATCAGCAAACTGAGATTAAATCCAGTCTAGGCAGGGCTGCTGTTATTGCGTAAAAAATCTAACTCCTCGGTTCAGTCTATTTTAAAAGGGTTGCGGTCACCCTAAAAGATCAGTTCTGCAGCTTGGTGCTACCTCACCCTTGGATTTTCAGAGATTGGTAGTAAGAAGAGGTGTGTTTGTATACTTAGATTCAGCACATTAGTTGCGATTGCTCCTGACTCACTCTTTTCTATCAACTATATTGTGTTTAGCCATTGTGTCCTGAAGAAGAGCTACCCTTGAAGAAGGTTCGAGCGGAGCAAAATGTTGCAATATTAATTGGTGTATGCCATTGAAGCGAAGCTAATTGGTGTTTGCTATTGAAGTGATGCTATTGAAGAAAGAACATGGCCCCTCCAGTACTGAAAAATCTGCACAAGCGGTCAGTTAATTTTTAGATCCAATTCAGAAAGTTCTGGACTGTTAAAACTTAAGATCTAGCTATTTGAGGAAATAACCACCCTTCTCATTACAAACCTGCCCAGTTTTTAAGATTTGCAGGAGAAACCTTTTTCCATTTGCCTGACTGGTTTTCCCATGGATTGTAGATGCTGCCCTTTAGAGCTAAGATTGATTTGCAGTCTCTTTGAATTGTGTCTTTAAAACTGACACAACCATTTTAAATGAATGTAATTTTAATATTTCAATCTGGTTCTCTTGCTTTTAATTAAAAAAAATATTTTGTATATCACCTCGGTGTCTGAGGAAGTATGTAAATAATAAAAACAATGATAAAGAATCATTATAGCAAGAAAATTACACTATATGCATACTTATTTGAGAGAAAGATCTATTAAGTACCATGGACTACAAGGTAAACTAGTCAACGTACAACATGAATGAACTGGATCAAAGAGGTTACTACAAATTGTTATGATCAGGTCAAGATGAACATTTGTTCAGTTTCCAGGAGGGCTCCAGCCTAGCTAACCTTTAAAAATATATATAATGCTGACATTAAAGTTATTCACACTATTATCATCCAGCTCCTGGGTGATTATGGCACTAATGCAGACAACTTTTCATTAACTCAGAGGTGGCCAAATGACACTTTATTCCACATGAGCCAGTAGAGGGGGAGGATCCAGGTATCCTTTACGTAGAAGTAATCTCTTACACCCACTGTGTAGAAATCTTTGCCTTGACATGGAAGGAAGGATAATTTGCGAGGATGGAAAAGTAAAGGAGAGAGCTAGTGAGCACTGTTGGTATAAACTAGGTTTAGATTTTCTTTTCCTAGATCTTCTGACTTCAACTTCTTTTGCTAATTACTTATCACTTTTTTGACATTTTATAACTTTACTTACCCTAAAAGGAAATAATAGCATGGTGGATATGTATGCAGGTACCTCCTGTGTATTATAATTATTATAATATTATATTATAAAGTTACGTTTATCCCACAAGCATAATATGCCTTGGACATTTTTTAAAAACAAAGTATAATTGTTTTGTACATGTCAGACCTTAAATAAATTTCATCTATACCTCCATGCTTGCAGAGTCATAATTCAGTCTTCTTGAGCTGAATGTGCTTTACAATACTCAAGTGCTATAGTCCTATATCAGGTCCTACAGCTCACATCCTGAAACACTAAAACCAACTGAATTATTCAGCATTTCAGTACAATCTTCAGTCGGAGGTATTTAAGAGACTGTTTTAAAGGAGAGAATAAATATCGGGAGTCGCTCTACAAAAAGAAACAGAATCCGCTTAGGTATCTTCAAACAGAAAATCAGAAAGGAAGGGGGAGGAGTTGTTAAAAAATGCCCTTCCACCCACGGAACTTTTTTTTTTTTTTTGGCTAATTTTGCAGGCAACCATAAATGCAAGGCTGATGAGCTGGCCAGCTCGTCGCTCTTAAGCCGGTTCCGCTGACGTCTCGCCGCCGCCGCGTCTAGCGCCGCTGCTCCTGCCGCAGAAATCCGGATGGGAGAGTCACTATGGACGTGCAATTCGCGCCGCTGAGATCGTGGGACGATTTCATCCCGGGCCACGACCGCTTCGCGGTGCCGGATTTCAAAGATATCTACAAATGGAACAACCGGGTGGTCAGCAACTTGCTCTATTATCAGACCAATTACCTCGTGGTGGCGGCCACGGTGTTTTCCATCGTGGGGTAAGCGCGTCGGCCGGCGCGTGAGAGCGCGCCTCGGAGGAGGAGTGGTGTGGCCACCGGGAATGGCTTCGCCGCCTAAGGCCGGCAGGGGTGGCGGCGAAGTGTAAGCTCCTGGAACCCCCCCCCCCCCCCCGCTATGGGGAGAAAGGAGGGCAGGACGTCTCTTGCGGTGGGATTGCGCTTAGGCTGTCATCCGTAGGCTCTGAGAAACGAGGCTTCCGGTTCAGGAGAGCTGCCCAAGGATGCCTTGGCCCATCTTCCGACCTGGAGCTCCCGTTGCAGTGACAACGCCCAGAATAGGCCTCCCTTCCCCGCTTTAAGATGGAGGAAGGGTAATTACGGGTGGCTGTTCCTCGGTGGGTTCCATAAAGTCAGCGAGGCTTTAGTTGGTTCTCAAGCAGTGAATGGGGTTATTGTCTTCACCAGACAGAGCTGGGTATATTTGAGGATCTTGGATACAACCTCCGTGTCACAATTTATTTAGATACAGTTCGGGCAGCCCAGTTTCCTTTCGTTTTCTAAAAAGCGATTCCTGCTTGTTTGCTCCGTGGAATGCAGTTCCAGGAAAGTAGATTTAAAACGCTGTTTAAGAGCTGGCACATGAGATTTTTGGTTTGAGGCCTTCTAAGGTGTGGTTTGAGGTCGGGCAAGCAAACATCAGGCTTCTCTTTGAAGGCCACTGATGTTCATAGGTGACTAATACTCTGGCCTCAGTGGCCTTTAAAGGGATTTCAAAGGTACCCTTTGTTAATTTAAAATAGGTGTCTCTTTTTTTAACATAGCTGTATTTTTTTAAATATTGTTTTCTTTCTGCAATGCTCATAGGAGCAATAGAAAGGAAATCAGCACAGTGCTACTTTGTGTACAGCAGCCTTATTGATTCATTCGACTTGAAAAAGTACAGTACATGTCTCTAAATAATTTAGCATTTCAAAAATCTCAATAGCCATGGTGCCCTAACCTTTTGAAAAACATCTCAATCTTCCTTAAATATGAACACAATTTCATCTGAATACGAAAAGATTTCTGGTCCAGATTTGGTGCTGCCATTGGATAAATTAAACACAACCGGATAATGAAGTTTGTCAGGTAATATTTTTGCCTTCAGTGAAACACGAATTACTTCAAATTATTGCTTAAAACTGTTTATTGTATATTAATATACAAAATATGATATGTAATATACAATAATATATACCATTATACACACACAATAGTATATAACTAAAAGACATGTGAATAGTAAAATGTTATTTATAGATACTGCAGATCATGATTTTGATTCCAAACTCTTTTCTCAACCTTAAATAATAGTATAAAAGCAGCATATCTTATAGGATTTCCAATATTTTCTTCATGTTCTGCACTTTCCTTAGGCCAATCGGATTTGTTCTAAACCCCTTCATTCATTTGGCTAGAGGAAAATGGATGCATGCCAGAAAATGGGAATACCATTATTTTTAGTCTGAGGCAAGCAGGTGGTTGCATTAATCTTCGTGTAATGTGTCTGAAGTCTCATGTTACCACTCACGCATGTTCTTTCTATCTCCTGTGTCACTTTACATTTTCTTCTCTAAAATTGAATTGGTGCTTCCTGTAGCCAGATATATGGAATCCATAGTGCTGCTTTATAATGCCCCCGTTTGAGACAATGTTTGTTAGTTTCTTTGAAACAATTATGTCCCACCTATCGTCCCCCAAAGTTTTTGGCAGCTCACAACAACAAAGAGGCCCTTTGAGTATTTCAGTAGATGGGCAAGTGGATACATGAGAAGGCAGTTCTTCAAGCATCGTGGTTCTAAACCACTGATGTCTTTAGAGGTCACCACCAGAGCCATCTGCAAGCTAGTGCAGCTGTTTCAGTAAGGGAAACCTTAATGGCATTTGTACTTTGGAATACTCTTTACCCTAAAATTGTGAGGCACTTACTATAACATCTTTTATGTGTCTGTTAAAGACCCCTCCCTTCATCCAGATCTTTACTGAATGAATATTGTTTTCATGATTCCTGTTTTATTTTTGTTTTTCTCTTCCCCATTCCCCATTTTTATTAATTTTATTTCATTTTTAATGCATTGCTTATATTATCATATTTTTAATTGCTGTGTTGTAAACCACTTTGAGATTTGCAATAATGGGATGTGGCATGCAAATGTATTTAATGATAATCAAATGTGACCCTGATAAGATCTACATTAGTTAACATATGGCTTCTCAAAGTGGGGTACAGATTTCTGGGGGGGCGGGGTCAGAAGAGTCGAAATGTGGTTGGGCAGAGAGAACAGAGCCCCAACTTGAAGGGAAGGCAGGAGCCTGCATCTTGTGGAGCTTATGGCAAGTACAATGCAGCCTACTTGCCATTCACCCTAAAGATTTTATTCAGGGGGCTGGGATTACTTGACATGCCAAACCCAAAGCAAACTATCTGTGGGAGGGCTTGGAGTGTTCTATGGATACATCCTAGGTCAGCGTTTCAGCACTTCTACTTCCAATCAGTATATTTCGAGAAGTTAGGCCTTTGGGCACCCCAGTGTGTGGTGTCCCAGGGCTTGGCCCTTTTCTCCTCCATCCTACTGCCATTGCTGCACTAGCTGCCAATATGTTTCCAGGCCCAGTTCAAGCCGGTTATTATCTGTAAAGTTCTATGGAGCTTGGAACCTTGCTACCTTCAGGACTGTCTTCTCCAAGTAGAATCTGACCACCTTGCACAATCTGATTTTTAAGATCATGCAATTATTCACATATCAACCCCAACCCTTCTACCAGATATTGATATATTATTATGGGGACTTGCACAACCAAAGTACTAGGCTGTATCCATCACTTTTATTTTCGAAATAAAAATATGGGGCCTATCTGGGACCCAGAGGCATTCTGGTCAATAAAGATGATACTAGAATTTAAGTTTGCAGCTTGATACTTCCGATGTGGGTGAACAGGAAGACAGTGGGCTCCAGGGGAGGTGTCTGCATTGCCTTCTTGTGGTTCACATAACCACATTCTGCTTGCTGCTGTATATAGGTTGGAGTGTGAAAATTTTATTGAAGAATCTTTTCTATTTCCTATACTGCAGATTTTAGAAAATAATCCAATAGCAGCTACTTTATCGGCTTGTTGACTCAGAGGAACCCCTAGAATGTCTGTTGCTGGTTTCTTGGTACTACCTGATTACTTTTCAATGCAACATTTTCCACCCAGGGACACCTTTCTTCTTTTATTTCTGAACAGGAGCATAGGGCATCCATTTAGTAGATTATTTATACTGGGTGCTTTACCTCTCCTGGCTATTCCTGCCATCACTATGTAACCTATTCCTCAGTAGGAGAAACTAATGTTCTTCTCAAGTCTCTGTTTTGCACATTGTCTGAATAACATCTACCTCAGATTACCAGAGTGCTACCAAGTTACTACATATCTACAAGGAAACTTGCATTGGCTGATACATTCAGTAAATCTTGCTAACAAGAACTATATTTAGAGGGAATCATATGACTAACTTTGCTTTTGATATCATCTATGGTATGTAATGACTCTAGCTTGGAGGACTTCAGAAGATATCAGACATGATGGATTACTTGTCTTATCTTCAGTAAGATGGTATCAGTACTGAACGTCTGCCATTAGAGAAGAACTATTCTGTAGGCTTAACATTCTTTAGAAATAACAATGCACACGGACCTAATGATGCAACTGTTGCTTTTCACAAGACCAGATAATTGTAGGAAGCATATAGGGATAGGTTTGATAGCTGCCATTCTGCTTTCCTTCACAGTTTCAGAATGGACCAGCAATTTAGGTTTGCTGCAGAAAGTTTTCAGCCAGTCCTAGGAGTTGCAATATTTATTTAATGAGATTTATTTGTCATGTCAATTCCAAATGGATTCTAGCATTTAGATAAATACCAGCTTAGCCCTAAAAGGAAGGAAGGAGTGAGAAAAAACTCAAGATGGCCCCACCTTGATTCTCTTTGTTATCAGACAGGGGAGAGACAATCTCTGTCAGGCTTTCAAAATTCTGTTATTGCATCCTTTAACAATAAAAGTAGACATTCAGTAAGGATGCAAGAGGGGAGAAGTCTGGACTTATTATTTTCCTCTATTCATCCTAAACTCTCAACAGATTGCTTAATGTTATATAATCTCTTGAAAATGACTTGCTTATTTATTTATTTATCAGTTAATCAATCAATCAATCAAATTTATATGGCCACCCATCACATGAAAAGTGATTCTGGGCGGCTTACAACAATCAGATAAAATGACACACATGTAAAACAATCATTATAAAAATATAAAAATCAGTATTACAGATTAAATATTATTAAAAGCAAAATATGTATGTTTGTGTGTATCAACCCAAATATATCAATGCAGCCCTTGTAGAAGGTCTGCCCCTTCTGTTAAAGTGATGAAATCATAAAGAAATATAATCCATTCTGAAATCCATTTTAGACAATTGCCTGATAGAATAATCTGAAATTTGGAGTCGCTAGGCCATTTTGTTATTTTGAATCCTACAAGTTCTTGAATTTAATCCCTGGGCTTGTATTAGGCCACATATAGTTCATTACTCTGTGCCAATCATTTAATACCCTATTCTCAATAGGAAAAGAAATAATTTGCAATAGAAAATTTAGTAAAATATTAATTTTGACTGCTGCAATTCTTCCTAGCCAAGACAAATTTAATTTCTTTCATTTAGAAATATCTGTCATTCTCTGTTCTCAAGTTGATAAATAGTTGTTCTTGAATAAATCCTTATTGTTTTTTGTCAAAAAGATTCCTAAATATTTAGAAGTTAACACAGTAATGTTAAATCTGGTTAGCTGATACACAAATTGCTTTACAACTTCTGTCAAATTTCTTATCACCATTTTTTTTTTAATGCATTTAGATTGCCAAGTGTTCTAATGCAAATAAAAATAAAGGAGAGAGAGGATATCATTATCTGGTTCCCTTCAGTATGGTGCATTGCTGTGAAATAAGACCATTTACAATAATTTCAGCTTTTTGCTCTTTATAAATACTTTGTATCTATATAAAAATGTTAGGGCTACAGTCCATTATTGTAAGAATTGCAAAAGACCATTCCAGATTGTGAAAGGCTTTTTCAGTATTAAGAAAAATCATAGGCAATCCTTGATCCTTCTGATTCATCTTATTGATAGCCTTTAGAATACGTCTAATATTATCTCTCATATATCTTTTTGGGACAAAGCCAATCAGGTCAGATTGTATAGACAGTCCTCTACTTACGAACTTTCAAGTTACGAACTTTTGCCAATTATGAACAAACCTGTCTGCAACTCCAACAATTGAAGGTCCCAGAAATTTATGGCACACTGCATATATATGCCCAGAAGTTTATAGCATGCAGCATACGTACGCCCAGAGGTTTATGATGTGCAGCATACATACGCCCAGAGGTTTATGATGTGCAGCATACATACGCCCAGAGGTTTATGATGTGCAGCATACATACGCCCAGAGGTTTATGATGTGCAGCATACATACACCTAGAAGATTATGGTGTGCCACATATGTACACCTGGAAGTTTATGGCGTACACCATATGTACACCCAGAAGTTTACAGTGCACTGCATACATACGCTTGGTTCGACTTATGAACAAAATGTACTTAAAAAATAACCTCTTGGAATGTAATCTGTTCGTAAGTAAAGGACTGTATTATCTCCGTTAAGAAAAAAATTAATCCTCTTAGCAACAATTGCTGTGAATAGTTTATAATCCACATTCGGTAATGAAGTAGGTCTATATTCTTCAGGACAAGTTGAATCTTTTACTTCTTCATAAATGAAAGAAATTTAAGGCTCTTTTTATGATGAGGGGACTTCTTCATGTACCTGAATCTTGTTCGTTACTTGAGTTAAAGGTTTAATCATAATTTCTTTAAAAGTCATAATATATTGCAGAAACACCATCAGGTCCTGGAGTTTTATTCATTTGTAACTTTTTAATTACTTCTTTGGTTTCACTTTCTGTTATGGGTCAATTAAGAATCTCATTTTGTTGGTCAGTAAATTTTTAAAGTAATATTCCATTCAAATACTCTTCCATTTTAGCTGGATAGGATTGCTGTGTGCAGTGTAATTTTAGTTTATGACTTGTTTCCTATTGTTTCACATCATTCAGTAAGGTATCTTTCTCCTTTTAAATGGCTTTCCTTCTGTTTGATGCAAGAAAGGTGAACGACCCTCTCATAAATGCTTTACTAGCCTCCCATTACTCTAGTTAAGAAGTTTCAGAAATTAAATTCCTGTTGACATTTCAGTTCCTGTTGATACTTGAATTTAATTTTGTCTTGGAGACTTAATGAACTGTTATTACATCTGTTCAATCTGGAGATTCCTCTATTCAATCTTGCAATTACAGTATTGGATTATGATCAGCATATATTGATGGTGCCACTTCTACATCAATATTAGTCAACAATGAATTAGAAATCCAACACGTATCTATTCTCAAATAAAATTTGTGGACTGAAGAATAGTAAATATATTCTCTCTCTGCAGGATGTTTATATCTCCACACATCAAAAGAGATAACAGTGTCATATAGTCTGGGACATTGTGCAGATTATTAAAAATATTTCTTTTCGATAGAGTTGACTTATCCAGAAGGTGGGATAAAACCCATTCGTATCACAAGTTTTAAAATATCACTGTAGTTTCAAGAATGGTTGAAAAATGGTTCATAATCCTTCTTGTTGGGCTATAACTTCTGAATGACAGTTATAATTTCTAGATTATAAAGATTCAAATTTATTATTACAATGAAATGTACATCCAAAGTGTAATATATACTGCCATGTGAACAATTCTTATTCTGCATTACTTGAGCACCAGAAGCAGATCACCCAAAGGAAACGTCTAGTGTGTTAGTGAAATGAGTAAAAGCACTGTGGAATCCTTTAGACATATTGTGATGATTGGGAATTATGGGAATTAAAGCTTATATATCTTTCATTTGTTGTTGTGCTGGTTTGGGATAGTGGGAGATGGGAATTGTTGCTTGATACATCTAGATCAGTATTGTCCAAACTTGGCCACTTTAAGATGAGTGGACTTCAACTCTCAGAATTCCCCAGCCAGCATGGGGAATTCTGGGAGTTGAAGTCCACTCATCTTAAAGTGGCCAAGTTTGGACAACACTGATCTAGAGGGATCTGATTGGGAAAAACTGATATGAAGACTGTTTTTAAAGATCTTAAACTATCTATAGGATCTTTGAAAATTGGAGTTGTTTGCATGACAACCTAACATAAATTGTACATATTAAGGCTGTGGTGCATTTTGGATTGTGTTCGGAAAGTTCTGTGACTTTTCTCTGGATTGGAGGAGGGAGGGCAGTCACACAGCCTTGAAACAAGTTGTAGCTGTTTTAAAAAGTTGCAGCCAAGTGCTAGGTTCACACTCCTGCATGCTCCAAACTACCTTCTTAGAACAGAATCCGAAAGACTATATAGCCATAATAGATATGGAAATAAAATAATGATGAAATTCCAGTGTGGATGGTTCTGAGAACAACTCCTGGAACTGTTACTTTGAACCAATTTAAAAACAAGGTTCCATATGGTCACAAACTAGATAAATCTAGAAACATGTACGCAGATTGAGTGGCTAATCTTGGGACATGTTAATCTCTTGCTATTAAGAGGGTAATCATTATTAATAAATATTTAAAATACTAATCTAAGTTATTTTACTTTGTTTTATTCAGATGGTGCCACTAATTGTAATGTTGGAATCAATAACAAATCCAATACGAGAGATCTAAATATCAGTTTGAATTGCCCATTGTACAATTCCATTTTATCATGGTTTCTGTTTCCATTCACTGTATATGAAAAACTAGAACTTTGAATGTTGGCTCAGTGCAAGGAAACTTATGGCAACCTAGTATGCTTTTCCTGAGCTCTTTCTGCCAAATCTAGTAGGGTTGCTAGCTGTCTGCTATTGTTATGATTATTGATTTAAATGTGTGTGTTTGGGTGTTGCTGAATCTTTCTAGGCAGGAAATCTTCCTGCTCATCCCTGCCTAAGAGGGAATGTATTACTTTAAATAAGGCAATCAGAGAGAAGAAATAATGGTGCTTTTCTTCCCTTATTGCTGAATGTCAGTTTATACTTGAGCTCATAGCTGGGATCAGTCAGGTCCACGTCTGGTCTTTCTCTTCTGGTGCCCTAGGCATTGTTCCTGATGCTTCATCTTCCGAGGATCCTCAGTAAAGTAAGGTACACCCTGGAATTGGCACACTGAAAGATAATCAGCAGAACTACCTGTAAGAATATTGAAGAAGTCCCCAAGCAACATCTGGAAATGCTTCAGATCCATCAGGTGCTACCCTGTGAAGATCCTGAGTAGCAGGTTTTTTTGGTTGGATCAGAAATGATCTGACCATGACAGGGGCTCAGTATAATGCCCTCCTTGACAAATGTGAGGTTTAATATACAACCACCTGCACGTGTCAGGCCAAAGTTTCTAGAAGCTGTAAAATGACTGGTCGGGGCTTGCTCAACATCACAAAAAATCCTCTGAAGTTAATTAATTTGAGAGAGTGTGACTCCTCTTTGCCTCTCTGGCATAGAGACTCAGGTGTGATGTGGAAGCCAAGAACACAGTGTAATTTAGTATCAGCTGCTTTAAGTTTTAATTAAGTTAAATTCTTTGCTCTGCTTCCTGCTAGAAATTTGATACAGGTAGTCCTTGCTTAATGACCATTCATTTAACAACAGTTCAAAGTTACGATGGCCTTGGAAAGAGTGCTTTACGACCTGTACTCACACTTACAACCATCGCAAACTCACACCACCCCCGTGGCCATATGATTGGATTTGAGACCATTTTTATGACAGTAAAAGTGAATCACCATGGTTGTTAAGCAAATCAAATGGTCATTAAGCAAATTCCAGCAAAAACCATTCATTGGGTAAGCTTGATTCACTTAACAGCCATGTGATTTGCTTAGCGACCATGGTGATTTGCTTAATGGCTGTTGTAACATTGGGTGTGGTCACGTGGTAACTCGATTAATACCGCCCCACTTAACAACCAATTTTCTGGTCCCTATTGTGTTTGTTAATCAAGGACTACCTGTATTTGTACTGCATCAATTTGTGATCTGCCAGGTTAAACGCAGCATATCAATCAGTGCTTCCAGATGTAGGATAAACATGTATGTATGCATTAGGCTCTGGACAGCTCCAGAAAGGCAACTTTGCATGGTGTTCAACAAATCCCCGACTGAGTCTTGGCCTAATATTTCTGAGCTAGCTTTTAAACTATACTGTTGCAATAATTTTTTGTACCAAATGCAGTGTACCAGGTATGACATTTTAGAGTGACATTTCCTATGAACTACACATACAGGAGTGATTTCTGCCTGGAGTTAACTGTTCACTTTTTCCAGGCAGAATTTCCAGAAAGTTTTAATCTAAATATAGCTGTGGCTGAGCAGAAGTGACTCAGACATTGCAGAGAGCCTGTTTTTAGTATGACACTCTGGAGTTCATATGAGCCACAAGAGCAGGTGGTCAACAACTGTTGTTAAGGAAAGGAGGGTCTCTCTTGCTAATTCCAGCTGTATCTTTGGCATCCAATAATTTGGCAATGAATCTAAAATGAACAGAAGCCTATTGGATGTTTATAACAGTGAACACTAGTGGATGTATCATAGCCAGGCAGTGTTCCAGAATTGGCTTTGGACAGCACAGCAAAAATGGTTCATTCACAGACTAGGGAGTTAAGAGCAGGGCATTCTTCTTCGCCCAGGCCTCAGCTGGCAGCCCAAACACAGTTCAGTGTAGAACATTGGTACGGATGTTTCACCATGAGCACAGTCAAGGGTCCAGTGGTCCATTTTTCCATGTTGTCTTGCAAATGCTTTTATAAGAGTTGCATTCAGTGTAATACCATTCTTTGACTGATCAAAGATTGATCAGTGACTTTTCAAATAATTTAACTGCTGTCAGTAGTCAAACTACAGTTTCCTTTGGTGCAGATAAGGAAGATGAAATTTGTGGATCTAGTGCAGTCTTCCCCAACCAAATGTCTGCCATGCTGACTGGGGGTGATGGAACTTGTAGTCTAACATTTCTGGAGGATGATTTAGGGGAAATAGAATAAATATTTGAACTATGTTTGATATATATAAAGGAGCAGCCATACAATGAAGACAACAGTTCAAGTGACTTGGTATATTTATTTTTTACTGTTACTCATTCACTAACTGTACTTTTCTGCCAGGCATTTGGAGTTTAAGTTGTTACTTGCTGGGCCACTTTAGCTGTTTGGGATACAAATAACTTTAAAATCATCTTATTTATTTGAATTTTAATGCATTTTTATATTCTGCTGTTTAATTTTAATTATTTTTCAAACTCATATGCCACCTAGCTCCTAGTAACTCTGGACAGCTCACAACAATCAAAGCAAAGAAATATTACAATAAAATCAATTTTAAAAAAGAAGATAAAAGATGGCAAGGATGATAGACCAGATGGGAATGAAGCAAGGGGTCTTACTCTCCCTTGCCAAAGGCCTTGGTGAAGACCCAGATCTTCATGGTCCTTCTAAACAACAGAAAGGGGGCCATCCAGACCTCGGGGGGAACCTCATTCCAGAGGGCAGACGCTGCTGCAGAGAAGGGGCGCTTCCAGGGTCCCAATAGATGGCATTGTTTAATCGAAGGAACTCAGGACACTCCAACCCTGCAAGATCAAATTGGCCAGGCAGATACTATGGGAGACAGGCTGTTTATATAATCTTGTGAAGGGGCAAGATGTAAGTTGCGTAATAAATAAATAACTCAGAAGTCAATGTGAAAGCTTTAGTCAAAGGAGAAAAAAATATTTAGAACAGTTTCCAAGTAAAGGTGTGACGAGTGGATGTATTCAGTGTCTGGATCAGGATCATTCCTTGCCACCTGAGAGCTCTTCATCCAGAGCTGCAGTTGATTCATCCAGGACTTACACTGTCATATGAATACAGCATGCCCATAAGAAAAATTGCTGAAGTGCCATTCAGTCTGTTCCATTACTGTATTGGTCCTGTAAGTCCTTACTGTATTGTATTCATAAGACACAGTAACCCTAAAGAAGTTGCAGGCAGCCACAGGGCTGAGAGAGAGGGGCTCAAGCCAAAAGTGTTTCTTCTCGGGTACAAAGAAGCTTGGCTTGTCCTGTTGTGCCATTATCCCTTGTTTGACCATGTTCACTGATGTCCGTATCTTTGCAGATTCCTGAATCCACTGAAAATGCTGCTTGGCATGGTTGTAGTGATCCTGGTCTTCGCAGCATTCGTGTATGCTTCCCACAACAAAGACGTCATTCGCAAGTTTAAGAAGCACTACCCTGCTGCGTTTGTCATAGCAGTTATGTTGTTGAGCTACTTCCTGATATCCTTTTACGGCGGAGTCATGGTGTTTCTGTTTGGAATCACATTTCCTTTGTTCCGTGAGTTTTTTGTATATACCCATAGCCAAGCATAAAGCTGAATGCCAGCTCATTCTGAAGCTGCTTTCATTTCTTTTTGTAAAGCATTAGGTGTGAAGAAACTTTTCTGTTTAAGTACAAATATCCAGAGAAATCAGATGCTTTTACTAGTAACTTTCAGGTGCAGGGATTTTATTTTCAGTCCAGATTGTAGGCTAACAGTTTTAACTGTGTAGCCGGCTGCCACATTTAACAGTACAGTGATACCTCGGGATACGAACGCCTCTGCTTGCGAATTTTTCGGGTTACGACCAGCTCTGGCCCCAAAATTTTACCTCGGTTTGCGAACTCCGCCTCGGGGTACGAGCCATTTTCTGCCCGTGCCACGTGGTCCGCGGCCATTTTCTGCCCGTGCCACGTGGTCCGCGGCCATTTTTCCGCCCGTGCCACGTGGTCCGCGGCTGTTTTTCCGGCCCTGCCGCGTGGTCCGCGGCCGTTTTCGCGCCGCGCCGGGCTGTTTTCGCGCTGCGCCGGGCCGGGCCGTTTTCGTGCCGGGCCGCGCCGCGCCGGGCCGTTTTCGCGCCGCGCCGGGCCGTTTTCACGCCGCGCCACGCTGCACCCGGCCATTTTCGCGCCGCACCACGCCGCGCCCGGCCGCTTTCCGTGTGGTCCGTGGACGCCAGAACGGATTAACGGTAATTACATTGAACCTTATGGGAAATTGCCTCGGGTTGCGACCAAATTCGGGCGGAGGGCGGAACGGATTAACCGGATTTACATTGAACCCTATGGGGAAATTTGCCTCGGGGTGCGACCAAATTCAGAGGGCGGAACGGATTAACCGGATTTACATTGAACCCTATGGGGACATTTCCTTCGGGTTACGACCAACTCGGGATACGCCCAGAGTCACGGAACGGATTAAGTTCGTATCCCGAGGTACCACTGTATTTTATTTTGTTTGCCACCCAGAGTTTCTTGGATAGATGGGTGGCTGTGTGAATTGGACTAATAAAAACATAAATATTTGGCTGGCTGTCCATTTAGCTGAGCCAAAATTACATTATTTGGGCTGGCGGTTAGGCTAGATTACAGAGCTCCATCACCAGCAGAAAAAGTTTTAATAATCTCTGCATTCACAGCAAGGATCTGAAAAATCTGGATGTTATGTTGTGTGTATGCATGCATAGGATTTTGGTTCTAAGTGGGTTTTGTTTTTCTCAGTAGATAAAGTAGTTCATGTCATCTCCAAAAGCATGGCTAACAGAAAGGATTTACATATAATTCATAATTTCAATTTGAACAAGAGGCTATTAATTCTGCTGTGTTGCCATTAACCCCGGATGAGGACTCTCTCATAAGCATATAATTATTCCTTATGAGTACTGTAGATAGAATGACATGGTTGACACATCATGTTAAGCTATGATATTGAAACCATTAATATTCAGTAAACCACAATTGGTTGTTTCACTCAATGTGCTAAGCTATATACTCTAGTTTACAAGTTTCAGTGGCTGAGTTCGTATAACATATTAAGCCCAAACTAAAAAAAGTATATTAGGACTTAGTGTGTTATATGACAATTGTGAAATTCAATAAAGATATTGAGTAAGTTCACATATCATGCTCAAAATGTGGCTTTTTTGTTTTTGGGCTTGATATATGAATTCATCCTTATGGCTTATAAACCATGGTTTATAGCTTAAGTATTGTGGCTTAGTTGACAAACTAAGATTTTAAAAAGATCTTGCTTTAGCACAGTATGTCAATAGAGCAGATTTGTTGGCCGCCACTGGAGCAATGTCAGCTGTTTTCACTGGTTATCTAGTGAAAAATACTTGTGGCTTACTGTTACTTTCCTTCCCCTAGTGATGTTTCTTCATGCATCCCTGAGGCTTCGAAATATAAAGAACAAACTGGAGAACAAGATGGAAAGCATTGGCTTAAAGAAGACTCCCATGGGCATTATCCTGGATCTTCTTGAACAACAAGAAGAAACCATCTCCAAACTAGCTGATCGCCTGGCTAAAGTGAATGATTAAACATGCAGCCTGCATGGGGAATTTGTTCATTTTGTCCAACATCATTTCTCAGTCTGTGAGCAGAAGCTGATGCAGACTGTCAAAGTGAAGTATGGCAAAATAAAGCACCCCAACTCTTCTGGGTGTCCTCTGCACAGGGTGGTAGTAACCTGTTTATAACCTGTTGAAGTGTCTGAGATACAAATGCATTGGGTAATTCATAGCACTCACTCATGTGGAAATGTAGACTTGACTTCTTTCAGACTCTCTTATCTATATGTTAGCATTTTCCAAACTGCATATTTTGTGGCACTGCATTAAATGCACAGTATTCTTTTTATCTTCAAGCAACATAACTGGTGTGATGCTGCACATATCCAAACTACTATTCTCGAGTGTGAAAATAAATCCATTTTATGTACATCCTGATGCACCTTTTGAGTGGGATGTGGTTTCCCTATGGAGAAATAGAGACCTGCAATTAGAAGTATGATATGTCCATTTTGTTGTGAGAAATTTGAATCCTCCTATTTACTAGCTGAAACCCTTTTTTTTTTTCCTGCATGAGTTGCAAGCTTGCACAGATAACATCTAGCCAACAACATTCCTTCTTCCTGTATGCATATGAAGAATTGTGCTGTTAGGGACAGATTTTATAACAAGAGGAACATGATTTTCTGTGCAAGCCCACGTATATGTATTACACATGCTTTAGTAATAATATTTAGTAATTGTCAGGCTTGAGATCTGCCATTACATAGATTTATGAATCTTATTGAGTGTATGACTGGAAAACCAAATCTCAACATTTGTTAATATAATGACACCTAATCTAAATTTTATGCAAGAAAAATAAATAATATTTAAAATACCACAAATTCCTGCCTTTCCTCTTCTGTTCCACTCACATGCAAAGTTGTAGACTTATTTATGATGCAAATAGCAGTAGAAGAGAAACTCATTCAATTCTCTCTCTTTTTGTAGAACTCATATTAACTAATGTTAGCACTGTAGCTCCCCCATCCCTAGCTCTTCCTTCTGGAACTGAGAATTGTTACATTTTATTACATATAGATTGAAAAACTACCATGGAACCTCGGTTTACGAACTTAATTCGTTCCGTGACTCTGGTCGCACCCCGAATTGGTCGCAACCCGAAGCAAATTCCCCCATAAGGTTCAATGTAATTACCGTTAATCCATTCTGGCGTGGAGGACAGGGAGGCGGCTATTGCTTGGAGGGAGAGTCCCCCTCCCTACGACCACGTGTCAGGGGCGGAAAATGGCTGCAGACCACGTGTCAGGGGCGGAAAAATGGCCGCGGACCACGTGTCGGGGGCGGAAAAATGGCCGCGGACCACGTGTCGGGCAGAAAAATGGCCGCGGACCACATGTCGGGCAGAAAAATGGCCGCAGACCACGTGTCGGGCGGAAAATGGCCGCGGACCACGTGTCGGGCGGAAAAATGGCCGCGGACCGTGTCACGGGAGGGAAAATGGCCGCGTATCCTGTTCGTACCCCGAGGCGGAGTTCGCAAACCAAAGCAAAATTTTGCGGCCGGAGCTTGTAACCCGAAAAGTTCGTTAACAGAAGCGTTCGTAACCCGAGGTTCCACTGTACCAGTATTTTGTTGGAAACATGTTTCTGTTTTCCAGCACTAAAGACAAGTGAGCTAGTCTTGGTTTGCATGTTGTCTTACAGTGCAGTGGCTCTTACAATGTTTGGTTTACTCTACAGTTTTGTCATTTTAATTAAGTTAGGAAATAGTAAAATTGTAGTACGTAGAAATGTCACTGTAATTTTGAAGAATGTTCCCTTAGTGTCCTTATTTAAATAGTCAGTACAAGCGCAAAATACAGCATGGGAGCTGGATAAGTGGCATGTCTCTGAAATGCATCATTGCAAGAAATAATTAACAGACACCCTATTTGGTTGATACTTTCCATTGACGCAGTTGCACTATCTAGTGGAGGTCTTTCCAGGCATTTGTATTACTGTTCCCTATAAAGTTAGTGCTGCCAGGCTGCGCCTATGGAGCTGTTATCACAGCAGAATTCCAAAGGACATCCACACTTGTACTTGAAATAAATTGTGCATGCACTAAAACCAAGTGAAAAGGAGAAGAATAGCTATGCTAGACATGGTGGAAGAGTAGGTGTAGACTTTAGCATCCCTTTTGGATCCTTTGCTAGTATTTCTTTGAGACTGAATAAAGTTCGTAACCTCAGATTTAGGCTTCAACTTAGGAGCCTCACATCACTTTTTAATGGGAAAATGTTATTTTGTTCTTTAAGAATGTGGGTTGTTGTTTGTTTTTGTTTTGTTTTTGCAGTAAGTTAAATGGTTCTTTCACCACTGCTTTATCTGCCTTTTGAGGAGAACCTGATATTGTGTTGGGCTACCAGAACTGGGCAACAAAAATTTGGACAACCATTTGATGCTACCAAGAATGCCAGAAAACATTTTCCTGTCATCGAGTGAGTATTTGGATTTTTATAGCCCAGATCTGGTAGCCCAAATATTGTACCTAATTTGGGTAAAAGTCACATTAAAAAACACAGATTAATAAAGTAGTACATGGAAAGGAGTATTGCCTTAAGACAGGGTTATAGCAATACATGGTAGCTGTCACTGCTTGATGTGGCCCACATTATTCTTGAGAATTCCTGTCTTGCCTGCCTCTTCTGTTAGGAGATGTGATTAACCACAGGTGTATCACTCAGGGATACACATTAAGAATCAGAAGATGGTGGCTAGTGTCTCCTTTTGATCTGTCAAGATCAGAATTATGCAAGTCATAGTATTCCTTCTATGGAAGTGAAAGTTGGACTTTGAAGAAGCAGGATAGGAAGAATATTGATGATTTTGAGCTTTGGTGTTGGAGAGAACTCCTGAGGATATCATGGCCAGCCAAGAAAACAAACCAATGGATCATCAAACAAATCAACCCAGAGTTCTCACTTGAGGCACAATTATCCTACTTCTGACATATGCAAAGAGCTCTCTAGAGAAGGCTCTAATTCTGGGAAAGGTGGAAGGAAGGAGAAGAGTACAACCAGCAACAAGGTGGATAGACTATGTTACAGTAACAATAAGTGTATTGTTGAAAGGGCTGAAGGACCAGGTTAGGGACAAACTATATGGAGAAAATCTATGTGGCCGCTAAGAGTCAACAGCAACTTGATGGCACATAATCAATTTAATCAGGAGGCATCAAAACTAAACTCCACTTGCCTAGATTTATAAAGAAATGTTTAGAAATTTGCTCAGATGTTGGCTCTACTCTAAAAAACTAAAATCCATTGGTTCGGTTGGAAGAGATTACATGTTATTCCTGCAACTGCAGATAAATGCCGAGAAGTAGTCTGGAATAGAATTCCAAAGTAGATCCAATCCAGATAGCAACAACCACTCAATTGTTATTAGTAATGGTTCAATAGTTCAAACATGCAACCCTCAGAAAGTTGGAGTGACTCAAAAATAGCAATTTTGGAGGTCACCAAGCCTCTTGTATGAAGTTGTGTAAGATTTTTAAAAAGTTGTTGGATAGTAAATAGGTGGAACTGCCAGTTCTTGCTTGAAGAATATGGAAAGAAATGAGAAGACCACAAGCAGTTAATTCTTCAAAACAGAGAAAATTAACAAGAATAGGATCTAGATGAGGTTGGGTTCACTCCTCATTTTCTGAATCCAGTCCATAGACTTTTCCTCTGAAGAAAATATAGCTGCTTGGGAAACAAAAAGTTGAATCACAGTCCTGAATTAATGAGTACAAAAATGGTGGATGCCAGCACTGTGACTATAGTAGACACTATTTGTTCCATATTGCTAGTAGAATGGTAACGAGATCAGAATCACTGCCAGAATAAAAGCTATAGGCAAGATGGGCATGAGAAGAGCCAGCTTGAGTTGTACAACCACTAAGGTAGCTGTAGACATACTGAGAATGGAAATAATGGCAAAAAACAAATACAGCATTGGGACTGGGGACAGTAATACTCCTTTGGGTAATGGTATAGCTTGCAATAATAATAGAGAGGACATCCTAATGTTGAGCAATAGGTATGAGGAGAGCAGGGTAATTGCTTTGCAGACCCCAGGACAGAGATCAGAAGAACCAATATCTAGGCTTTCAAACTGCTTAGTACTAAGTGAGGGAAATCAAGTGATATAATGAACAAACCTCCAGGCATTCAGGAATTGTGATGCACCACCATCTGTCCCAAGAAATTTACCCCTGAGATTCACAGCCTGGTCTCCTGGTGGAAAGATCGCTTGATCTTTCCTTCCGAAACCAAGCCAAGAAGCGCAGAGAAGATATCAGCTTCTGGGGCAGAGAAGATATCCGCTTCTGGAACCGGGCACTTGATACAAAGCTGTGACAAAAGAAAGTGGGTAACCATGGGTCATGCGTAGCTTCATTCCTTTGGCCTGCTGAAAGTGCCTGAAGATGAAGGACAGAAGACTCTCTCTTTCCCTCTGTTTCTCTTTCTTCTTTCTCTGTATCTCACTCACTTTTTTCTTTTCAGGAGCCTTTACATGAGATTTAATGGAATTCTACTTCAATTTGGAATTTTCTGGTCTGGCAATGATAGTTTCAAATCGTATTTGGCAGCAACTGATCAAAACAAAACAAAACAAAATTAGCTCCTTACACTACTGTTGCGGTAGTGCCAGAAAAGGAACCGAGGTGAGATTGGGAATCAAATCCAGGAGTCTGCCTTGTGAAGGTATGTTTCCTGCCAAAAATCTTCCTGAATGTTGGAAAATTCCCAATCAAGACTGTGCCTGGTTGTATCACCCATAGATGTGATATCCGGAAATCTTGAAAAGGAACATTCATTTTGAGAAGAAAAGCCCCTGCCCTAACCATATAGTAGGCCCTATTCACACAATCTCCATAGCAGTTACCTCAAGCTAAGAACAGATATATGCCATATTCTTCTGAAAGTTGCTGTTTATTTCTCTTGTAACATCCTTCATCTAACAGAAACAAAATCAGTCGTGATTAGCAAAAAGATAATGTTTTAAAACCGGCAGGTATGCCACGCAACTACAAGTGAGTGGATGAATGAAAAAATAAAACCACCACAGGGTGCCCCACATGCTTCTGTAAAATGTAGAAGAGAAGGTGATAGGCAGGCAGTAAATTTTACTGAAAGAATCTATGAAAGTGGTAGCCCAATGATTAAAAAAGACAGGCGAAATAGCCCTTTCTACTTCGGCCTCTCCCAGAAATGAAAATATGTCTGGTTGCTTGAGATCGTAGGTCAGCAATCATCACCTCAACAGGCTGCATGCTTCAAGCATTGTTCTTCATGACTCCCAGCTGAAAGAAGCAACCCCTGAACTTTTCTGAAGCAACACTTGGATAGTCTGGCTGTTTTTCAAGTTGTTTCCTTCAGCAGAATGGGGTGGTTTATACCAACTCTTTGGGAACAGGCACCTGTGTGGGAACAGAAATAAAATGTCTGAATTGGACAAGGGGATGGTGAGAGAGAAAGAGAGAAACCTTTTCAATTACAAAAACAGCATCTACCCTACAAAAGATAAAGTAAAGCTGAAAAAATAATAATTTCTTGGCATGCTTTCTGACAAAACATATCAAAGCAACTCTTATTCAGGAAAGTATAGAGTGAAGCCAAGGTATTTTTCTTGAAAGTAACTCAGTTGCAGAGAAATGTTATTCAACCACTCAGGATTTTGCTGCTCAGAAAATAAAACCTTTACTCTGTACAACACAGCAAACCTGTGTTACCATTGCACAACAAAGTTGCTGTGTCATTGATACCTATTGGATGCAAGTGGTACAATAAATCAGGAACACAACATTTTGGGAATAGTCTTATCGCATTTTGTGTATCTGGTAAAAATCCTTAACCTCTTTTCTTTTCCTGTTTCATAGGCAGCTAGATGTTCAAAAACATCCCAAAGCACTTATATTTTTCTTTATTGTATCATATACAGTATTTTATGAATAATATATATGTGAGGTTTTTTAAATAGAACAGTTGTAATCACATTTTGTTGCCAGATTTAGTTCAATACAATTGTTGTTTTAAGGAGTGATTAACTAGGGTTTCCAAGAGAATCTGACAAACAAGAAAAAGTTCACACTGTCTTGAGTCAGTTCTTCCCACTTGCAAGTAGAAATATATTGTTTCTAATTTTTTTTCTTCCCAGATAATGTACTGCTTCCATAGGATGACAGTTCAACACAGAATTCAGGACTTAAACTTGATTATGCCCAAATCTGTACTGAAATATGACAAAGACTTTGTCTCAATTTTGTTCATCAGGATTCAACCCATTTAAGTTATGGTTAGTTGCTATGAGCAGAAACAATGCAATTTTTGTCCTAAACCCATTGCTAATCATTTGTACTTTCTAGGGTTGATCTGCAATTCCTGTTGTGTTTTTTCCACTATTTGAGCCCTCACACCTGCTCTGTGAAAGAGTCATGTGTGTGCTGGTGATCTAGCTTTGTTTCCGCTGGCAAATTTATCTGCATCTATTGGGAAATTAGTGTACTGAAATATTGGAAATGAATACGCCAACTCCTGTCCCCCAGCCATCTTTACTTGCAATAACAGCTTCATTACAGAAATGTTCTGAATTTTGATAAAGGGAGGGGTTGTTTTTAGAAATGTTCCCCTATGTGCTATAACATACAGAACTTTTCTAGAAGTTTAACTGCCCACCAAAGACAGAAAAAGTGAGTAGTGTTGAGCATTATCAAATTAAATTTATTTGAGTCTTTTGGAAGTAAATAGAAATTATATTATATGTCAAATTAAATGGTTTTAGCCTGATTTTTTTTATTTTTATTTTTTGGGTGGTGGGGGAAGAGGTATTCCCAAGAACTACAGTTTTAAGTTACAGCTGAGAATGCTGGGAGATGGGTGGAATCAAATTTAGAACTTTTGAAACTGACTAGGATTTTCCTACCTTTTCTCTTCTGGAAAGAGAATTCACCCTTAGGGCCATAGTGCAAGGAACTAGCAGTAGCTGTAATATAGACCGCTTGGCTTCAGCCTTGGAAAATTATATCTGCACCTCTAAAGAGGGCATAATAAACTACTGGGAGCGACTTCACTCATTAACAGGTGCAACATGCGGCCTTGTCCCAAGGGAGAGCTTCTGAGGCATCTCAGCCTAAAGAGAGAGATCTAATGCAGAGCTGGTTTGATACGAGAGGGGGGATTGTGGCAGAAAATGCCCTTCATGTCATACAATGTCTCAGTAGCTGGTATTTGAGAAGCCTCATCACATCTTGGAAGGATTTTTAAAAATTCTCAGGCATAGTGACTAGAGAAGGAAAGATCAAACCAGTGAAGCAGCAAATCTGTAGCTTTCTTTTATCCGCTTCCTTGTGTATGAGAATGTGCACTCACACAACATAGGGACATGTACAGATACAGTAATGCAAAACTAAGCTGAAACCCACCCAATGCTATTAGAGATCCTGAAGATATTGGAGTTGCACTTTTGGTTACCAGACGAATTAAAATGTAGCAAAAAGATACCTTAGGTTTGACTTTAGAAGTCAGCATTGTTGGGCATGTTCCAAGCATCTCAACTTCTGGAGCGTAGAACCTTGCTAAATCTCCTTGTTTCTATTGACCATTCACCTCTTGACTAAAATGCTGCCAACATCACAGGCCAACATGCAGTGTGGAGGAGGATGAACAGGATGAACCAGAAGCAGGACCGTCTGCAGAATTATACAGCCTCTTGAGACTCCACTGAGGACATGTGTTTTAAGGAGGTGGAGCTTGTCCTGCAGTTCTTTGTTCAATACATTTTTTCCAAGGAGGTTTGAACACAACAAAACAACAATCTGTAAATAGCATTCAGGCAGGTTAAACAATTCTCTATCTCCACACCAAAATAGAGAAAGGTAATTGTTAGCTATGCTTCCCCAGGTGCCTCTGAAGTGCAGCGGATGGCACCTGGGGAGAAAACTATTTTAGCAGTGTAGAGTGCTTGTCTGCATGGATTCTTTCTGATTTGAGTCAAAGAAAGGCTAATTCTACCAGAAAATTTATGATCCATAAATAAGCAGGAGGATATGAAAAGTTCAGTTTTATTTTCTACAGTTATTATTGAAAAATGGCTTGTGTGGCAGAGCAGAAGATAGATCTGGAGCTGATAACAGATATCTAAATCATCTATAGCAGATCAGTAAGGTGTCTGTTTTTGTTTACTTTTAATTATATAGTAATAATAGCAAGAAAATGCTTTTCTTTCCCTGAGTTATACTTGTAAACATTTACCCATGTTTACAAGTAGATGTTAGGGGAAGGAGTAGCCATTTTGCAGGTGCCCTCTGGATGTTTTGAACTACTGTTTCCATAATCTGTTGCCTGAAGCCATGTTGGTGGGAGCCGAAGTCCAAAATATCTGAAGAGCATGAGGCTATCACCCTGTTCAAGCAAAGAAACCTTACAGTAACTAAAACTGGATTGTTGTGTGGAAGAGAAAAGCTTTTAATGCAGGTCATATTTTATCAGCTATTAATTCTGCCTCTTCTAGGAGCAGCAATCATGTAAACACCTAAGATCAGTGTTTCTCAACCTTGGCAACTTTAAGATGGGTGGACTTCAACTCCCAGAATTCCCCAGCCAGCATGGCTGGCTGGGGAATTCTGGGAGTTGAAGTCCACCCATCTTAAAGTTGCCAAGGTTGAGGAACACTGCCTAAGATGGACTTACTGATATTGCAACACATTCCTTCTTCCTTGGGTCACCCCATACTTACTGGTTTCAGATAAGCTACATTACTCTGACGAATATCATTAAGTAGCTTGTCTCTTGGAGTGATCTCAACCAAAGGAGGGGGCCGCCTTCTCGGAATAGGTTTTAGGGTCTTGATCACATCTTTGAGGTTGGTTTTTTCAGCTGGCTCCACATATTCCTGTATAGAAGGTTTGCGCTGGATTCTCTTGAGCTTCACTATTTTGAAAGCGGGAACGTTGCTGCTGCTTTCGTTTTCAGGCTCAGCTTTTCTAGCAGGCTCGTTTCTTCGGCCAATAGGTGGAGCTTTGGGAACTGGTGCCATTGGAGGTTGCATTGAAGGAGGCATCATTGAAGCAGGTACTGGTCCTCCTAGCAATTCCCACATCCCGGGTGGCAACCCAAGTCCATTCTCTAACATGGCGATTAGCTCTTTCTGCTGCTTTAACTGTTGCTGCTTTTGCTCCTCTATCCTTTTCTGTCTCTGTTTATCAAGGTTTCTGCTGAGTAGATTAGTGACCACCATTCTGGGACCTGGAAGTTCGAAGTGGTAGCCTATCTTAAGAAGTATAGGGTTGGCTTTCAGGAGCCTGGCAATCTCCATTTCTGCTTGATGACCCAACATACTTCTCTGATTGTGGAAACGTAGCTCTGTAAGCTTCTCATTGTACTGCAGGCATCTCATGATGGCAACAATTCCTTTACCTGAGATGAAATTAGAATCAATATTCAAAGTGGTAATACTCCTATTTTCACGCAGCATGTTGGCCAAGGCAAAAGCTACATTGTCATCTGCCCCAACATTGGCTAAACTGAATGTTTTGATGTGCTTGTTCTTTTTCATGGCATTGACAAAGTCCACTAGCATTTCCTTGGGGATGTTCTCAATGTTGTTTAAGTTGAGCTCTGTCATGTTCGGGTCATTTCTCCGGACTTTTCCCAGGCTCTCTTCTAAATTAGTTTGATTTCCTGAAGGCCGTGCACTTAATTTAATAAAACTGGTGTCTAGAGCTAATTTTTTGGGAATATTTAACTTTGAAATTTTCTTTTCATTCTCTCCTTCTTTTTCACCTGATTCTGTGTATGATCCTTTAGTTTCCTGGGTGCTTTTGCTACTGTCATGATCATGAAGTTTTTTGGTTTCCAGATCTTTCTTCTCTGTTTCACTTTCTTCTTCTTCTTCTTCTTCTTCTTCTTCTTCTTCTTCTTCTTCTTCTTCTTCTTCTTCTTCTTCTTCTTCTTCTTCTTCTTTCTCTTTGTAATCTTTTACAATTTCATTTGCAGCATTCTTGGCCACTGGGTTTTCATTGCGAATATCAGCAACATTTTCTTCAGAGTATTCTGTGGTGGGTCTCTATAAAAATAGAATGCTAAGAGCTGAAATAATTTTAAATAGTTTTGCCACATCAGTTGAACAAGACCAACAAAGCTGATGCATTTGTTTTTCTATTATGAAGATTTACAAGTTTAAAAGGAAGTGCATTATAATATATTTATATGCTACTACAATCAGCATTAAGATATTAAATTATGTTGGCATTTATTCCCTCACCCCCACAAACACCCATGTTTTGATGAGCAAAGGCCTAAGTATTCAAGACAATTATGTAATTATTTCACTGAAGCCCAGATATTTGCTCAACACACCAGTTTTTCTTCTGTTGTTTTCTCCTGAAATTCAGTGACTTGGAGGCTGCATGTGAACCATAGTCCTGAATTATGCCACTTCCTTAGCCTATTTTCTTCATTTCTGTTCATAGCACAAAACCTAAAACAGATTTCAGTGGCCTTTGTGTTAACTCTTTAATCAACGAAAAGCATGTTTGTTATTTTTCTGTGGTATATAATTGTCCTTCCTAGATAAAAAATGAGTAGTAACTATTTTGCCTTTGTATGCATTAGTTTCAACATAGTTTTTGTAAACAAGGGCTGATTTAAAATTAATAATAACCAGGCATCTAAAGAAGAATTTTAAAAATAATGCGAAGAGTAGTCATCCTGGCTCTTTTTGGCCCAGTCTACAATATTGGATGTTGTTTAGACCATACTTTATGATAAGCTATTGGGATCTAATATGTATAGATGGAAGGGATACACATTTATACTACGTGGAATGAAAACCTGAGCATGGCTATAATCCTGCTTATGTGTCTTCTTATACTTGGCACTTCTTAAAATATACATATCAAGAGCCTTCAGGAGAAGTTCTACATAATACTCGCCTTACTCTTCAAACTACATAAAGCTGTTACACAGCTTGCCCAGTCAGGTAGTTTATAATTAAATGAAAGTAATAAAAGAACTAGTAGAAGAAATGAAGATAAATTAACATGATAATTTGGAAACACCCATAATGTAATTTTTCAGCCTTGTTCCCTATTCTTCTACCAGTCTCTTTGCCTTCCCCAAATGCTGAATGGAGGGATGAGCACCCAGAACTACCACATTCCCAAGTGACACTTGCTAAGAATGGTTTAGAAGAGAGAAATAAAACATGATCCCTTATTATAGTATTCATGCATTTTATTATGCTTTTTTTGAAAATTACATCACAAGGGAGAGGAGCGTGAGGTGAATTTATTCCTATCTCAAAGTTAAGTCTGTTCAAATACAGAAGAATGTATCTCAGTACAATTTATTCTTAATTCAAGTGCATTTCTCAGTGGTTCCATAAACTCAATTTCTTTAAAGCACTGTGCTGTAATATACAGTAAATTTAGGGGCAAATTGGCATACACAACAGCCTTGTAGGGGCTAAACACTATAGCTGAACATACTTCCTGAATACCTCTGGAATGTTTTTCTGTACACCAATCATAGCAGTTAATGCCTTCCAGAGAATGATATGAGGTTGGCCCCTTGGCAGTCTAGTTATTGGGTACCTCAAGAGCCACACTGGAGATTATCTTGTCTCTGATGCTATTTAACATACGTATGAAACCGCTTGGTATGGTTGTTCAGAGATATAAAGTAGGGTATCGCCATTATGCTGACAACACCCAGCTTTATTACTCTGTAACTTGGAGTCATGGGAGGCCACAAACAACCTAAGCTAGTTCTGAATTGTATGAGGACCAATAAACTAAAGTTGCATCCTGAGAAAATGGATTAAGCGCATCTAGAAACTGAGTAGGTTCAGGAACTTGGTGCAGGAACTCTGGAATTGCCTGCTCTATATTACATGGAGATATTCTTCCTATGAAGGAGAGGGTTTTCAGTTTGGGGTGCTTCTTGATCCATTATCATTGGTGGTGATCTTTGTGCTAACAGCACCTACTACCAGCCTAATCAGTCATTCTTGTTCTTGGTCTGGGATAACTTGACCATAATGATTCATGCATTGGTAAATTCAAGACTGGATGACTGCACTGCATTCTGTGTGGGACTGTCCTTAGGCTTCATTTGAAAATTATAACTACCGCAGAATTTGCAAGATTCTATATATGCACATCTTATACCTGTTAACGCCTATGCTAAAAGATTTGCAGTGATTGCTAATCTACCAGGGAGACAGAGTCAAGGTATGGATATTTATGTAAAAAGGCCTAAACAACTTGGGGTCTGGTTACTTAAAAGAACATCTTCAATTACATCAACCTTCCAGCTATGCTTTCTGGAAGACATGGTATTCTCCAGGCAATGGCTGGCAGAATCCTAGTGAGTGGGAACACCGAGCCAGGATTTCTCCATCTGTTCTATGAAATGACCTAACCAGACCCATTCTTGTATGTTTTAGAAGTCTTTTAGAAAACGACCTCTTTAATTAATTTCCTCTGTTTATCTTTTAATGGGTTCTTTTTACTGTACTTTTATTTTGAACTATTTAGAGAAATTAGGTTCATCCTAAACAGTGTTAGGATTCTTTGTAATAAGAAGCATTTGCTGTAACATCCATAACACATTTATTATTTTTATGATTTAATCTGTGAACTGTCTAAAGATATGTAATTGTGGCAGTATAGAAACATTTGAAATAAATAAATAGCCAGTTCCCTCCACTCCCTACCTGGTTTTTCTAAAATGCAGGGTGGTATTCAAGAAATAAGGATTATTTGTCTTCCATAACATTTTTAGCCTCAGCATGGCAGAAGAAAATACCTCTCAAAGGGCATTTTAACAGAAAACAACTGTTCTTTTTAGATTTTTTAAAACAACCATAGCACACCTTATTTAATAGGATATTCTTTTTTGAGAATTCTGCTCCCTAATTTTTTCTGGTAGTGGGAACACCAGAATTCACACTATTTCCAACCCCATTTTTAATTAGGAATCAATCTCTCTGTTTGTTAAGAATACTTATCAAACTAGATTTCATCAGGAGCAGGTGAGATTCTAATCAGCCTTATTCTGTATATCTGCTCGCTAATTCTAACAACATTAGGCTTTTCCTGGGAATCTGTGAAATCTTTTTATATTATGTATACTATGGATATACGACCTTTTTCTGGCTAAGAGCCAATCATTTGCCCTTTGATTATCTGTATTGATATCCTGCCTCCCAAAATTGGTCATCAGGTCAAAATCTAGATTTCATCAAATTAAATTAAAAAAATTACATACTCTTAATATAATTTCTGTGAATATTACTAAAGTAATTAAATAATGAAAGTATGATAATGCTATTAACAGGATTATCTGCTATTAATATGATTAAATGTACATGAATTAATTCATATATTAATTAATTTCCCTCTTATTAATGATTTCCCCCTTACATTACATTAAAGCACCAATTTTTGAAACAGCTATTCAGACTGCATTCAAACCTCGGAGCAATGTAAGTCGTGGATTCTTGACTGCCTACAATAATTGTAGCATGGAATTAAATATTTAATTCATGTAGATTCTCATTATTAAAAAAAAAAATCTTAGTTTTGGTTCCGCTTACAAGGACAAAGATAAACTGGTGGTTCACTCATTCCAGTTTTTGCTATATTTTTTTTCTTTAACTGACACAAATGGAAGTCATTCATTGAATTAGTGGGGCCAGGGCAGTAAACATGCTTCCTTTGGCATTTTTCTCTGGGCCTTTTGCACTGTTTCTTCTATGCCTTGCAGAGGATAGGTATAAAATACTTATATGGCTGCCTATTTTACGCACCATAACTCTGGGCAGCTTACAAACAGCAGTAAAAAGAGTAAAAAACACAAACCCATGAGAAAAACTCTGCGGCCCCCAAAAGACTACCCCCACACATCAACAAAAAACTTCACTGGATTCCAGCCTTGTCCTACCCCAATGCTTATGGGAAGAACCAGCTCTTCAAGGCCTTCCAGAAGGCTGGGAGGGTGGGGGCTGCTGGATCTCTGGGGGAAGGGGGTGGGCAGCTGCTAAGAAGGTGCTAGATGGCAACATTTAAGGGAAGGGTCCTGGACTGTGCCCACCCTACCTGACCTGGTGGAATGGGCAGATATCTTCAGGGAGAGCATTTTACTACTCATCAAACTGTTGCCCTCTCTTCCAGAGCTTTTTGCAAACACGTTTGCCTTCACTGACACCCATGTTTTAAAATGTATCTATGCTGTTCATTTCCTGATGTTCTACTTCTGCCTTTAACCTCATCCTGCCCCTGTGAGCCTTCTGAAGGAGATCACATCAGTCAGCCTTTCTCCAGTACATGTGTAGGCACTGATATGCAAAGAAAGTGGACTTGTGGTGTAATATTTACATGATATTCATCTAAATCAGTGTTTCTCAACCTTAGGCACTTGAAGATGTGTAGACCAACTCCCAGAATTCCCTAGCCAGCCATGCTGGCTAGAGAATTCTGGGAGTTGAAATCCACACATCTTCAAGTGGCCAAAGTTGAGAAACACTGATCTAAATATTATGAAGGTTTAAATATTCAAATTTAAATATTGCTGCTGTCTACATTGCAAAGAAACATATTTCTCCAGTACTTGGACTGAAGTATTGAGACTCAGTATTCCCACTGTTGCTTTTGCAAGTGCTGGGTGGAATGAATATGCTGGAATTCCCATTATCCACAATGCATTTATACATATGAAGTTTATGCCTCTCCAGCACTATTCTGTGATTTTTTAAAAAAATACATCCTGTCTCTCTGGTCTTCATTCTTTGGGGGGAAAATGACTATTGTTTTATCTGTGTTGCCCTAATAGGTTGTACTAATTTATTTTTTATTTGCTATGTTTGTATATACCTTTGGTGACATAGATTTTGCTTTTAAAAAATTACTATCTTTGTGGTATATTTTCAGTGTGCTTCTGTTTTCATTGGTTCATGAAAACAGTCCCTTAGCTTTCATCGCCAGAAGTTCTGTATATGCGTATTTATCAGATTGTTTCTACCATTTACTGCAACTGAGTCTCCTCAGGCCCAGCCACCAATCTGGCTTGCCATTCAAGGAGGTGATGTGGTACAACACAAGATTTGAAGGACTTGGCTGAAGTACAGAACAAAGCTACAGCTTCATGCTTATGCTGTGGGATTTCTTAGCTTGAATTAGCAATAGTACAAGAGCACCATTTTGCTCTCAAACTTCACTCTACCATCCAACTGCTTCTATATTTCCCTGAGGCTAAATCTCAAGACAACAGTTGAAACATGAACCCCACACCTATCAACTTTGAAACGACTGAGAAAGTGCAACACCTTACACATCTTTTTTCTCTATGATCTCAGGCAAAGGTATGACCTAAGTCAATATTTCCAAACCATGGCAACTTCCAGATAGGTGGACTTCAATTCCCCACTTAGTATGATCATTGCTGAGAATTCTGGGAGTTGTAGCCCACACACTTGGGAAATTTATGGGAGCTGAAGTCAGACATATTCAGAAGATGGTCTTTATTGGAAGGCCTTTTCCTTATGGATTTTTTTTTCCAGATCTTCCTGAGTTTGTCTTATAAAAATTTTGTAAAATATTCTCCTCCATACAGGAAATATTTTAGTTTGCATAATTTATTTAATCTAATAACTACTTATTATTTATTCATTAAACAAATTTATACAGCTGCCCAGAAGGAACTCTGAGGGGTAAACAGAAGGAAAAGCACAATATAATTAGTAAAAAAGAAGGGTTTTTGGATGTTAATTGTTAATATAATAAGTTTGTTGGACTGGGATTCCTAAATCATTTGATAGTAATAACTTTTTATATTTTGTAACAGGTAACAGTAAGGAGTAGAATATCGTGTATTTTAGACTGTTCTGTTTAGAAACAGGATTTTTCTGGACCAACCAGACTGGAGATGTACATCTTATCCATAGGGATCTATCAAGTTATCTAAGCCATAAAATCATAGAGCTGGAAGAGGCCTGCAGGTTCAATTTGCTATTTAGTGCAGGAATAATATAAATTACAATTTTATGTCTTCATTTACTACATGCAAAAAATATTCTAAAGCCTATTTTAAGGTATGCATGTCTGCTCAAAAGCAAGACCTGTTTATTGAAAGGGTACATAAGAGCAGCATGTTAGCAGATGCTCATCAAACACCGTCATAAAACATGGAGTAGCATATATGCAGAATATTTGCATTTCCTGCTCCTTACCTCCAAGGGTAATAGCGTGACCGGCCTCCTTTCATCCTCATGCATTCGTCTGGATGCCTTCTCCCAATACAGGTAGTCAACAAGAGATCTGTGATCAAAGTTTCCTGTTGGGGGTTTCTCAGTCTGATCCTTCTGTATCATTCCAACTGGCACTTGGGGGTCTGGAGCCATGACTTCCATTTCACACTGTAGTTCCTTCAGTTCTTCAGGAGATAGGTTGGCTAAGATTTCATCTTCATCTATCTCTCCCGAACAGACTTCCTCTTGGTCAGAGTTTTGGCTGAGCTGAGACATGTTCTTTATTGATAAAAATAACCACAGGACAAGTACTTTTAAGAAAACAACCACCCAGAGTAGTAAAAAGGATGGTAATTCCTTTGGCAGCCTTGTGAAAAATCTTCAGTGTTCCTAGATGTGTGTGTGTGACAGAAAGAATAGCACAGCTCTGTCTTAGCTGATGCTTCGGGAAGAGTGAGAGGGGACTGAAACATATGGTACATCTAAATTAAGCAGGGCTTGGCTGGAGCAAGAAAATTTATGGAGGTGCTGCCATATTCTGTTTTGAGCAGCTTGTGTCAGCTGTGTAAGCCCTTTTGACATTTCAGTACAGCTGCTGTATTGCTCAGGGCATCTCCACAATCATATTTTAGAGGATTGCCATAGTTATACAATTTTAAATGGCTCATGATATATACTAAATTTTAAAATATAAGAAAATGATGGCTTATGCATGAATTACTTTTAAATCAAGTTTAGGGACTCTAAGATTTGTATTGGTGACTTTATGACCCAATTGTTTTCACACTTGATCAGTAGCTTTACAACTGTTTCAAAATGATTGATTTATGAAGGCCAGATGAAATGACGTTGGCAAATATCTCTGTTTTTATTGACACTAGAACTAAGGAATGCCCTTGGAAATATGCAGTCACTGGCAAATCAAATGACCAGGACAGCAGCAGCAACAGGACTATTAACTGTAAAAGAAAATGAGAATAGTATTAGAATAATATAATGTACATCATTCAGCCTTTTTGAACACTTGGTTGGATCCCATAAATAACTGTAAAGCTATCAGATCTGGCATGCAAGGATCTGGACAGTCACTAGTTGGTAGCAAAGAGATGAAGAAAATTCTCTCTGCTGTCATTTGGTGGTGGCCTGGATTGCTATATCTGGTAGCTGTACCAATTGTCTATGGAGTGAAACCAATGGGCGACTATCTACTGTATTTTGTTCAAAAAAACCCTGAACATTGTAAATTTATTTGATTCTAATAATTGACCTTGGCATTTCCTAAGAATTGCAAAACTGATTTATGCTTTAAAGTGGCAGTATCACATAATGGAGATTAAAATCCATTGGAATAAAAACAGAGTCATAAACTGAAATATCTTCTCCATCACAATTCTGATTTGTTTCAACCCCCAAACATGAGATTACTTATATGAATGCACCCACTTTAAAAAAAAATGTGCATAGCAGTTTTGGGAGGCTGCAAGTAAAGGATAGATGGAAGCTTTCCTTCCGGTGCAAATCATAGAGACATGACTTATATTTGCCACATGTATAGTGGAAACAAGAAAGGATGAAACTCTGTGCCACCATTGCTCTGGTGTTTCATCACAGCTAATTTCATCTTGTAACTTATTTTTTCCGTGAAGCCCTTGACTTCATCCCTTTGCATTCATCCCAAGTGAAATACACTTCATACACATGTATTTAGTATACTGTATTTACCGGAAAGGAAGATTCATTTTTTTCTCTAAATAATTTACCTTTAAAATAGGATACTCACTGAGAATATGGTAACCAAGATGGATTCTCTTTCTTCTTCTTCTTCCAGGAGGTGATCTTAAATTTGGGTCACCTTCCTTTCCAGTGAATACAGTTTTTCCCCTTTTTCGTTAGATCCTCTGTTTGCCTATTTTTATTTAGAATGAAAACTCTTTGCTTATATGATTATGTAAAACCCTATCCTCATGAGGCTATTGTGCACAATTTGTAGGCTTTCAAGATCTCCATCCAAGATTTTTTTCTGTTGTGCTGTTCTTGTATTGTGTGCATTTTGTATGAAAACACTTAAATTAACCTTTGATTTCTAATGAAGTTTTTATCGATTCATTTGGATTCTATCAGAATTTTTCTCTACAGCCTGATTCTGAGATGAATTTGATCATTGCTGGTGACACTGAACAGGGTATTTATTCCTCACTCTCCCTCTGATTGAGCGTAGACTCAAAAGAGCAAGAGGAAGTGAGAGTGCCTCCGTGGACATGGTTCTTAACTTCCATCAAAACTTCTAGCACATTATTTTTGTCCTTAATTTCCATCAAAGCTCTTAACTTCCATCAAAGCTAGCACATTATTTTTGCACGTGACCACTTTTCTAAAAGTATTGTCAAGGGTTGTTTAAATCACCTGGATTTGTTGCTTCTGAGTGGACATATTCAGAAGTCATGCTGGCAGTGAAAAAGCTATGATGAAGGATTTTCATAATCTAAGATGGCAATGCAGTTTTTAATTTCTACAAAAAGAGATTCCAAAACCTCAGAGTGATAGCTTTGGGCTTGTGTCCACTCTTCTTGATATGTTAATATTTTTCAGCACTTTGGAGCAACAGCTATTCAACAACTGGAAGGGCGAAACAAGGCTACAGTATACTGATGGTTCCTGTCTTTATTTTAGCCTCAGCAGGTGGAAGTTAAGAACTATGACTACAGATGCATTCTTACTTCCTCTCGCTCTTTTGATTCTCTACACATTCTGAGGAAGACTGAGGAATAAATCACCTGTTCAGTGTCACCATCAATTATTTTTCAAATGGAAGCTTTAAAGCATTGCATTTAAAATATATATTAAACTAATTATATTATACAAGACAGTCCATTTTCAAACAAATATGCATAGAATGAAAAATAACAACTCACCACTCGAGGAAAAAGGAAAAACAACAACACATCACAACACAGCACAACAAATAAAAACATAGAAAAAGATCAAAAGCCTATAATTCCAAATATATTTACCTGATTTTATAAATCTTCAAAAAGGAAAGTAATCTTTCAATATTCACCAAGCCTGTCCAATAATTTTTTCCAGAGGGAAAGGTAATGTAACATTTTCTGATTGACAGAATATATAATTTTCTCAAAAACTGCTAGAATACACATCTCTAAAATCCAATCCTTTATATATGGAGTTATAGTAATTTACCATCTCCCTAAGGGCTATTCTAGAGCACAAAAAAGCCATCTTTGTTCAGAATATGTTAAGTTCCAAGTAGTATGTACAGTATATAATTTAATACAATATGCATGTCCTTAAAAACCAAAGTTTTCTTGATAATTCTGTCAACATATTGTATAACATTGCTCCAAAAAGAGTATAGAGAAGAACATAACCATAACATATAAATTAAAGTACCCTCAAATTTCTTGGGTCACCAACACAAATAATCATTAGTCTATCCCTTACAAAACATTCTAGATGGTATCCAATAAATACGAAAAAGAATCCTTTGGTGGATTAGTTTCAACTTTAAATTACAGGACATAAACTTAGTGTTCTTCAAAATTTGAGTCCTTCAGTTTGGAAGGACTGGAGTTTCCAGTTCTTGATCCCAAGCTTCTTGTATATTTGTTGTAGATATTTTGAGCTGTTCCTTTAACTTTTGATAAAAGAAGAAAGTAGGTTTAGAATCTAAAATTGAATTACTCAGTAATAATAACATATCAAGGCAGGTTTTCAATGTTCCTGGTCTCTCCTCATCACAGTACTTTTAAACAATTCTAGCATTTTTTGTTTTGTTTTGTTTTTCCTGTTTCACAAAAGTGTGTCAGTGGCTAATTCCATAAAGAACCCTACAATTTCTTTTCTAGCAGAGATAAGTTACAAAGCAACTACCTCTTCTTGTTTGAACTGTAAGCATGGAATAACAAGAATTTCATGTCCCTGTCACAGGGGTGGGCAACCTGTGGAATAACAAGGATTGAATGTCCACATGCAGCGGTGGACAATCTGTTCATCTGGGTGCTAGATAACAACTCCCCAACAACACCAGCCTGCATAATAATAATGAGGAAGAATATTAGGACTTCCATTGTGCAAATTGTGGAGGACAACAGGCTCCCTGCTGTCAGCCATCTGAGGTAGTCCAGACAAGAACAACACCCAGGAGTATCAGCATTATCTTCACTGTAAGGTTACATTAACAGAATCTTGCAAGACTGAAAGTATTTTCTTCCCTCCTTTCCTTTTATTCTCTGGAAAACAGGGAGGGTCCCTTCTCAAACGCTTCCCATGCTTTTCTGCCTCTTATCAGACCATTGCCCAGCCTGTGGGTATCTTCCTCTTGTCCCCCAAGGTCATTTCCATATACCATTACACTTGCCAAGATTATCACTAAGTATTATTGCCTTAGGGAACCTGCAGAAGCTACTGTTGGAGTCAGTTCCAGTGTAAGCACTACCACATTATCAAAATGCAGTAGTTATCTGTGGAAAATCAAATTAGTGATTGTTATTAAACTCAGTGAGCGACTTTCTTCCCCCCTTAACTTATCTGCACATCTGAGAGTCACTAGATGTGTTACATCTGACCTCATTGCCACATGCCAGTTGAACATTCTTCTCTCTGCAACAAATAGGACCTACCTTAGCAACCATCTGGACTAGCTTGGTCACTTGATTTTCCCAGAAAGAAAACCTAGCCATTTTTTTCTACTTCATATCTATTCCACTGAAACAGTTTTTGATTTCACAGAAAAGTTAAGGTCTTCGGCTCAGATAAAAAAAATGTATATAACAGGAGTTCAAAAAATGCAAATATGCAATTTCATATTAACTGCAAGGTACTCACAGTTATAAATTATATATTTTACTTTCTTCAACAGGAAAAAATACTCTGGGAGGGAGAACTTTCAGAACCACAATTTGATATGCAACAGGGAGAAAAAAAAAATTGTGGGGCAATCAGCAGCGATAGGTACAGTGCTTGCTGAAAGATTACAGACCAACCATTATTTTTCCATGTAAATTATACTATATGGAGCAGTTGTTTTTCAGCCCTGCATACACAGACAGACACATGCAAACCGATATGAATATGATTAGGGCTCAGTTATATGAATGTCCATACAAGATGTAATTCAGTTGTTTTATAATACTATCAAAAGCAAAATGAATGGCTAGACGTATGAGACCACCTTTGATTACACTGGAATTGTTTAAAAGTTCAGCAAACTATATTGTGATGGGGAGAGACCAATGAAAACCCACCTTAGATGTCAGATTCGGTTCATCTAGTTTTTAGATTGTAGTTTAACTTGGATTTAAACAGGAATCTTTCTTGCCAGGCCTGCAGAAGGTAACAGTGAGACACGGGAGTCTTTTGAGCTATGGCTCTTCCTCTGATTTGAACAGTTTGGCTCTCATCAGGAAATTCAGGTGTCTTACTGAGGGCAAAACTAGATGCGATGGCATATTCAGCAATTAAAAGTGTGGTTTTTTTAAAAAAAATATGGATACACTAATTCTGATGGGAAGGGAATTATTGCAGCCTCCCTTTTCCAAACACAGCACTGGGGGGCGGGGGGGAGGAATTCACCCTCTAAGTTGATTGGTATTAAGGGAAAAAAATAACCCTGTCCTATTGGTGTCAGTAGGATTGTCCCCCTCCCCAGATGCTTGTCAGAACACAGTTTTCCTATGGTTCGCATCTATAGCAAATAGTCTAGTTTCCTTTTTCTGTTTTGGGCATGTTTTTTGTTATTTTCTGCTTTGGGCATGTTTTTCATTATTTTAAGTAAGGCAGTTCTTTTTGAACATTTTAGTATACAATGAAGCAAGATAACAGTTCCAGAAATAACACCTTATTTCACATAGAGCTATTAATGAAAAAAAAAATCGAATTGGCTCGGCACATAGCATGTTGATGGAAAGGTTTTGCTTTGTTTTCCCCTTATTCATAAGATGCAACTTCACATCACACATTAGAAAGAACGCCAAGAGGTTCTGTCACTTTCTACCTGGATGATTGTGAGATTCTAGATGCCGGTGTGTGAACCTGGAGCCCACTGGGTTCCAAGCAGGTATTGTAGGTCCATCAGGAGAAGCAAACAACAAATATAGGAATGGAATTCCCCCACAAGAAAGGCTTGGAACTTGAGAACCATGAGATGGAAGAAGCTTGCTGAAGGGGATTTGTCTTTGCTCTACAGCAGTGTTGCTCAACCTTGGCAACTTTAAGACGGGTGGACTTCAACTCCCAGAATTCCCCAGCCAGCATTACTTAAAGTTGCCAAGGTTGAGCAACACTGCTCTACAGCTTGCAATCTCCCCTTTCCTAAAAAAACGTTTGGAGTGTGGGTGCACATGGAGGGAGAACTGGGTCTCCCAAGGAAGGGCACTCCCTAGTTTGGAAGGGACCTTTGCCCTCTTTTGTGACAGACAGGCCTATGCTAGTGGGGACACCACGAAAGGGCCTCTGCAGCAGTGCTTTTGTCTTTTCTTTTAAAGCACCTCTTAAAAACACCGTCACTTTTGAGTTTCATGCATCCAGAAGATGGGAGGGCCTTCTTTGATGTGGCTCCCAAGGTACGGAAGGTATTCCCTTGAGAACTGTGCTCAACCCTCCCACATTTTTTTTTTTTTTTTGGAAGAAAAAAGCAAACCCTTCTTTGTAGCTCCACTTTTTCAGTTTGAACAGTTTGCCATGATGTTTAACTGCTTTTATCAGCCTTCTACCTGCTTATATTCTATTTTAATTGGTTATGGTTTTTTACATATTGTTTTTGTATGGTTTATTCACCACCACTGAAGCTTTCATTTAAGGCGGGCAGCCAGAACTATTGTTTATAACACAATACAAGAACAGCAATGACAGGCAGGCAGATTGTGGCTTCACAGCGGCTTCTGCAGGATTCAAAGCTTCCATCATAAGGATAAAATCAACAGCATGCCATCGTAATGTAAGCTCTGCCTCTTTCATATATCTGTGTGATGTCATAAAAATAAATACTGCTTTCATCTTTCCTCCCCCGCCCCTTGCCTGTAGATGCCTCTGTTGATTAATCAGCCAAGTTCTAAGCCATTAAACTTTTAAAGCGTGATGGCTGGGGAATTCTGGGAGTTGAAGTCCACATGTCTTAAAGTCGCCAAATTTGAGAAACACTGCTTTAAAGGTCAACATGCACACCTTAAATTAAGCCAGAAAGCTGCTGGTAAGCAGTGTAGATCTTTTTCCTATATTGTTGCCTACTTTTTCACAGAATTTTGTAATACTCCAGCTTCTGAACTCTCTTTAAGGCAGCCCTACATAAAATGCATTGCAACAGTCTAAATGAAATATAAGCAGGGAACGGATAATAGCTGCCAAACTGAAAAGGCTGTAGCTGATGCACTAAGCACAGCTGTTCAAACATACGTTTCTGGCCGTTAGCATTACTTGAAAATTCAGGGACCGAGTAAGATCAAGAAATACTTTTTGAAGTTGGGAACCTGATCTTTTGGGGAAATAAACCCCCTTCCAAAGCAAGTTGAATCTGAATAAGTCAGCCTTTCAACTGCTCAGTTTTTATTTTTCATTTCATCCAGCCTGTTATCCAATTTAGACACCATTCAGGGGTATGGATTTCTTCCTTAGTATTAAATGCAGAAAGAGCAATGGAGCTGGATATTACGTGTACAGTGTGCCACTTCAGTCCAAAGTTCTGCATGGTCTCTTCCAGCAGCTTCATATTGGTATCAAATAGCACAGAGGGCAAAATAGAATCCAAGGGGACACACATAGAACACCCCCATTATACCTTACCCCCACATATAGGTTTGGGGGGAGGGACAGCTGAACATGCATAAAAAATGGAATTAGGATCTGTGGCCCTCCACCATCTTAAGGTACTAAAAGAAAATAGCCCTGAACCATTGTCCCAAAGATGGTACTAAAAGCTAGCATTGTGATTTTCCAGCATATCATCTTGCCAGTTTTGAAAAAAAAAAAAAAAAGGAACTTTAAAAAATGTGCAAGGAGAGCAAGAAAACTGGCAGGTGCCAAGGATGTGTCTGCACCCACATCGATCCTCATAGTATTCAGGCATAGATCATTTGCAGGATTAGAGAGCAGCACTTCCAAGCTGGAGCGCATGAAAAGTACATAGCTGCCAGTTGATCCTTGAGCCCCAGCATCTCTTTATTTAGCAACTAACCTCAGTGGATTTAAGAAAATTGAGACAAGAGCAGCTTTAAGTACATCTTTTAGGGCAGTGTAGTTAAGAGGAATATTGGTTTGCACACAAGGTTCTTGTTTGGAGCATCAAGAAAGAACATGAAATAGCACCAGCATCAGTTCAATGAAAGAAGTGGGAGTGTTAGTCTTTTTTTAAAAGAGGGTTCTATTTATGGTCAACAGCTCATTGGTGGTTAATCTTGGTTCCTGATTCCCGGGTTTTTAAAATCCAGCTGGGCAACAATTTGCATATTCCACCCTAGAACATCTAACTCATTCAATGGGATGAATGTCTTAGTAAATCTTTTCCCTTTGAAGATCTGCATGAATGTTCAGTTCAGAAATGAAGCCATATCCCTGTCGTATAACCTTGTTAATGAAAAGTAAACAGAAACAACAGGGGATGGATTCAGTACAAACTAGCCACATCAGTGCTTTATCTTTTATTCCAATTTTTCAAGAAAAAGTATTTCTCATGACATGAGTTAGGGAATATTCCAAGGAAAATGAAACATTAGTGAGGACAATTGATTCTCCTAGAAAACTCAGCCCTCTCCCTTTATTATCAAATGGATGTTAACGGGTTTAATTTTAGTTGGGTTGTGCAGGTTTGTAGCTTATCTTTTTTCACTCATGTTTATCTTGCATTTTGTAGAAAGAGGGCAAATGCTGTCTTGTGCAGATAAATATTGTCCTTCACCTACTTTTTTTGAATGAAAGCTTATTTTCAAAGTGCCACAGGGGAGGATAGGGTAGTATTCGAAAATACTGGATGCATTCTCATTACATGCTTGGCCTAAGAGATTTACCACGGGTGCTACTCCAGGCAACAAAGCAAACCTGCTAGGATTTGCTAGTCATCATATTTGACAGCTGATATGCCAGCCAGTTCTACAGCAGGTGAGTAGCCCACTGAGAGAACTTCCACACTGTCACCATTTTCCTTTCCACCCCTCCCCAAATCCTTAGATCCATCTCCCAGTGATCACCACCACAGCTATTGAAAGCACTCACTGGCCAATGGGAAAGTGCCCAAATTGACATCCTGTCTCTGCCTCTTTATCCCCATCCTTTGATGCGCTGTGCTTGTTTTGACAACATGGCCCAAAATAGCAAAGGCTGTCCCTGGTTGACTGGCCACCCCAGAGTCCAAGGTGAGGGCAGCAAGAGGTAACATGGGATCAGGGAAACCAAAGGAACTAGGAGTCAGTTTCTGTCCCTGGGAAACTGGCTCATCCTCAAACCCTAAAGAACTCTGTTGTCAAATTTTGAAATTTAGGGCAATTGAGTTGGAAGCAAATCAGCTTGAATATTAGTGCAGCTATGATGCCACTTTGGAAGTGGCACCAAAGCCTGTGTGGAAGGAGGTGACATCTCCTGGTGTTTTTGTTATTGTAGGCATTTTGGGAAAAAAAATGGCAGTGGCTTACTCAAAACCTGAGCCACATATATGGGGTTGGAAAAAGCTGAACTTCTCCAATCCTCTTGGTGCCCCATCTTCCCACCCCATAGATACTGTTGGGGAGGTAAATCTCCATTTGATGGCTTCTCCTGCCTTCCATCTCTAAATCTGGAGGCTGGAAGGGGAAGTTAGTGAAAGGTTTTGATGATACACAGTGCCATAGTCTCAGGTTAGTGGTAACCATGGGTAAAAATTATAGGGCTTTTGTATCTTAAACTACAATTTAGCTATGATTTAGTTTGTACATTACACTTAGTATGTCATTTAAACCAACTACTCATGCTTTAGTTTCCTATCACCTAAATTAATATATTGGACTCCTACTTAATATGAGCTATTTCATAGAATCTGCTGTTGTTCCATTACTCTAATACCCAGTTCCATTCCATCGGTACATAATGGTAATAATAATACTAACCTACCCTACCCTTTCTTACCACTGTCCACCAAAAGCCAATTTTTAACTAGGCATCTTATGTTATTTTTGGAAGATGCACAATCTAACACTTTGTGGAATTCCCTGGAGAATTCCAAAGCTAAGGAATACACAATGAGCAAGTCAAACTTTGTGACTACAAACTATATATCATCAAATGGACAACTGCTTTTTTAAATAGTACAATTAAGAACTCATCAAGGAATTTCTGCTTCTGCATCCTGGAACATTGTATTTTATATCATGCACTCATAAGCACAACATCAATCTCCCTTGTCTTCTAAACCCCCATAATAGTCATCTATGAGATAGTCCATAAATGGACCTGATGTTATCAAATAAATCAACTGTGGTCACTAGCTGACATCTTATTCTCCCAAACCATACCATTTGGGTCACAGAAGCTATCCATTCACCGCTTGCAAATCTCCTGCTGATTTCTTGCCTGTAAATAAAGCACTTCGCTGTCTTCTTATATTTCCCTGATCTGCAATCATTCCATCTTGAGGCTTGCCTGATCTGCTGTGTTAAGGTCATGGTCTTTGTTGTGACCTCTGCAGCAAAATCATCACGAAATAGGCAATAGCACTATCTTTAAGGGGCAGCCCCTTTAATTTGTCATTTTCACTTTGTCACTGGTGGTAGAGCAATAAAGAGTTGTTGTCTAAGATGAGGCTTAAACTTAGCCCATTGATGGCAGGAACTTTTTTTGCTTAAGATAGCAGGTAGTACAAACTAGAATCTGAACAGGTATAATGGCTTGTGTAACTGAGAGTCCTAAGGATTACCAAAATAATTTAATGTTATTTTGTATCTGTACAAAAAGATGTCATGAAATGGAAAAGTATTGAATGGGTGGAATTAAATGCTTTACCCTGCCCAATCTTGCTATGGAACTCTTTTGATCTTTCCCACAACTCTCTGTAACATGAAATTGATCCAAGGTTATTTTACAATGAGAAATATCACCATTTTTTAACATCTGGAGTGAATGTATGCATCCATATCGACATACTCCCATCCATTACACTATTTTCTTTTGGGTTAAGTAACATTATGCAAAGTATAGGAAATAATTAAGAAATAGTAAGGCAAAGAAGTAGAAAACATGAGATGAGAAAAGAGAAAAGGAAATAAAGCTAAATCCAGTTTTCTACAAATACTTAGTTGTTTTTGCAACAATTATTCTCTTTTATGCAACTTTTCTCATCCACAGTCCCTTTTACTTCATTACTCCACCAAGCATCTTAATGTTTCTTAATTTCCATTAACATAGCTCCTTACGCTTTTGTGGCACCCTGTAACACAATCTCTTTTATTCAGTTCCAAGCAACTTCCACATCCTCTTTTCTTATGCTCATTTTCCATTAATTCTGTTGGGAGGATAATCTGTCTTCTAATACTTTTTCATATAGGACTCGCATTTTATCTTCCTGCAGTCACTCTACTTTCATCCTGCTTTCTCTTTCTTCTTTCCCTTTCTTCCATGTTTATTTTTCCTAACACCCATTCTTGACACTACCAAGCATTGGTCTTTCACATATTCAGAACCTCTAATCAGTCTTTTATCCTTTACTAATTCTCTCAATCTTCCATCATAATCAAATCATATTTTTCAATTCATTCCTTTTCCATGTTCATGCATCAATTGTAGTTAAACCACATGTTCAAAAGAAACAAACGTTCGTCTAAGCACTTATTTACCAGACAGCTTTCTGCTTTATTCTCTGAATGGTCCAATCACTTTTTCTCTAATCTAGCTCATTGACTACAGTCCAGGGGAAAATATATACAACATATATAATCTGGAGTATTTTATATTGCACATTTTTAATAATTTAGGTGGAGGACAGAGCAGATAAAGGAAGGTTAATTTTCTCCCAAGAAAACAGTACACCTGTCTTTTAAATTGACATCTTTTGGCTCCTTAATGAGGAAATAGTATGTTTTCTATTTTTTTGTATTTTAAATTGTGGCTTATGGTTTTATCTGAATCTTTTGTTTACATTTTGTCATACTGTTCTAAATGAAGAAGCAAAGCAAAACAAAAAAAAATATTCATTTTAACTGGGCCTTTATTACACCATTTTTAGTTCCTTGGACCAGCACTGTCAGACAAATATATATGTACATAATTTACATATAATTTATTACATATACACAATGCAAGGTATCTACAGATTTTCTCCAAAAGTTTGATGACATGAAAATCTTTTTTTTTTAATTAATTTTAGTGGGATGGAAAAGAGAATTTCAGGTTAGAATTCTAAGATACAACTAAAATCTTAACATTGCAGGCAAACCAACTAACCAGACAACGTGAAAAGACTTTCTAACTACACAAACAATCTCAGTGCTGTGCATCTATTCTGAAGCAGTTATATTGATATGAGTGGAACTTATTTCCACATCCATCTGTGCAGGATTGGCACACTTTCATGTATACAGTGATATATCTTTCAATATATCACAGATCAAGGGCACAAAAGACAAACTTTCCAAAAAGAAGATTTGATGTAAGAAGCAACAAGGAGGTTAACACACACCATTTCTGATGCAAATTCTTATCTATAGCCTGGGAATGCATAAAAATCCCTGGAGCACATAGACATTGTCTTCCAAAGTTCTAGCCTTTCATTCCACATCTGAAGGAAAAGCAGATAAAGAGAAGCAACGCCCTTCGCAGCCATCAAGGCCTCCTCCTGTGACACCATTTTAATCCTAAGTGGCAGGGTCATCAAAACATACCTCAAGGGCCTTAAATGAGGAATGGATTCTATTTTTAAGATAACTGATGGGACAAGTGCTGACTTCAAATACTTATTAGAGCAAATGCTGCCCCACTGGTCTCACATTTTATCCGATAACCACTCTGCCAAACCTCATCTCCTTTCCTGCTCTTTTTTGCGTGGACCCTGTGGTAGTGCCAGGAACCCATTGGACAAAATGTCACCATGAAACTTAAACCTTTCCTCATTTCTAAACTTCTTTATAGGGCAGCCTGATGGAGTCTAGTGCTGAAGAACACCATCAGGCATGGTATTATGATATTATATCCCCTTGTTACCCTGTAATGTAATATCAGGATGATAAAGAATTCAATAATAATTATATGTAACAGCATCAGTTTCACTTGTGCTTTAAGATGCTTTGAGAGAATTGTAGAGACAACCCAAAAGATACTGTAAGGTTCTCCAACAGATTTCCACAGGACAGTGGCCACAAGATACATTGAGACTGCAACTCCCAAAATTTCCGGCCAACATCTGGGACATTTATTTATTTAGATGTATTAGGTCCTCTGACTCAACACTGGCTCTCAGTGGCATACAAATTAAAAACAATTATAATACCTAAATGAAACAAGAAAAGAATAAACACAATGGGGGGTACAAACATACACCATAACCAGAACAGATAATACATGCCATATGGACATACCCTCAGCTAGTCAAGATGTTGGCGGGGGAAAACAGGTTTTCAAGGCTCATTTAAAAGGCTGCAGGGTTGGGCTAATCTGAATCTCAAGGGAGGGAGGTGGGGTTGCTATTCCAAAGGGCAGGTGCCATGACAGAGAAGCTGGGTTTCCTAGATGCCATCTAATGACACTGCTTAATGCATGGGGCATGAAGCACACCCACTCTGTCAATTCTTATAGGATTCGCAGAAATAATAGAAGAGGTGGTCCTTCAGATAGCCAGGTCTGACACATAAAGGCCTTTAGAAGTAATTACCAGCACCTTGAATTGCACTCAGAAGCTCACTGGTAACCAGTGTAGTTCATGTAGAAGAGGTACTATGTGGCCTTACTGAGGTATGCCCAGAGGTGCAGTGGGCCCCTACCCTCCTGGTCTTCTGGAAAGGACTTAAGACCTGGTTCTGCCAGCTTGCATGGGGTGATAAGAGTTTTCATCTATCCTGGGGGGTGGCTGGCACCCTGATGTCGCTCCTGAGTTATTCACCAATTCCATCATTCTTAGAATTTATTTATTATTTTTAAGATTGTTTTTCTATCGTATTTTAATTGATTTTATCTCCTTTGTAAACCACCCAGAGTCACTTTTCAACGAGATGGGCAGTGACAAATTTGACATATAAATAAATATAAATAAAATAACTGCTTTTACTGCTGCATTCTGGAGCAGCTTTAGGTTCTGAGTGGTCTCATGTAGAGTGCCAAGCTGTAGTCTACATGCAAGGTGATCAACACATGAGTGACAGTGAGAAGGGACTCCCCATCTAGGACAGGGCACAATTGGTACACAAGATGAATTTGTACAAAAGCCTTCCTGGCCACAGCTGCCATCTGCTCTTTGAGCCAGAAGGCCCCCAAATTATCCACCAGGTCTGTTTAGGGAAGTGCAACTCCATTCAGGACTAAGGATGGAGAATCTCTGGCACTGGAAGAATCATGAACCTATAGCCATTTGGTTTTATCATGGTGAAGTTTAAACCTGTTCCTCTATATCCAGACCCCAACAGCCTCCAGGCACTGGAACAAGACCAGAACTGCATCACTTGATTGGCCAGGTGATGGAGATATATCTGACCCTCTGTTAACAAATGACCTCACCCAGGATCTTTATGTAGATGTTAAACAGGAGAAGTAAGAGTGTTGACCACTCTCAGGATACTTTAATTTGAAATCCTACACTGAACAGGATGGATATGATGCCCAAATAGTCTCTTCTAGCACTATGATTCTATGACTCTAACAGTGCAGTGAAAGGGTCTTTGGTCTAATCCAGCACCTATGTTATACCATAGAACATTATGTTAGATGCCCTTAGGAGAATCACAAGCAAGACAGGATGACCAACACTAGTTATCTGCCTCCAGCATCTAATTAACAGAGGTACATTGTTTTTGCACAGGTTGTTTCTGTTCTTTGCAGTTACAGTTAATAGATGCTGATAGATCTACTGCCTGTGAATTTGTTAACCTTTAAAAAAAGCTAGTGTCTAGCACCATATTACACACGTTCTTTCCCTCCTGCCTTTATCTGGTTTGACTATTTATTTTTATTTATTTGTATCATATAGCCTCTCATCTCACACAAGTGACTCTGGGTGGTTTGCAAGATTAAAAACAACCCCCCCCCCCAACATAACACCCCCCCCCCGGGTCCAAGGATAAACAATTAAATATTAACTACACTTAGAGGCAGAGATCTTCTCCACCCTGCCCCCAGTGCCTGGGTCAACAGCCAGACCTTCAATGCCTTGTGAAGGGCTAACAGGGTTGGGGTCATCTGAACCTCCCAGAGGGAGGGGATGCTGTTCCACATGTCAGGTGCCACCACTGAGCTGACAAATCTCCAACAAGATGACATTGTTTAATAGAAGGAACCCTGAGCATGGCCTCTCTACTAATCTGGTTGGATGAGCAGAAGCAATAGGAGAAAGATGGTCCTATAAGTAGCCTGGCCCTAAGCCATGGAGGGCTTCAAGGTGATGATCAGAACCTTGAATTGCACCTGGAAACCTACTGGAAGCCAGGGCAGCTCATGGAGCAGCAATGTTACACTGGTGTAACAAGAAATGCCAAAAACTGCCCAGTTACAGCTTCCAAGTGCTTTTCAAGGGCAGTCCCATGTACAGTGTGTTACAGTAATCCAAATAGAAGGTGATTAAGGCATGAGTCACCATAAGCAAGGCCTCCCGGTCCAGGAATGGGTGCAATTGGTGCACAAGATGAACCTGTGCAAAGGCTTCCCTGGACACAGCTGCCGTCTGCTCTTCAAGCAGGAGCTGAGAGTCCACAAGGACCCGCTGTGCACCAACTCTGACTAAGTGTATTGGGAAAGGACCTAGACAGCATTGCTTGATCAGCCATGGAAGAAGATGTACAACTGGGTATCATCAGCATACTGACAATACCACACCTGATGCCAACAGATGTCCTCACCCAGCAGCTTCACGTAGATATTAAATAGCAATGGGGAAAGGGTAGAGCCCTGAGGCACTCCACAAAGTAGGGGCCTCAGGCTCAGTGTCACCCACTGTGCCAATACCTCCTGAGCTGGCCCAGAAAGATACCATGATCAATGGTATTGAAAACCACTGAGAGATCAAGGAGAGTCAGCACTACCCCCATCCCGAGCCACCAGAGGTCATCAACAAGTGGGGTGGTAGCAGGGGTAGGCAGCGAAGTGCAAGGCAGCCAAAAGGGCAGATATGGGGGAGACAGGCTTCTTCATTTTCTATTACTTTATCTATTTTGTGGTCCCACTAGTTCTTGTTTGCAGGCAACTTGTATAACCTGGAGATATTCCAATGCACCATTGTGGCTACTTTGTCATGCCATTATTTGTAATCAGTCTGTGCAATCTTCTTGCAGCAACTAACTAGGTGGTCCACTGTTTCTTCAGCTTCTTTGCAGAAGTGGCATTTGCTGTCTGCTGCTGTCTTCTCAATTCTGGCTTTATATGCATTTGTTCTTAAGGCTTGGTCTTGTGCAGCCAGAATTAGCCCCTCTGTCTCTTTCTTCAACTTTCCTGCTGTTAGTCATTTCCAGCAGGAAAACTGCTTTGCCTGCTAGTTTTGTGTGTGTGTGTGTGTGTATGTGTACTGGCCATGTAATACTCTGCCTTGCCATGTCTCTTTTCTATTCTTCATTTGGTCTTTCTTGTAGGCCACTTTGATCTCTTCAATATTCAGTAAGCCTTCATGGTATACTAGCTTCAGTGCATCTTCTTCACTATCCTTCAGATATTCTTCCAATGCCCTTTCTCCTTCTCCTTCTTCTCCTTCTCCTTCTCCTTCTCCTTCTCCTTCTCCTTCTCCTTCTCCTTCCCTTCTCCTTCTCCTTCTCCTTCTCCTTCTCCTTCTCCTTCTCCTTCTCCTTCTCCTTCTCCTTCTCCTTTTTCTTGTTCCATGATCTCTCTACCACAAAATCACCTTTTCATTCTCTTCTAACTCCTCCCCTCTGCATGAAATCTGACAGTTCACCTCTGTCAACCATGGCAAAGTCTTCCCTTGCTTCAAATGACCTTGACCTTCCTCCGGCACAACCTTCTGGTCCCCAAAATTGAAAGTGCAAGACATAGCACCATGGTAAATGTAGGGCCACTTCATCCCAACAGCGACTTTTCTGTCATGGCCCTGCTGTTTGAAACATCATTCCCCCAGATAGCAGGCTAGCTCCAACCCTGTTGGCCATTTGTAAGGCCTGAAGACGTGGCTAGGTCACTGGGCATGGGGGTCAGAATATATGGCAGAGCCTGTGAGATGGTTATATTGATGATGGATTTTGATCTTTGTTTATAGTTTCATCCAAGCTGCTGATTATGTCTTTGTTGTTATGCTGCTTGTATTTTTAAATCCTGTTAGCCCCCCGAGTCACAACAATGAGATGGGTAGCCATATAAATTGACATGAATAAATCCTCATTTCAGCGGTTTCTTTCTCCTGATGGGTCATGTGGCCTTTTGGGTCTATAGTTGAGGGAACATGGAGCTCCATGCTTTTAGCCTTGGATCCTACTGAAGTTTGTACAGCTCCAACCCCATTTATCTTTACTTTCTTAGACCATGGTGACAAGCATATTCAAGCTTTGCCAGGTGCTCTACAAATGTCAATACTCTGATATCTGTCTCCTCGAAAAGACCAGCTTGCCTTCATCTTTCATTCTTGCCAGAATGAGATAACATTTCCTCTTGACCATTTTTTCCTTTTTATCAGTAGACATTGTAACCCACAATAGCAGTAATTAAATAAGAAGAATACTGTGCTTAAGGCACAATATCTGCAGTATACTTAATACAGGGGTGAGTTTCAAATTGCTCTGTATTTATGTCCACAGGCTACTAACACAATCATTGCTTGTTAGTTTTTCTGTTTGCACAAACTCCTATGTCTCTGTGCAAGTGAACAGAGTAAAGAAAGTTTCATTGGCACATAAATTGAAATGCTGCAGTCATGAAGATCTAAACAGAATAGCCTTCTGTCTGAGAACCTCGGAAGAAGAACACCTGGGTTTATACTTTGCACTAAGCCATAATCTGGTGTGTTTGATTTTGGTCTAATATGGTGTTCCCCTTCATGGATCACTGCCTTGTTGTGGCGAAGGGGCTTGCGTAACTCAGTGAAGCCATGAGCTATACCGTGCAGGGCCACCCAAGACGGACAGGTCATGACAGAGAGTTCTGACAAAATGTGGTCCACTGGAGAAGGAAATGGCAACCCACTCCAGTATCCTTGCCAAGAAAACCCCATGGACAATGTTAAAAGGCTAAAAGATATGACGCCGAAAGATGAGCCCCTCAGGTTGGAAGGTGTCCAATATGCTACTGGGGAAGAGCGGAGGGCAATTCCAAGTAGCTCCAGAAAGAGTGAAGCGGCTGGGCCAAAGCCGAAAGGACGTTCAGCTGTGGATGTATCTGGAAGCGAAAAGAAGGTCCGATGCTGTAAAGAACAATATTGTATAGGTACCTGGAATGTAAGAACTATGAACCAAGGCAAGCTGGATGTGGTCAAACATGAGATGACAAGCTTGAACATCGACAACTTGGGAATCAGCGAACTGAAATGGACGGGAATGGGTGAATTTAATTTGGGTGACCATTATATCTACTACTGTGGGCAAGAAACTCTTAGAAGAAATGGAGTTGCACTCATAGTCAATAAGAGAGTGGGAAAGGCAGTAATAGGGTACAACCTCAAAAACGACAGAATGATCTCAGTGCGTATCCAAGGCAAACCATTCAACATCACAGTCATCCAAGTCTATGCCCCAACCACTGATGCTGAAGAAGCTGAAGTTGACTGCTTCTATGAAGACCTACAACACCTTCTAGAACTAGCACCAAAAAAAGATGTCCTTTTCATCATAGGAGATTGGAATGCTAAAGTAGGAAGTCAAGGAGTAATCGGAATAACAGGCAAGTTTGGCCTTGGAGTACAAAATGAAGCAGGGCAAAGGCTAATAGAGTTCTGTCAAGAGAACAAGCTAGTCATAGCAAACACTCTTTTCCAACAACACAAGAGACGACTCTACACATGGACATCACCAGATGGTCAATACCGAAACCAGATTGATTATATACTTTGCAGCCAAAGATGGAGAAGCTCTATACAGACAGCAAAAACAAGACCAGGAGCTGACTGTGGCTCAGATCATGAGCTTCTTACTGCAAAATTTAGGCTTAAATTGAAGAATGTAGGGAAAACCACTAGACCACTCAGGTATGACTTAGATCATATTCCTTGTGAGTACACAGTGAAGGTGATGAATAGATTTAGAGGATTAGATTTGGTAGACAGAGTGCCTGAAGAACTATGGACGGAGGTCCGTAACATTGTACAGGAGGCAGCAACTAAAACCATCCCAAAGAAAAAGAAATGCAAGAAAGCAAAATGGCTGTCTGATGAGGCTTTACAAATAGCTGTGGAAAGAAGGAATGCGAAAAGCAAGGGTGAAAGGGAAAGATATAAGCAACTGAGTGCAGATTTCCAGAGAATAGCAAGGAGAGATAAGAAGGCCTTCTTAAATGAACAATGCAAAGAAATCGAGGAAAACAATAGAATGGGGAAGACTAGAGATCTCTTCAAGAAAATTGGAGATATGAAAGGAACGTTTAGTGCAAAGATGGGCATGATAAAGGACAAAAAAGGCAGGGACCTAACAGAAGCAGAAGAGATTAAGAAGAGGTGGCAAGAATACACAGAAGAACTATATAAGAAAGATCTTAATGTCCCTGATGTCCACCCTGGTGTGATCACTGACCTTGAGCCAGACATCCTAGAGAGTGAAGTCAAGTGGGCCTTAGGAAGCATTGCTAACAACAAAGCTAGTGGAGATGACAGTATTCCAGCTGAGTTATTTAAAATACTAAAAGATGATGGTGTTAAAGTGCTGCACTCAATATGCCAGCAAGTTTGGAAAACGCAACAGTGGCCACGGGATTGGAAAAGGTCAGTTTATGTTCCAATTCCAAAGAAGGGCAATGCCAAAGAATGCTCAAACTATCGCACAATTGCACTCATTTCACATGCTAGCAAGGTTATGCTCAAAATCCTACAAGCTAGGCTTCAGCAATATATGAACCGAGAACTACCGGATGTACAAGCTGGGTTTCGAAGAGGCAGAGGAACTAGAGATCAAATCGCCAACATTCGCTGGATCATGGAGAAAGCACGAGAGTTCCAGAAAAATATCTACTTCTGCTTCATTGACTATGCAAAAGCCTTTGATTGTGTGGATCACAACAAACTGTGGCAAGTTCTTAAAGAGATGGGAGTACCAGACCACCTTACCTGTCTCCTGTGAAATCTGTATGCGGGCCAAGAAGCAACAGTTAGAACCGGTCATGGAACAACCGATTGGTTCAAAATAGGGAAAGGTGTACGACAAGGCTGTATACTGTCACCCTGCTTATTTAACCTATATGCAGAGTACATCATGAGAAATGCCAGGCTGGAAGAATCACAAGCCGGAATTAAGATTGCAGGGAGAATCATCAACAACCTCAGATATGCGGACGATACCACCCTAATGGCAGAAAGTGAAGAAGAACTAAAGAGCCTCTTGATGAGGGTGAAAGAGGAGAGTGCAAAAGCTGGCTTGAAACTCAACATTAAAAAAACTAAGATCATGGCATCTGGACCCATCAATTCCTGGCAAATAGAAGGGGTAGAAATGGAAGCAGTAACAGACTTCATTTATTTGGGCTCCAAGATCACCGCAGATGGAGACTGCAGCCATGAAATTAAAAGACGCTTGCTCCTTGGGAGGAAAGCTATGGCAAGCCTAGATAGCATATTAAAAAGCAGAGACGTCACCTTGCCAACAAAGATCCGCATAGTCAAAGCTATGGTTTTTCCAGTAGTAATGTATGGCTGTGAGAGCTGGACCATAAAAAAGGCTGAGCGCCGAAGAATTGATGCCTTTGAACTGTGGTGCTGGAGAAGACTCTTAAGAGTCCCCTGGACTGCTAGGAGGTCAAACCAGTCAATCTTAAAGGAAATCAACCCTGATTGCTCATTGGAAGGATCGATAATGAAGCTCAAGCTCAGATACTTTGGTCACCTAATGTGAAGAGAGATCTCTTTGGAGAAGACCCTGATGCTGGGAAAGATTGAAGGCAAAAGGAGAAGAGGACGGCAGAGGATGAGATGGTTAGATAGCATCACTGAAGCAATGAGCATGAAACTGAGCAAACTCAGGGAGGCAGTGAAGGACAGGAAGGCCTGGCGCAATATGGTTCATGGGGTCACGAAGAGTCGGACACGACTTAACGACTAAACAACAACAACAACAAAATGGTGTTATTCCAGCCACTGTGGTCTGGAACCTATGGTTTAGGGGCTAGTGTAATTGTGAACTCAGCCAGTGTGGCTTATTCAACAAAGCATGGTTAAAACAAACTCTGATTTAGTATGGTTTGTGAATCATACAAATCAGGCATGGGCAACCTTTTAGTGATCAAGAGCTCCATGATGATGGGACCATAATACTGAAGTAGGTGGGGACAATAGGAACACCAAATAAATAAAAAAATCATAACTGATGCTTCCTAGCTTATCAAGAAAATCACAGATGCACAGAAAGATGCACAGAAAGTTATGGTATGAATGCTAAATAGCATTCTGTTTCAGCGCATGGAAAATGCAATAATTATTTTTTAAAGTGAAGGCATTTCTCCACTTGCATTCAATCACAGCATGAACATGCCCTGGCAGCCTCTTTATTTTGCCACGTCCCAATGATGTTCCCTTTGTCTGATCCTAGGCCCATGACTGAGGCAAGCTTAAGTGTCAGTTCAGAAGAGTTTCCTCCCACTATGACAATAGCAACCAGTGGCACAATCAGGTGACCCACAGTGGGTGGGATAAGCCTGTCACTTATTGGTCACTTTGGGCTGGTGCTGCACAATCCCAGTTTCCTGGAGTCCATCCTCTTCTCTTCTCTTCTCTTCTCTTCTCTTCTCTTCTCTTCTCTTCTCTTCTCTTCTCTTCTCTTCTCTTCTCTTCTCTTCTCTTCTCTTCTCTTCTCTTCTCTTCCCTTCCCTTCCCTTCCCTTCCCTTCCCTTCCCTTCCCTTCCCTTCCCTTCTCTCCTCTCCTCTCCTCTCCTCTCCTCTCCTCTCCTCTCCTCTCCTCTCCTCTCCTCTCCTCTCCTCTCCTCTCCTTCACTTCTTTAGAAGGAAAGAGCAGGACACAGCTACTGGCTGCTTGATATCCATACCTCCCACACTTCTTGATCACAGATTGATTGATGGTAGAGCTGCAGGGTATCCTCTAGCAGGCAGTCCTTGCCACCCTGGGATCAGCAGGGCTACCTATCACAGAGACCAGCCGTCTTAGCACCCGAGTCTAGCCATCGATCAGAACTATCCACCAAGCTCAGCAGTGTTGTGACTGGCAGATGGTTTCCAAGCTGTCGTGACACTGGGAAATGGGGAAGGCAGCAAAGCCAGAAGATTTAACAATGGTGCTGCTTACCATGCTTTGCAGACCCTAAATCAAGATGCTACCATCCAGCGGCACCATCCAATACTAAGGCAGGACAGAAGCTTTAGAAGAAGGATAAAGTAGAGAGCACTTTAAATCAGCAATGAAGAATGGCCTTCAAGTGAAGGAAGCCCACCATTCTTTGCCCAGTTAATTGATGCACTTGAGGGAAATTAATAAATAGCAGGCCATGTGAATGGTCTGAAAGAGCCCACAAAGCTTGAATTGGGACAGATGTGGAGGAAGCATGCTGGGCATCAGTGCATCCAATAAAGATCTGGGTCTCTTAGTGATTTAGAAGTTGAACATGAGCCAACAGTGTGATGCAGCTGCAAAAGAAGTAAATGCAGTCCTAGGCTGCAGCAGTAGAAGTATACAGTGGTGTCACTATCAGGAGAACTCATTGTTCCTCCCCATTCTGTGCAGGTCAGACCACATCTAGAATATTGTGCCCAGTTTCAGGAAGAACACTGAGAAACTGGAGTATGCCCATCTTAGCAGCCAAGATGATAAGGTGGGCCAGGGAGGAAAACAGAAAAAGAGTGTTTAGTGGCACTGGATATGTTTAGCCTGGAGAAGAGAAAAGGACAGGGAGATAGTGTTACATTTCTGAAACTTTGCCATGCTGGAATCGGTGGAGAATTGTTCCTGAAGACTGGACAAAAGTAAATGGATTTAAAGTACAAAGAAGTAGATTTTGGTTGCACATCAGTAAAAAAATGCCTAAAAATAAAAACAGCCTTTAAACTGTATGATTTGATGATTGTAGGAATTTAATTTTGAAACTTCTATGGAACTCTTCCTTGATTTTCATGGAAAGTCCATCTCAGTTTGTAGTGAAGCTGATATGACACTAGAGGTCCTCACAGCCCCAGATCAGAAAAGTTGCTAAAGGATTGTTTGGTTTATGGCAGTTACTATTACCTAGTTTTTCTACCGCTGATCAAGGTTGCACTTGTCACAGATTCCACTATTGAACAAGGAATCTCACTGTAATGTACTTTATCGTTTTGACTGTTTTACCCATTGAATTGGGTAGTTTTGACATTAGTAAAGAAGAAAGGATCATTGAATGGCTTAGCTGTAAGAGTTTGAGTCCTTCACTGCATCTCTGAACCCTAGAGATATTGTTATTTATTTAATTTATTTATTTAATACAATTTAGAGATCACCTGACTCCTGATAACTCTGGGCAACTTACATTGAAAAAAAGTAAGAACAAGGCAAATGCTGTATAACAATAAAACATCCTACAGGTGCTCAACCATTATTCTGCCCCAGGGTCTGGGAGAACTGGTAAGTGTTCAGTGGCTTTCCAATGAACCATACAAAACTCCATGGGAATGGTCTTCCAGGGGACAAGCACTGCAGCAGAGAAATTTTGCTTGCTAGTTCCTGAGAGATGGCACCTAAAAGGGCCCTAAAGGGCACCTAGTCTGCCTGATCTCTTAGGGGGGGACCATCAGAGGCAGGGGGTCCTTCAAATAACTAGCCTCTACCTTTGTATTATATTGTAATATAGTAGAAATAAATACATTAAATATTGTAATTTAGAGACATTTATGACCCTAATCAAACTTTGTCACAAACACCAAATCTTAGCTTATCTCAAAAAAGCTAAGTAGGCTTTGGTTTTCTTAGTCCTTGAACACAGAGACCATCAGAAAATACCGAGGCTATAAGCTAGTTTGGAAGGCAAAAAACATCCTAGAAAAAAAGGCATTTCTCACTGTTGCCAAGAAAACTCTTTGGATAAGAACATCAGCATAAAAACATGCTGGCTTGGACTCCTTGATCGGACTTCTGGCCCACCTAGTCCATCAGTCTGTTCTCACAATGGCCAACCAACTGCACAAGGAGGCCCACTAGTCTCCCGGCAGATTAGTCTCCCAAGACTAATAGCCATTGATCCCCATGACCTCTATGAATTGGTCCAACCTTTTTTTAAAGCCAGCTAAGTTGGTAACCAGCATCACATCTCATGGTAAAAGGCTCATGTCACCCCCTAGAGTTGAAGTCGACTTGAGGAGGCCTTTATCTTTAATCACACCTTACATAAGACAGTGGTTCTAAGTAACCTCATCAAAGCCTTGCATTTTTATTGAAATATTATGGCTGCTACTGCTATTGCTCCATTATTTTCTCAAGTTGAACCTCTAACGGTTAGAACACACCAGGGAAGAGTTCCTGGAAACAGCCCTACCACTGGTCTGTGAGACATTTAGACTTTGCATGCGTTCTTCCAAGTTCTGATTATTGCAGAATCTGTTAGGCATTTGGGACAAATGGTAGAAGATAGTCAGACTGACTTGGCAACAATCTGATTCTAGTTACCCCAGTACTATCTGCGCTCTCGAGAAAGAGACACAGTTAAGAGCAACAGGGCACTCATGGTCAGGGTTTGGCGGACTTTAAGCTTTGTCTCAGCAGCAATAGCAGGACTGTCCATCATGGAGGTCAGCAGAGTTCAGTTACATCATGAAAATTTCTGATTGTGTGTATGTGTACCCCAGCTCAAGCACATGTTTTCTAAATTATTCTTTATTATGTTGCTTACTCTTTATTATGTATGTCTATTATACCATGTGATTTGAAATTGTTTTCTTATCTAAATACACTTTGCTCAGTACTTCTGATGTGTGTGGCTGAAGCTTAGTGTTATTCTGCTATGTTGTGGCTGGGTATAATCTGTGGGTGGCATTAGCTTGGTAGCTGAGGATTTGCAAGCACGCGCAACAGCTGTACAAATGCAGACCATCAACATTTTGAGCGGGAGCCATGTATTTACCACTGGGCTCTGCTGCTCATTCTGAACTTAACCAAGAAAAAATTTAGCTATCATACTGGCTAGCAACACTGGTTATCTTGCTGGCTCTTCAGTAAGATTCATCTCAACTTCTCAGGTCTAAGAATCTCTGGACACAGTATATTAGATCTCATAATCCTGTTGTTGTTGCAAAATGAGCACTAGAAATCTGCTGTTATTCAGCACAAATTTGGGGAGGGCAAAAGTTCATGGCTGCATCTGAAGAGACTTTCTTCTTTTCTCCATAGTTTTAGCCCTTATTTCCCATTATACCCCTACCCATAACCATAGGAAGGGCCCCTTTGGATCAAGCCGACATCCTACAAGACCAGAATTCTGTATTCTACACTGACCAACCAGATGCATCCATGACACAGTAGCCCCCCTTTCATTTCTTTCATGTCTCCCCAGTAGCTGGTATTTAACTTATTCTAGCATGATTGGGGAGATGGTATCCAGCTGTCAATATTGGCTACTGTATGTTATTGCCCCCTCCCCCAATATGCTTTCTAGTCTGCTTTTAAAACCATCTAACTGGTGGCTCTCATCACATCTGATAGCAGCAAATGTCATGTCTTTGTATACAGACCTTGAATTTTTCAGTTCTTGCTCAGGTCTTATTTCATTCTCCCTCACTGCCACCATTTGAGAAACTCCATCTGTTGACATGTACGTTATGTGTCTCTTTCTTGCCTTTGGTCTCCCCTCTCAACACCCATCTTTTCTGCAATCTTGTTCTTTAATCTTTGCTGCAAGAGTCTTCAAATTTAAGTGTCATAATTGTTAAGTCTAGATCTTTATTAGCTTGCTGTTTATTCTTTCCCAGGTTTTCTCCACATTTTAGATTGCAAAGCTTGGGGGGAGGAAACCTGCTTAGTTCTCTTCCCCCCTTTGCCTTGAAAAAGTGCTTGTAGGGATTGCAATAAGCCAAGGTTCAGGGGAGAGCAGCAAAGCAGCCTTCCCGTGCAGCAGGTGGTTTCTTTTGGTCTGTATGTCAGCTGGAGATACTATCTTTGGGGACATTTTCTGCAATGCACCTGCTTTGATCTAGCCTGCTTGGCCTAATCTATGGGCAGCTGTTAGTAAGGGGCCAGTCCTGCCACATACAGAAGTCTAGAAAAGGTGTTTTTTCCCCGTTCCTGAAGTGAGATTGGAGCATGCCAATCTAGCAGCTTATCTGGGCTTCCTCAGTTCATTGTTTGCAATGGGAGATTATTTAGGTCAGCCAGTGGCAGGTTTAACTTTCTCCTTTAGGTCAAGGTGAGGTGAGGAAGCGAAGACTCCACCGTATGCTTAGCCTGTCCCACTCCTGGCTTATTGCCGTTTTGGTAGGAGAAAGAAAAAATGGGTACCGATATTGGGCCATCCTCTCAGAAGGAAAGCCTTAAACATACAAAAAGAAAATAAGAAAATACTGAAAATATTTAGTAGCATACTTTAAAGTTTATTTACCTATACAAAATCATAGGTCTCTGAAAAGTCTGTAGCAGTAAAAGAATAAGCAAAAAAGATTTTCTTGTTTTAAAAGGCTATATAAATATGCACAAAGAAATAAATTATTTTTGTTTTACATTTTCAATGTTTATTCCAAACTTAAAACTTCAATAATACAAATGACTAAGGACCAGCTTAACAAATTCAACTTCTCTCTGTGAGTGTATGCCTGAGTGTGTATGTGAATACACACAGACTCACATATATATTTGTGTGAGCATATATAGAATTCTTTGTACATGCTTTGGAGTATCAGTAAAAAGATTGATCTTCCCCCAGAAATTACTTTATCCACAATATGAATAAGGAGTGATGCACCCTATTTTTTAAAATCCCAAACAGCACCATTTTAGAGAATCCTGAAGCACAGTATAACTGAGAAACAAACATAATTGTTTATAGGCTGCAAAATCATGATAGGTGGTCTTTAAATAGTTTATTCCTACAGGTAGATATGAGGTAGGTTGATTCCTCTTGGCAAAAACCTGTAGTTGATTTTTAACTCTCTCTTTTACACCAAAACCAATATTTATTAATTTTACTGGAAATAGTCATTTATCATTCTCTGGTCCCAGTTACAGAAGTCAATCTATAATGTAAGTACACATTTCCATTTATAGATCAGATAAACTGATTTTACAGTGGGGTGGTAACAATTCACACACCCAGCTTCTGACTTACAAAACAGGTACTCTAGATTGTCTGTTCTTAATTCAAATCAGTTTCCAACCTGGACTACTTCCTGGTTCCCCTTGTTCCCACCCTGTCTATCCTAGCCAATGGATCATCCTCACCAATAAGACTTCGATTGGACAGGTAACTGAAGAGTGCATTTGTTTTTCACATCTTGTACTTTTCCGTTTTAATGCCTATCAATTTTAAGGCACCAACATGGTATAATTAATGTATTTGCATTCACTATTAAACAAAGAGTAATACTGGCCCACATAACCAAACTGGTCAATTTCAAAGTTTCTGTTTCTGATGTCATTTAATATTATGAGACTTCTAGGCAGAGGAGCCCTTGGTGCTTGTATTCAAAGGCCATTGTGCTGCTCTTCTGCCTTTTTTCTGTAACTCTTTTTTTTTTTTTTCTGGAAAGAAGAAACACAGAAGAAAAGGTGGGAAAAGCTGGGAGTGTTGCATATGGAAGACAGTGTAGCTCCTGTAAACGATTCTGTGAAAGCACCTCAAATGTGTCCCAGTGCATTCCATATTAGACCTTGATAAATTACTCATGGGGAGAGGTGGGGAGGAGAATGTGTAAAATTATATTTTTTAAAAGTCATGAAAACAGTAATGCTTTATTACCTTTATGTGCAACTGCTTCTCTGCCCCACCCCCACCCCTACCCCGTGCTTAAACTTAGGGATATATATTCAAGATGGCATACTTTTAAAAGATGTTTAACATTATTCAGAATACTGTTTTTTTAAGAAAAACACACACAACCAAGCATCCTTCAAGTAGCATTGCAATACAAAGCCAGCCCTCTACTCTGTTCACATGCTCATAACCTCCTTCAGTAAAATCTTCTTGATCAGCAGATGTGACTCCCACATTGCCAGTTTCTTTCTCTCCAAATTGTGCTGCTAAAAATTATCCCAACAAGAATCTTCTTTTCACATTTTGGGATGTTTGCAATGTCAACAACTCCCCATCTTCTAAAAAAAGTGCTTTCAAAAATACTTTAACCCAAAGTAGCATTTGAGGTTAGGAGATTTAAAAGCAGACAACTGGAGTCCTTTTCCTTGTTGAGGATATTCAGATTCATACTGTTGTGCTAGCCCAGATGAGATTCTTCAGGTTTCTCTCACTGAATGCTTTTTGTCCTCCCATAACAATCTTCATTGCTGAGTTGCACCAGGAAGCTTGTTTTTGTAGGGAAAAATGTAAGGTGCAAGGCACATGGGGCAACCAAAGTGGAGGGCAGGTTCATACTAAAGTCCCAGGTTTTGAATCCTCATGCCAGAACAGTCTCTGCTCACTCTCTTGCAGATCATCTTGCAAAAGGTTCCTATCGCTGCTGCCCAACTGGCTAGTTTCGGCATATATCCTGAAAAAGAAGGACAGCCATTAGCGGCAGGCCAGGTGCTCCTCCAGAGTTCACTTGGTAGGCCTTCTTTCTAATAAGACCCCCCTGTCCTTTCAAGTGATGCTCTGAAGTTAGCTTTAAGAGAAAGCAGTCTGCATTACGCTGTATTCTGATTTGGACATAAATTTATTGCCCCCCAAAGACCAGGAAGTTAAGTTCTTTCCAACATTATACAGGCAGGGGGGTGGAAGGATGCAGATGGACACAATCCAATAACAGTTACAGTCAGTAGCAGTTTAGATAACAATCAGTCTCTTGTATATATATTCATGGTTTTAATTCACCGTCACGAACACGTAGCAATTGTAAATTACTATCCTTATAACTAAACACCTATTAAGAAAATATATAGCAGAGTATTTGCATGGATTTCTAGCTCAGCCCTCCCTGAAAAGTCAGAACAGGTTATACAGTAATACCCTTACAAAACAGCCAACTATAATGATAATATTGATATCATACACAGAATAGTGCATTTGTGTATATTATCTATACCTCCTGACAGGTATGGTTAGCTTTAATTATGAAACAAGCCTCAGTTTACAAAATGGCCTTGTTGTAATAAAGCATACAGGTAGTCCTCGTTTAGCAACCACAACTGGGACTGGCAACTTGGTCCTTAAGGGAAGCAGCCACTAAGTGAAACCGCGGCTATGCTTATGAGCTTACTTCAGTTTTCCTTTGCTTTACAGACTCGTGAAGGTCGTAAATGTGAGGGTTGGTCACAAAGTTACTTTTTCATCACTATTGTAACTGTGAATGGTTGCTGCATGAGGCAGTTGCTAAATGAGGACTACCTGCAGTAATAGTTTAGAGCAAGGGTGGAGAAGCAGTAGCTCTTGGTATTCATGGCACCCCATGAATACTTTGTAGCCCCCAAAAGCACCAGAATATGCTGCTGAAATTCGGCGGCAAAGCCACCTATTGATTTTTGTTTTGTGGCAAAAATGTGCTTAAACAGGCCTTGGCAATCCTCCTAAAAGACAGCATAATTAAATAATAAAAACACACATAATTTTTGCTTGGTTATATATTTTTTAACCTCTAAGTTTTTTTAAAAAATCACCTGGAACAGGTCAAACAGTTTTAAAAGCACCCTTTAAAATTAAGCAAATGCCACTACATCACGAGTTCACTGCACACAAGTCTGCTCGGCAATAAGCAAGGGTATCAGCAGTCACCCACTTCAAACCACACACACACAAACACACATACTGGTCACAAGTACTTGGATCCTCTTACTTCAAGGTATTTAAACATCAAGTCGTTTCTGCAGATGTAAGTCAGAGAAAGCCTTTGTTCTAAGGGGGAAAAGGAGTTAAAAGAACCAAACAGAAAGGAGAAAGGGAGAGGGGGTGGGGGTGGGGGCAGGCGCAGAACAGGGATCAGGGAAACAAACAAGCAGAAACCCCAGGATAAAAAAAGCATCTGGCAGCACTGGAGGGAAACATTAGTTTTTTTGATGTTGGCAGAAATGCCATGAAAGCAAAGGAGAAAATACAGGGGGAAAACAATAACTAGAAGAATGGCATGAGGGTTATCAGTTGCTCAAAGTGGTGTCCTTTGAGATGTAACCTACAGAACACAAATGGTTTATCTCAGCATTCTGCAGCTTGGTGCTGTCCAGCTATCAAGCTACAACTCTCGGTCTTGGCAAAGCTGGGCCACTGGATCCCCAAGCTCCTCAAGTAAACAGGCTGAAGGAGGCTGCCCTACCTAATCTTATGGTATATTTTCAGAAGCCAGATCGGAAAAGGAGACAAACAGAATACACATGGGAGATCCTGGTGTGGCGGTGCCTTTGTCCTTTATTTATTTATTTTAACGGACTTAGAACCCGCCCCAATCCCACAGGACTCTGGGCGGCATACAACATCAAACCAAAAGGAAACCAAGAACACAGCAATAAATAGTTAAATCCAGAACAGTACACAACAAACAAACAAACCCAAAAACAAAACAGAACAAAGATAAAACTCCAAATAAAACCTAAGACAGGTGTCCAAGTCAGTCAATTGGGACCAAAAGGGTGCTGAAATAAATCAGCTTTCATCTGTTTATGGAACTGCAAAAAGATGGGGGCTGCACGTATTTCTCTGGGGAAGTTATTCCATAAATTGGGAACTATTACAGGGAAAGCCTGCTGTCTTACCCACCTCCCACACACTTCATGAGGAGAGAGAACTTTCAGCAGGTCCTCTCTTGATGGCTGGACTGGATGGGCATATTCTGTTCTGGTAAGGGGTTGTCAGATGTATCCTGGTGTTATGCCACGTAGAGCTTTAAAGGTAATCACCAGCACTTTGAATCAGGCCTGGATTGCACATACTTTTGCACATAACATGATACACAGGGTGAACTGGCCTAATGTAAGGTAAAGGGCAGACTTCAGGAAAACAGGTCCTGGAATGGGACAGTTACATCACATATAATCTGAAGTTTGGGCTACTTTTTCCCATGCATCTCGCTCACTCACTGTTGGCTTCATCTTTGTCCACCAGTGGTGTAAGATGCAGCACCTGATTATTCCTATACAGATGTGACCTTTGACCCCCCCACCCCCAAATTGCCCATCCCTGCCTATTGCTTTGTCATTGTGTGCTACAATTTATAAAGCAAATTTTTCAGCAACATGAAGTATATTGTAGGGATAACTGTCCAACATGCAGGCTGTGGTCTTTCTACATTCACAAAAGTTGTAGAGAAGAACCCATGGCTCACCTGCTCTGCAGTGGGTGGTTCCCATACACATTCCCATAACAACTGGCAAAAGAGGATTGAGACAGCGTATCATAATCAGGAAGTCCTAATAGAACCTGATTCCGCCAGTTCACAGAGGAATTTGTTGAAGATGCTAAAATTGAGGACAGAAGAGATAACAATTAAAGAAGGACAGCAATGAACCATTTCTGATTTGGATAATAACTGTTTAGATAAAGGTTTGGCTAGGTGGTTGAGTTTAAAGCACTATACAAAATCACAGATGAAAGTGAAATGTCAATGTGATTAGGAACATGCTCCTTTTAGTGCAGCCCTCCCTAATCTAGCAGCTGGGACTTGGATATCGATACATCTAGAGGAACTACATTGGGAAAGGTTACCTTAAAGTATTTATACATTTTATTCCAGTTGGGTTGCTATAAAGCGAACATCAGCAAATTAATACTGAGCTCACCTGCTTTCAGTGTAAGATCTACAATGATGAAATTAAAAATGATAATCTCTCTGGTGGTGTACTGATTAGGAGGTTGGATTAGGACTGAGAAGACCTGGTTCAAATCTCCATTCAGCAATAAAGCTTGCCTGGTGCTCTGGGGCCATCGCTCTTTAGCTAACATTTGGAACTTATCACCAACAGCAAGCAGAGGGATTTACATCTATAGACTTACATCTTGCCCTTCCTACAGAAGCTCATCATATTCCCTTTTTCAATTTTATCCTCTCCAACCTTGTGAGTTGATGTGGGAGAGAGTAATTGAATGTGGATTTTTACCGGAGTTTCCCTAATCCTAGTCCAATTACCTTCTATACCATTTGGGCTCTGTCATATATTATGATTTTTTGAAGTTTATGTATTAAATGTGTTACTTTCAAAAGCATACCCAATTTTCAGAACTATACAATAAGCATCTGTACAGAACCCACATATTTGGGACCATTTTTTACTATAAGAGGTTGTCTATACTTCCCCTCTATTTCAATAACATTTATGAGTTGAAGCTGCAGAATAAATCTTATAACTGTTACAAATGTCTTATGGACTTCTCCACTGCATAAACATTGGATGTCTTTTAGAGATAGGCCCTCCTGACTATGGGAGACAGGATACGGGACTTGATGAGCCATTTGTATGAACCAGTAAGGCTTGTCTCAAATTTCTTAACCTCCTGCACACACTGTTGACATCCGATCGTATTACAAACCAGTATGACCATTCTTTTAAAACGAGAACAACAGGGCTCTCATCAATTACTTGGATAAAATCCACAACACTTGGCTGAGAATCTTTCTGAGTCCTTTTGTAAAGTGCCATGACTAAGCTGACCTAATGAAGAGGTACACTTAAAAGAGTAAGTTGCACATTAAAAGTTGCATGTAAATAAGGAATAATATAGTGGGTAGTGCTGACATCTAAATTCACACGTGAATAATTCTCTCACACAAGCTATAATCTATAGCAGGTACGGCCAAGATCCAAATCCTCTGACATTCTGGAACTATTGCTCTGAGCACTGGCCATGCTGGTGGGTGTTTCTGGAAGCTGTAGTCCAAGACATCTGAAGGATAGCAGGTTGCCTGTCCCAGGCAGGTCCTTCTTATTTAATACTAGTCAGTCTACCTCAGTCTTTCCTAACCAGTTGCTCCTGGCATATTTAAGGACTACAAATCCCAGAATTATCAACCAGATGATGGCTATGTGTGCTTTAGTGTTCCATTCCCAATGCAGGGGAGAGAACTAGGCTGATAAAACTGGTCTTTTTTATTTAGAATTTCTTCAAAAATATGAACATCCTTTTTTTTTGAAACAGTGAAAAATAGTAAAATAAAATAACACCAACAGATAATCAGGTGAAACTTCTTTCAGCTTCTAGGCAAGTTTTAGAACAGTACAATCTAGAATCCCTTGTACTAATTCAGAAGGGACACTGAATGGGTAGAAGAACCTTTTCAAGTTGCACTGGTTGCATTTGACCCATTGTATAGCTACTCATATTCCAGATTCCCAAATCATTCAAGTTTTTAACCTCCAACAATTGGAGAATTCTCTTTTCTATACCTTTTCATTGTACTTTACAATGATAAGAGCACTAGTACCTCTTCCAGTGATTGTCAGAGACACTTGCAATCTAACTAAACATTTCCCTCTATAAGCTGATAACGAGTTTCTATGTGGGAAAGCTTTCCCACTTATTAAAAGAAGAGCTTTGCTCATACAAATGAATGAAATTTCATAGTGAATGGAAAACCTGCTGAAGGCAGAGGTCATTACGTATGCATTGGATTGAGGTATGTAAGATTTCTGAAGAACATCAACACAAAACAGAACAATTATGAAAAACTGACAAACTGTATAGTTACCTAAAGAGAAAGAAGACGAATGACTGCTCTGACAACCTAGCATCTGTAGTCCAGCACAGCCTAGGCTTCTCTGTGACTCTCGATCAGCATCAAGGCCTGCCTGCAAGCCAAGAACCTGCTCTTTTTGTCCTGAGGCACGCTGGTACCAGCCACGAAGATGCTCTGCAACTAAGGCCTTGTGAATATTTTTAGTGATGTGCTCTGTTTTTACTGATGGTTTCCGTGGCAAGCGCAGCGTGGCGTACGGATTATGTGGTACTCTCTCCATTTCATCTTCGTGGAAAGATCTGAATTCCCAATAGCGACGTTCATATCCATAGTGTGCTGATGAACGGTAGGAAGGATTGACGGTGTATTGGCCCTCTGTGCCATTCTCATATACGTAGCCACTGTTGTAATACATGTCACACTCTGTAGAAGGGGCATAGCCAGAAATATAGCAACTGGTTGGCATCTGTCCTTGTTTTTTTGAATAGATCCCATTGCAGGTGTCCTTCTGGGCTAGGTTAGGCATACTTCCCGAACTGGAAGCAGAAATGTTCTGTTTCTTGGACCGTCTCCTGTTTCTAGTACGGTTGTCAAGGGTTTGGGTGCTATAGCAGGGGTTTGAATTTGGGGTCATGCAATAGTACTCTGCACTGGACTGGCTAGTGTAGGAGGACCCATCATCCAGGATTTCTGTGCTGCTGCTTCTTTGGGATTTTGAAAGGGCAAATACTGGCTTTTCACTGGCGGGCTCAGGTAAGAAGTTAGTCTGGGATTCCAAACAGTGCTGTGGGGATGTCTCTGGTCTGAAAAGGTAGAAACAGGTTTTTGTTAAAAGCAAAGCAGACAGCCAGTTCCCATAACAGCACAGAGCAATAGTTTCAAAGAAAGTAGAGTAACTTCCAAAGTAGACTAAGTATAAAAGTATGTAAATGCATAACAGCAATTCAACAGCACAGCAAGATACCTATGGAATGTGCGGAGTTACCTTCTTGAGGTTTCTTCAAGGAAAATCCTACCGGGGGAGGATTTAGGGAGTATTTTAACAGGAATGTAGATATAGATATATAGATATAGATATATAATACGAGGTTGAATAAAGGACCACAAATTTCCTTCAGGCTGTATTATGCAGCAGAACTTTATTCTATACTTCAGTGAAACTATATAATTACAGGCAATGTTAGGATTTCACTGCTGATGAATAAATCCTATATACCTTGTCACAGAAATAATTCATAAGCTAACAGTGAATAATTAATAACCTGTACACTCATCATGATAACATTCAACTAAATGGGTAAAATATTACCTTGCATTAAGAATTAAAAATTACTTCATCTAAGGCAGCCCTGGATGATATGAAAATTGTATCCGGTGTTACAGTTGAGCCACGAACATATGTGCATGAATCAGCTCTTGTTTCCTAGGGCCAGGCTTTGAACATATAGCAGGGATGCAGTTCAGCCAAAACATGACACTTGTCAACTGCATAGGATTTGAGGATGCCCGATATAATATGTTTCAGATTAACAGCTATCATCAGTGTGGAGCAGTTATTTAAATATTTTATTGTTAAGAATTGCAATGCTAAAGAACATACTGCTGAGATGCAATGTGGTATCAAACATTCAAAACACCAAACCCTCACAAATCTGACAAATTTTGCCTGAGGGAGAAAAATGAAAGAGGGATACTCTTCAGCAATTCTATCCGTTTTGTGAATCAAACATCTAGTTGTTCGGTTTTATAAATGAGTAAGTTTGCAATTGAATTGCACATACTTCACATGTTGCTCTCTCATCTAGATGGATCATGTATTATATATGTGCGTGCGTGTCTGTGTGTGTGTGTGTGTGTGTGTGTGTGGAGAAGGGGGACAAAGTCCAACCTGCATAGTAATCCTGAGTTGTGAGTAATAAACATATGGCATAAATGCATGTTGGATATTATTTATGTTTACTTTGGAAAGAACTCTTCAGCAAGCCATGTTTCTAATATTCCACCACATTCTAAAGTTACTAAGTAATGCTGGTCTAAGAGTTTCCAAGATTTTCTCAGCTGTCAATCTTGATGGGACTTAAAACTAATCATTATTGTAACTGACATCTATTCAGGAAATTTCTTTTGAGCCCAATTAGCTAGACCCTTCAAACTAACTTAGGTACCATATTTTTCCGTCTATAAGACGATACTTTTTTTCTAAAATCATTAACTAAAAATTGAAGGGCGTCTTATGCAAGGAAGTCAGCCGAGGAGAGAACCACGTGGTTGCGAAGCTGCCCATACTTTGTCTCTGCAAACAGGCTTCCTCCTATCACTAGCCTCCAATCACGAGTGAAATAGCTTGTCTCTGCAAACAGACTTCCTCCAATCACAAGCCTTATGTAACTGACGTCAGCTGATGCTGAACAAACCGATTGGAGGAAGTCTGTTTGCAGAGACAAGCTATCAGCAGTTTCACTCGTGACTGAATGTAATCAGTTATGCAAAAGAGCATGGAAATAGAGCTGCAGAGAGACAGTTTGGACCTCCTCCCACTGAGTGTATCATGTAAATGTTACCTAATTACTAAATAAAAATGTGTTCTGCTTTATGTTTAAAACACTGATTTCTTAATTTTGGGTTGGAAAAGTGGGAGTCATCTTATACATGGGGGCGTCTTATAGATGGGAAAATAAGGTAATAATCTGACACTATTACTTTTCCTAAAGCAACATAATTCAGAAGTGGGAATTCTGTGTGAAGTCCCAAATGCCCATTTTTTGGTCCTCAAAGCTCCATGAGGCAAACCTCCCAAATTATGGAAGTGTGATTTCCAAAGGAAAATAAATTTACTTTGAAGTACATACATAAAACACTAATCCCCTCAACTCATTAAAACCCAAAATCTGTTCCTCCCAATCCTGCCACATCCGCTTGTGTGAAACCATAATTGTCTTATCCTTTGTACTTCCTGGCCAACCTTTTTTTTTCTGACTTAATTTTACAATATAGCTTCAAAGACTATAAGCCCATTTAGTTCTACTATATAAAAATAATTAGAAATAAAGCTGCCTGTTCATGCAGGATGTTTACGCATCAAATTCAACCCAACGGTAGCAACTCAACTGAGTACTGTAGTAGACACACCTATACGTTTTGTACATGAACTGGAAATACTTTAACACAAGTGGGGGGAGGGGGAAAGCATGGGAGTGACTTACTGCAAGTGAGTGCTACTGTAGGCATTGCGTGTGAGGACTGGTGTTGTGGGCATACTTCTTCCACCATGGTGCTGCCTCTCGGCTGTCCTGTATGGACTGCTGTGAGTTGACAGAGAATCTCTATGATTAGAAACAAAGGGATCTAGTGAACGGCATCATTCCAGTATCTTCAAACAAATGCAACGTGCAACAGCACGGATACTGTTTTCTTAGACTGACAATGCAAGAAGAGAGCATATAATAGCTAGTGCTAACAGCAGACTTTATGCAGAAGAGCATCTTACTGCAAACTAGTTTGCAAAACAGTTGTTACTAAGTAGGGAGAACTTTTAAAAGGCAGCATAGGCAATGGAACAGGGCAAAGGGAGAAATGATCAAAGTTAACATAGCGTTCATGGCACACGTTCATTATGTTATTAATATATTATAATGGACTTTCAAATAGGAAAACATCTTATTAGAATTACCCAATACATGATTACCGCAGCAAGACTTCTTATGCACAATTTTGGAAAACCCAGACACTACCAACAATACAAGAATGGTTGTTAAAACTGATGGATATGGCAGAAAATGACAAACTGACTTGCTTATTAAAAGAAAACTGAAATAACTACTACCTTAAAGAATGGAAACCATTGATGGACTATTTGCAAAATGCAGGTGGGGTGAAGCTGACATGGGGATTTGAAGATTAGATTATAAATGTAATGGGATATATGTAGACAAAGAATTATTCCTATTTAATGTATTAAAAACTAGCACTTATGATAGCCTTATTATTTCTAAGACCAGAGAGAGATTGGAAGTTATCTATTTTTCATATCTTTTCTTCTTTTACTTTATTTCACTTTTCTTTATATTTTGTATTTCAAATTTTCTTTTTCATTTCTAACTTTTAAATATGTATTTTTAAAATCTCAAAAAATATTATAAAAATATGTTATTAATATATTATTGTTTTATATTATAGTTGCAACCAAGGAAAAATGGAAAGGAAAGTTTCAGTTAATGATGAAGATTCAGATAAGGCCCTGGCTCCATTCAAATGGCACTATGCATTTATAAGGAATCCCCAGTTTTCTGGTTCTGGGGCTTTAGCAAGGAGCTGCTAAAAAGGACTGCCTGACCAGCAGTAGCAGGAGTGGGAAAGGGAAATCTCTGAGTGGTTTGGGTTTAATCCTGCCATTTTTCTGTAAACCTAGCTCCTAGTGCCACGCAGTTAAGATGTTCAGGGCCATTGCGAAATCTGATTATGTGACATCAAATCACTGTTGACTCTCAGCAACCAAACAGATAGATCTTCTCTAGGATGATCTGTTCCAGAAGCATCTATAAATTCATATTCAGTTTTCAGGCTTTAGAAATTTCAATGGAAACAGAATGCAAGCTTTTGTGTTAAAAGGCATTTTGCATACATCGTTTTAGTAGAAAAAGTGACCAATCAATCAATAACAGCAATGGTTTCAAAAAAGCCCTCACCACTTTAAAGTAGCTGACAATGCATGGAATTAAAAAACAAAGCAAAACAAAGCAACGAAGTTCCATACCTGGAATGTCTAGGTTCTAGGAGCTGCTCATTTATGGAAGGCTTCCTGAGATGGATCCTCTCCACTCCAAGAGTTTTGGGTGGTGGAGAGGCTGGCAAAGAGCTTATTCTTTGGACTGCCACAGTAAGGGAGGTGTTGCCTGTTTTAAAAAAAATAATTGGAAGAACCAAATTGATTTTGTGTTATCTAATCCTTAAATAACTCTTTATATTTCTAATGGAATTTCCTCCCTTACAAACCCTAGTTACTTTCACAAAACCATGGAATTAGAGTTGAAGAGGCAATTTAGACTACTGAGACCATAATCTTGCTCAGTGACAAATCCAAACTTGATCATTCCACACAGATAGCTGCACACTGTCTGGATTAATACGCCCAACCAAGGGAAGCCAAACAACTCCCTAGGCACCTAGTCATCTTGTAACTAAGCATCCTTATTCCATGCATCACACCATGGGAGGACAACAGGTCTTGGCCTATTTCTGCAGGACAGCTCTTAAAGAACTTTGAGGCTGCATTATACCACAGCTGATTTTTCATTAGACAATTTTTGGGGGGGAATTTGATATGTAAAATCCTATCTTTAGTTCAGCTAGGATTTTAAAGAGGCCTATTGGGTCCAAATGGATGGATTCCATTCAAAAAACAGTGGAGGAAGATTAAAGCTTCAAGCCACAATGAAAGTTTTTTTTATCAGCCATTTCTCACTTGCCTTACTGCAACTATTGTTTGAAGTTTTTAACTGATCCCAACAGTATTTTTTTCCTTTCACATTAGGCATCTCAGAATGTACTATGTACAGTAATAAAATAGTGAAATACCTTTAAATGATGCCTGTTAATAAACTGGCCAGTTGTTGACCACTTGTAGAAAACTCAGGCCATTTTTACCACTTCCAGAGTAAAAATTTCTGCATAGAAACTGAGGATTGAAATTTTTTCTCCACTTTAAAACATGACCAGGTAAGGCAGTGTGTATGAGTCATTCCAGTGCTGGTAGACTCACAGCTTTGTTTTTGGGACTAACCAATCGGAAAGCATTGCCTCATCAAAATGAAAGGATTTGGCATTGTTGGAGCCTGAACTGAAATGCTACACATTTTCATTATATGATAATGAGTAGGACCGGTTTTTTTTTTTTTTAGGACTAATGACTAGCTGAGGGATAGCTAACCCAGCCCAGTGTTAGCTGGCAGGAAGTCCCAAATCCAGGTATCATTATGGCAACACTGAAAGATTAAAAAAGGATAATAATTGCTTGTTTATATGAACTAAATGTTCGTAGAGATTAGGAGATTGTATTAGCATATTGTCTTTCTTCTTTCTCTTTTAACCCATTAGCAGTCGAGTTTCTTTTTTTTCAAAACTAATGGCTTAAAACTACAATCCTCTTTACTATCTGGGATCTGTTTGGCCCAGAATTCACTGGCTCAGTGAATGAAGCGGATGGCATATCTCATCCTTTACTGTATGAACATAATTGTAATTTTTCTATTGGACATTGTGTTTGTAAAGGAAACAGACACTTATGATAAAGATTGCTGTACTCTGTCAATTACACAAATCCTACTTGCCCATGTGTTGTTACATTTAGCCCTCAACCCCCGCCCCCATTATTTATTTATTTATAGTTCAAATTCAGTCACTGCCCATCTCACGAGGAAGTGACTCTGGGTGGTTTACAATACCCGCCCCCCCCACATGCTCCTTAAAAACAGGAATTTTCAAAAAGAATAATAGACCAATCTTTGTTTCCAAATAATGTTTGACGAGATGTCCTATCATCTCAACCAACTTCACCACTAGAAATCGGATTTCGGCACTGGGTATTTAGTGCACAAAGCTTTGGGGGCTTCCTGAAAATGCCCCACGCCAAAATTCTGCTTGGATTTTGGCACAGAGATTTTTCAGCCAACCCCTGGAGACAAGAGCAAGTCTTCTTAGCAGGCGGCGGCAGCTTGCGACTTTCCCTGCTGGCTTCCTCATTGACTTTCTGGGGAAGCTGGCAGGGAAGATTGCAAATGGCGATCACATAATCGTGGGACACTCGGCAACTGGTCATAAGGGCGAACTGATTGCCAAGGGCCCAGAACGCTGTAACTTCAGGTATGTGTCTAAGTCCCTTTGTTCAGAGCTGTCGTAACTTTGGTCACTGAACGAATGGTCGTTAAGCGAGGACTACCTATACCTTTCTTGTTGCATCTGCCTAGAACCAGAACTTAATGCTAATTCTATGAGTCAGATCCAAGTCCAATTATTCTGCCCCTCAGTATAATTCTTGAATTCACTATGTTCAGCATTTCAGTTAAATACAACTGGCACTCATATAAAATATAGCAAATTAAGTAAAGATAATTAAAAATTCCAGTTCTTATACTTAGTTTTACCCATACCATATCATGCCTTTACATTTTATTAGTTATATCTTGGCTAGACTACAGCACATGAAATAGGATGCCGGAGTACGTTCATGGATGGAACAAACTCCTTCCCCTCCCACGCTGCTGCATATCTGCTTCCATGTGTTTGTTCTTCCAAACACATGGAAGCAGATATGACTGCAGAACAGAAAAGACATTGAAAACATTCCTTCTGTAAACTTCCTTAAAGCCCAACTGCTCCATAGGGTCATTTGCTGGCAGGAATCTTTATTAAGCAGCCTGGCCTTTTTAAAGGTATCAGCTGTTATAGAAAGCACATTTCCTCTCTTGACCTCCACTCAGAGAAGACAAATAATACAGAATATAATGTTTTCCATGTGAGTTTTGTTTTTAAACTTAAAAGTATGGGGATACACACCTTCTTCAAAAGTTGTTGTATCAGACAAAGAGCTGCTCTCAGATGGGATAATTTCATCTGTGGGGAAGCAAATAAGATACTCATGAGTGAGAAAGCTGCAGTTTGGGACCTTAAATACATTATATATAGTATACAATTATTAAGATTGGATGCAATCACTCAGGGATTCACATACTTCCAGGTTAGGTTGCTATGTATGAGTAAGATGAATAATTAAGAACAAACATCAGTAAAATAGAGACTTTGCTTTTCATTAGCTGGAATGTTAGTTCTAAGCAAAACATCTCTACAGTCAGAGAACTAAGTCACTGATATACTGAAGCCAGACAAGTCAGCTGCTATTAATATTTAAGATTCTTTTACATATTACAATAGTGGCTATTGAAGATAGGCTACACAGTCCCATAACATTTGCTGCATTCTGCACAAATGTTAAAACATTGCAGTACACAGGAGTCATATCAGGGCCATATGCACTTACTTAGAACAACTGACATTGACAAGAGTGTGGGATATATTTAATCTTTATTCCCAGAATACACTGAAGCCAAACCTGCAAAACTCTCTCTGCAATTGTACTTTTAATGAATTGCTTCAAAACTCCTCATGATCCGAAGTTAGGGAATCCTACTGGATCTTTGGAATGCATCTGGTTTCCTCTCCCTGATCTACGCAGTTTTAGTCCAGGCTATGCATTTATTGTTTTGCTCCTATGGTTATCTCTGACTGGAACAAGGCCAGGAAAGATTATTTCCACTTGTCCTTAAACATCGTATGTCAAGAAAGAGAAAAGCTAGCGCTGCTGAACGTAGTTAATCAATATATGACCTTTTTCTAAGGTTATATATTGGTAAGGCTGTGCCAACTCTGTTCTAAATGCTAGACCAGAAAGGTGAGATATAAACTACAGCTTGAAAATCAAAGTAAATTCCAGACCCTCATCAGAAATAATGCTTATGACAAGAGAACAAATATACCAATAGTTGTGCAGTTCCCATGGTTCACTTGCATGTCAGTCGCTGAAGTGTCCACCAAACTTTCTACTGAAGGAATCGGCTCCTTGGGGCATATACTTGTTAAATCATTTATTGCTGCTCCCACTGACAGAGCTCTAATCAATTTTTCAGTTTTCTCTCTAAGCCATTGGCAATACCCATGGTTTTTTCAGCTTCTCCAAAGAGTCCATTTTTGGTAACCTAATTATTTTCCCCTACAAAAATGCTTATGTATAATAATCATTCCAATCCACTTAGCTTTCTTTTTGATAAGGTAAATGAAACTGAACTTCATATACTTCTCCCTGTACCAGTGTGTTTCCCAACAATGAAGTCATTTAGAGAGCTCTCCCACACATTTCAACATTTTTCAAAATGCAGACATCAGCTTTGGGCCAAACCACTCATACCTATCCGTTTTCTTGTACTTTCCCTCCTACTTGTCTGCCCAGCAGTGAGTTGTTTACAGCTAGATGAAATAAATGCCTTATCTGGGCTTCCCAGATAAAACACCTGAATACCTGGGGCACTCAAAATTAAATCACTGGTCAAATGCACTAGCTTCTTTAATCATCAACACCATCATCAGCAGAAGTGGGGAAACTGTGCCTCTCCTGACGTTGTTGGACTCATGTAGCTAGCATGACTATGGACCTGAGATAACAGAAGTAGCAGGTCAGCAAGTCAGACCATAGTTTTTCCACCCTGGCAATAGATATATAAAATCCAATGAAGTCTCAGTAAAATTGCTTAGGACTTGATTGGTGCATTAATCTTTTGCTTATTAAAAGCTCTCTTTGGCTGAAGGTATGCTGACTGAATACTAAAGCTGCCTATGTAAAATAAAGAAGCAAGTGCTACCCACTGCTAAAGAATCCCCCATGCAGCAGTGATGGCTTCTGTATATAAAAAATCAAAGTAGTGATGAAAAATAAAAGGGAGTAGTTATGAGACCAGGTGGATACAATGCATTTGAACTTTGACTAAGAATACATGGCAGTTTCCCCAAAGCCAAAATGTGGGACATGAATGCTTAAACAAGAGGCCACAGGCAGCTGATCCAAGACTTGCAATTCTCTCACATTCTTGGGTTACAAAATATAGAGCTCCATCAGTTCATCAAATTCCTTGTGCAATCTATTCCATCCAATCATCCTTATGCTATCCATTCATTGAATACAACTGGACTCACATAAGGCGAAAAGGAGAGTGGAGTCACCTGCAGTGGTTTACCCTCTGCTGTATCCTCATCACAGTCATGCAAGAAGGTTGTTTAATACTTATTAGACTCCAATCTTCTCTCATTTTTAAAACTTTTACAGGTGCCTGACTCTGCTTGCTTTGAGGAATGTTGAAATTCTGAAAGCCAAGACATTTGGCTGCTTTTTTTGCTTTGTGAATCAGCAAAGGTGATATAACGGGCTGGGCCCATGGGTGTGAGCTCATTCTCTCCTCACATAACCCCAATGTGGAGAACTGAAAACAAATCTCTGGATCTGTTTATCCATCTCCAGCCCTGGCTGAGAATTCCAAGAGCTTTGGTTCCCAAACACCTGGAGGCTGCCAGCTTGGGACATACTGCTCTGATACAGGTAGTCCTCATTTACTGACTGACCTGTTCAGCGACCGTTCAAAGTTACAACAGTGCTGAAAAAGTAGGTTTACGAGTGGTCCTTGAACTTGCAGCCCTTGCAGCATCCCCATGGTCACATGATCGTGATTTGGATGCTTGACAACTGGTGTGCATTTACAACAGACATGGCATCCCACGGTCATATGATTGCTATTTGTGACCTTCACAGCCAGCTTCCAACAAGCAAAGTCAATGGGGAAGCCGGCAGGAAAATGTGATATCTTGTTCAATGACCATGGTGATTTGCTTAACGGCCACAGCAGAATTGAAATGTTTCACTTTACAACTGCATCACTTAGTGACAGAGTTGCCAGCCCCAGCTGCGGTCGGTAAGGGAGGACTACTTGTATATGCATTTCTACATCACAATATGTCACTTCACCTTTATGCTATGCATACTTCATTCTTATCGTCTAGCTGACTACAAAATCTGACTCACTAACTCAGCTGCCTTTTTATCTCCTTCCCTCTCCTCTCCCAGCCGACACTTGTTAGGACCCAGACAGGTGGGAGAAGGCCCTGCTCTAATGATCTGCTTGAATTGTCATGGGTTGCACATAAGCCAAGAGATTTACAAAACAGCTCCTGCTCAAATCAGCATCTGATACTCGACAGAACATAGTACCACACTAGTTTTGCCTGGAAGAATGCCACCAGCCCTTCCAGGCAAATTAAAATGCTTTAATTTTCTTTTTCCCTCCAACTTGTCAGCACTTGTTGGACTAAATGCTTTGTCTGTGTTCTGTCTCAACCACATCTTACATAAAAACATGACAGTCAGATTACAGGTAAGCTCCAAAGTTTGCTGAAGTCAGATTTATAGTCCAACTGTTTTTTTCCCCCCTGAGGAGCCTAGATCTTTCATTTGTGTTAAATAAACAAGCTCAAAAAATAATGTTGAAAAACACATAGGTGCATACAGCCATACAAAGCCCTGGCCCCATAAATTAAATGCTGGAGATTTTTTGATACCTGGTAAAATCAGGGTTGACTTCTGTGCAGGTTTCTTCCCACACTTAATCCTATATTCATTGATGGAATTTTCAATCTCTTGGAGCCTTTTCACTGCCTCTGTGTACTCTTGCTTTCTTTTCTTCTTCACATTTTTGCACAGATCTGGCTCACCAGCAAGCTTCTTTGCTGCTTCCACCAACTTTTGCTGGATGAGAAAGTTGCTTTCTAGATTTTGCAGGGTTGGGTCCTAGATTTAAAACGAACAAACAGGATTTGCCACGAGAGAAATAGATTTAAGCCACACCTTTAAGAACCAAACAACAAAAAAACCATCAAAGGTTTCTTTTTTCCATACATGTAACAAAGAAAAGCTTGCCTCTGCACCAGCTTCAAGAGTGTTTTTAATTCTGCCATAGCATCATGATGTGATTAAGAAGCCAACATTTTTACACCACATTTATTAATGTTAAAGCTGAAGATCTCTCCACGAGCAGCTATGCATTTGCAGTACTGTCATTCTGTGAACCAAAAGCTTTCCTGCAATATATTTATTAAGATGAAAACACTAATATAATAATGCCCATACATCTGAAAACCGTATTAATTGATGTTGGTAAAGAATCAGAGAGACCCCAGCCAACTGCATTACCAATTCTTTGACAAACACATCACCAAACTTCAGTGTTGCAACCAGGAGCATTCGCAGGGTTAAAAACATCAAGCTGGTGGATACAATTGCAGATCCAAGTTCTGCCTCTTTTAATCTGTGATGTACCGTATTTTTCCGACAATAACATGCCCCCATGTACAAGACGACCCCCACTTTTCCAGCCCAAAATTAAAAAATCAATATTTTAAAGATAGTGCAGAACACATTTTTATTTAGTAATTAGTTAACATTGACCTGATACACTCGGTGGGAGGAGGCCCAAACCGTCTCTCTGCAGCTCTATTTCCAGGCTCTTTTGCTTAACTGATTACATTCAAGCACGAGTGAAACTGCAGATAGCTTGTCTCTGCAATCAGCCTTCCTCTAATTGGTTTGTTCAGCATCAGCTGACGTCAGTTACATCAGGCTCGTGATTGGAGGAAGTCTGTTTGGGAGACAAGCTATTTCACTCGTGATTGGAGGCTAGCAATAGGAGGAAGCCTCTCTGCAGAAACAAAATATGGGCAGTTTGGAACCGCGTGATTCTCGGCTGACTTCCTTGAATAAGACGCCCTTCAGTTTTTAGGGTAAGGATTTTAGAAAAAAGTATCATCTTATAGTCGGAAAAATATGGTATGTTCAAAGTGTGTAAAAAAGGGATGGGGACTTCCATTCCCATACTCCGCAGAAAAGCATGTGAACAAAACAAGCACGTTTGGTGGGGCGAAACTCACACTTCCTTCCCGGAAGCCTGCTTTTCAGGTGACAAAGAACCACATAATTTGCTCCACACCCAGGGTCACCATTTTTATTTTTTTGAAACTCCTCCCCTAGATAACCCTGGATGCAATTAGAGGTGGCTTTGGGGAAGGGGGGGGGGCTTAAAAAAAGCAGGGCTAGAGACTTTTAGACAGTGTTTTCAGGTCTAAAACTTCAGTGCAGCTAGGGCTGTAGATTGCCATCTAAGGCAAGGTATCTTTCAAATACCGAAGGACACTCCAAAGAACACATAAAGAAATACTGTAATAACAAGCTAGCATGCATAACATCTTTCTCCAATTAATTTTAGCTTTCTATAGATCTCTTCACTGCACAGAGATACATACACCTCTTTAGATAAAGTAGACCCATACATTTAAAAGATTACATTAGCATCATTAATCTGGAGTAAGAAAACAGGGTATCTTAACTGCCCCCGTTTCAGCTGAGAAGCATGGACGTTACTTCCATTCCCATACTCCGCAGAAAAGCATGTGAACAAAACAAGCACGTTTGGTGGGGTGAAACTCACACTTCCTTCCTGGAAGCCTGCTTTTCAGGTGACAAAGAACCACATAATTTGCTCCACCCCTGCCTTTACTTTGCCCAGCCTGGGTGTTGAACCCATTTTTCTTCTGACATTTTAATGCAGTCTTTCTTAAGTCTCAAATCAATATGGCAAAGGTCCTGAACCTGGGAGAATGCTGAGAGCAAGTTATGAGCACACTCACAAAATGGTTGCAATGGTGATTAGTATCTTTAGCCCAGTGCTTTATTCACCAGGAAATCACCACTCACCTTTTTATATTCTCAGAATGCCTTTGTCCTTGAAGCACTGTTATACTTGAAACTGGAGCTCTTTTCACAGTATGGTTGCTTCCCATTCTTTTTCTTAACACTAAAAGAACCTTTAAAAATTGGGAGGGAGCAACATGCACTATGTTGGCAGACACACTGTGGCTCCCAGACACCCCGCTGAGGGTCCAGGCAATAGGAGAACATAACACAGCTATCTTTCCATATTGGAACATCTTTAAATTTTGTGATACAGTTCTATGACACAAAATATAAACAAAGATGTCTATTTTATTAAAACGTGCTCCCAAAAACAGAGTTGCACATCAAATTTTATAAGAAATTGCACATGAAGTTTAAAACATGAAGAATTAAGCCAACTTAATTTCATACTTCTGATCAGAAGCGAAAAGGATTTTACTCCAAATATCAGATTATAAGAATTGTTGCATAACAGCAACCCATATTTTGCTTCCCACATTAGCTTTCATTCGATACCATAAAAGACTCTGACTTCCAAGAGAAATGTTAGCATAAATGCAAAAGGGAATGGCAGGAATCAAAGTCTCCCAAATCATGTGCAGCTCCTAACCAGAAGGAAATGGTCCACTTCTTACCCAGAATGTATGTCCACTTAAAAATCTGCTAAAAGGCACTCCTATGCATTCTATGTTTCATTGAAACCAATGATCAAAATTCTAAGCAACTCAGACTAGTAGAATCAAAATTTTGATTAAGGCCATGTTAGCTCTTAAAATCATTGTACAAAGACTGAAACCCATCCACTGATAATTCATTTCTATTTCTAGCAGTCCTTACATGTTGGATTTGGGGCTCTTATCTAACGCAAAAAAAGTAAAAGTTATAAGCAAGCAGAATACTTAAAAGACATCCCACTTGAAGTTCTCAGGTGACCTGATTTTGCCAGTGAAACCTCCAAAGTAAACTCTTTGCACAAGTGCTGGGATAGGGTGAGCTAGACACCTATGGGTGGTTTGGAAGCATCCAAGGAAGATGCCTGAGGCACCAGGTTTTTGTTTTATGGTTTTCATTGTTGTTGTGAGCCACCCAGAGTTGTCTTCTTAAGATGGGTGGCCACACATAAATCTTACAAATACATACACATACATACATACAGATGTACCTACCTCCTCACTAGGTAGCAGATTGTCATCCAATCTGAATGCTGTGCCTACACGCCTTCTGACTTGAGGAGGTTTCTCTCCAGTGTTCAGAGGATATTCCTTCGGCATTTTTCCAGTGATCTCCTACAAAAAGCGAGAAGAGCACCCTTAGCAACCTGAGAATGAGTGAAGGAATACTCCCAAGCCACACTTGACTGGAGCCAAAGAACAGGCCTTACCGCTTCCCGCAGACAGATCTTCTTCAACTCTTCAACTTTCTGCAAGAGTTTCTCCTGTAAAAGCTTTTCTTTCTTTCTCAGTTCTAAGATTTTCTCTTTCTTCTGCTCCTCACTGACTTCTGAATCTTGAGAACCTATAAAAGCAATATAGGCATATAGGTCAAAGAGCTTGGGGGAGCCCCAATATTTATGGATGTAAGAAAAATGAACAAACAAACCAAAACAAAAAAATGAAGGGGAGGGAAAGTGCAAATGAACCCCTCCGAGAAGTAGGCATGCTCAGTAGCCACAGAATGCTGACTGACTGTTTGGAGCCTGGTGGAGAAACAGAGTTTGGGGAATATAAATGCTTAGAATGCCACAACACTGTATTGCAGCTCAACTTGCAAATTTGTTAGCTTAGCTTTAAACAGATACTTACATCTTTTCTTAAACTAACCATGACATTTCAGCGGTGCTACAATTCAGTGAACGCTCCGTTTCCAGCTCAGACAAACATGTATGCATGTGTTCCCCTTAACTGTATTCAAATTGTTTAAACTCATGAGATTACGAGGTAAATTCAAGAACAATGTAAAAGGCAAACGTAAGTTACTGCTTGATTTCTATCTGCTGAACTTTCTAATTATATTAGGACTTCCTTTTCAAACATCTTTTCTATATATACTGGGCAGATCTGGAAAAACTAGGTGGTTGTAGGTTCCTCACTGCATTAAACAAGGTTTGGAAGGTGCATATTCAGCTGAAGACAGATTGAAGTTGTCCTTCTTACAAATAATCTGTTTTGAAGAGAACCTGTAGAGACTCATTGAGAAGAAGTGTGATTATAGTGTTAGATGGAGACCAGGGAAAAGCTAATTCAAGTCCTCACTTGACCATAGAGTTCAGTGGGAGACTAAACCAATCATTTTCTCTTAACTTACCAAAAGCTGTTAAGAGGCTAAAATAAGGGATAAGCCTAAAGTACATCATCTTGAGCAATCTAGAGGAAAGTTGGGTTATAAATGTAACACACAAACTAGCCTGTTTTCTTAAATCAGCCTTTCCCAGGAGGTTCACTCCAGATATGTTGACAAGTGCCTCTGGCCAGAATGGCTGCAAATTCTGGGAAATGTAGTTTCAATGCAGGTGGAAGGTACAAGGTTGGGGGCCCTTATAGTACAGCCCTGGAAAACTAGATTTTCAGTTCAGTACGCTGACCTACAAATCCCAGAATGTGGGGCAGGCAAGTTGGCTGCTGCATCAATGTACAGAACAAGACTACAAGAGACTTCTGATTCCTGAGAGTTCAAAGCCATCTGGGTGGAGCAGAAAGAAGAAATGACATGTGAATGTCCTAATGCCACCCTGAAAGTTGCCCTGAGTAAACCTGCATGGCAGCTGAGTGTCAACCAGACCAAACAGACTGTAAAAATATTTTTTCTTCCTTGCAACCAGTAACTTCTTGCATGAGTGCCCAAGAATGGGGTGGCTAGAACCAGTTATCTGCAATATAATTGGTCCCTTCCTCCTTCCTGCACCTGTCACATTTGCACAATGCCTGTCCTGAGAGTGCTGTTTCAAAAGTAAAGAATGCAGGATAAGCAGGATAGGTGGGTAGCCCTAACGGGACAGGTTCCATCTGTCTTGGGTGACTACTGTGTTGCCCAGCAGTTCCACTTGCTCAGGAATTCCTCCCCAGATCTATCTAGTTATCTCTTTCTCTAAGAGATAACTAGACAGATCTCGGGAAGAACTCCTGAGCAAGTGGAACTGCTGGGCAACAGAACAGTCACCCAGGACTACTCCTCTAGTAGCAAACTATTACACAAGGAGCCTGCCATCCACACTAGCCCAAGGCCTGGGGGAAGACCCAGGTTTTAAGAGGACTGGAAAAGGGAAGAAGAAATTTTACTTTTGGGAGTGTATTTCTATTCATGTTTCTTAGGGTGCCAAGCTTTGATTAGTTGATTCATTTTTTTCCTACTAGGAAAATGAAGAGACTTTCCCCCGAAACGCTCTTCCTAATATTTTTGAAATCTGAAACACCAGCAACAGCAGCAGCAAGCAGGAGATATGGTAACTTGAGGGAAAGTTTTTGTTTTCATTTCCAGCACCACTTCCTTTACGAAATCCCACTATCAGACCCAAAACTGATTGGGAGATTTTTTCTGAACCTCTGCTCAAAACCTGCCAAGGACTAGCAAGGATTTTTGTTGGTTTTGTCATGTCTACTAATACTAATCTGATGTCTCATATTAGAAGATTTTCTTTTATGTTTTCACCATTTAGAGTGTATCCATCAGCAAACTATACAGTACAAACAAGATTCAGAGATATAGACATTTGAACCGCGCAAGACTTCCTACCTGAAGAGATTAAGCTACCATTGCTGGCCATAATAAGTTGATTCTTTGCTTCCAAAGCTGTTAGTTTTGAAACTTTTGGCACTCCCATTTCTGTCAGGTCCATTGCAATATCATCCAAGCTTCTGGCTGAAGGAATTTTTGCCTGAAAAAAAATTGGAAACAAACGAACTAAAACAATGAGCCACCAAGTATCACCAAGTTATCTATAATAAAACAAAAGGCACCAGAACACATTTCACAGTGCTCCCAAAGCTAAATATTGTTGCTTTCAGACTTTTTCTGCTATTAATGATTAAAAAAACAAGCCAACGCTTAATTATCCATGAGAAATGTTCAAAATGAATATAGGAAACAGAAAGGAAAAGTAAATGTCGTAAATTAAACCTTGTGCATGTCTGGAACATTTCTCTAGCTCTAACTGGAAGTAGCATGAAATAGATTTAATAACTGTACTGAGGCTCAAAGAATGGACTGTATTAACTAGCCTTTCAGCTCAGGCTTCCATACTCCCAGTGAATAGGAAAATATTTACAAATGATAAGAGAGCTGATTCTGCTTGTTGTTGATATGCCAGAAATAACTAAAACGGCTATTTTTAAAAGGTAGGCTTGAAAATATGGTAGGCTAATTTGCAAGGATGATACAGGTAGTCCTTGGTTAATGACCACTCACTTAATGACTGTTCAAAGTTGCGATAGTGCTGAATGAGTGGTACTTAGGACCAGTCCTTGAAGTTCTGGCCATTGCAGCACCTCTATGGTCACGATTGCAATTCAGGCATTTGGCAACTGGCTCACACAATGGTTCCAGCATCCCATGATCACGTGATCACCATCTGCAACCTTCCCTGCCAGCTTCCCACAAGCAAAGTCAACGGGGAAGCCGGCAGGGAAGGTCTTAAGTCACTTCTGTAAGTTGCTTCTGCTGCTGCTTCTCCTGAGGAGCCCACTATGGAGGACAAGATCCCAGGGATCTCGTACTCTGTAGCATGTCTGCCCACCTGCAGCACCCCCCCCCTCCATAGCACTCACCTGCCCACTGGCCCGCTTAAGAGAAACCTGGGACTTGCAACTTCATGCTGGCTTCCCCACTGACTTTGCTTGCGGGAAGCCGGAAAGAGGTCACAAGTTGCGGTCATGTGAGGTCCTCACTTAACAACCATGATCCTCCCTTAATGATGGCAATGGGGACTGCCAGGATTGCCATTGCTAAGCAATGTGGTCATGTAACATTGTGCTTTACGACTGCATTGCTTAGTGATGGAAATTCTGGTCCCAATTGCTGTTGTAACCCGAGGACTACCTGTACAATCACTTTGAAAGGGTTCTGGTACGCAGGACAGTTCTCCATTTTAACCAATTACATTAAGTATTCTTTCACCAATTACATTAAGTATTCTTTCACTGAAGACAACTTACTTTGCTTTGTTTCCTGTCCAAGTAAAACTGATGTTGACTAATTGCCATAACCCAGATGGATTTGATCAGAGAAGTGTTCGCATACCAGGTTTGTACTACAAGGCCGCTCTGTCCAAAGGTTCGTCTTGATACTGAAATTCTAAGCATTTTTAAAAGGATATTTAAAATGAATGCTGCTTTTTGAAAAAGACAGAGAGAGAGAGAGAGAGAGAGAGAGATTTTTCATTTTAATTCAAGCCCTCAGATTAACCCTTTGCATTCTTTGTTGTAGAGGTTAAATAAGCAAGCAAGCAATTAACCAACCACAGACACCGAAATAGTTAACAATCCTATTTTTATGTTTATGATGTATCTAGTTTAGTTCTCACTGAGATAGCAAACCTGTGCCTGGCTGTACCACTTTAGATTATATAAGAGGCAGCAGCAGCAGCTAGCAAGACTGAACATTCATTCCCAAAGGCGGGGAGGGGGGGAGAAAACTATCAGGGAGAAACCTTTTCTCTGAATATTTTCTCCAATGATGGGGTTTTAGGCAAAGCAGAATTTAGTCATAACCACCCCGCTCTCCCTACCTTTTCCACATGGGTGGAAAAGAGGTTTCTATATACCCAGTCTTTTGACTTTTCTTTTCACTAGAAAACTGAGTCACAAAGGCAAAACCACTTCCTTCACAATTGTACGGTTCTGAACTAAAGAAAAAAAGATTTGTTGCAAGTGTTAGTGAAAAATAACAGATGGAAATGTACATGCTTCTGAAGGAAGAGCTGAGATGGAACACAATTCCCACTGCTGCTTCCAGAGCCAGCACGGGAAGTTTTCTCAGCCAATACTGACACGAGGAACGAAGCTGCTGATCCCAACGGGCTGTTCTTGGGAATGCCTTTCTGCTCCCCCCCAACCCGCCCCACCTTAGCTTAGTGCACAGAGAATGCATCAAATATAAACCTGTCCTCTTTTGGATGACTGGATAAAGTATGTAGTGATTATGGCTTATTCTAAGTTGTTATTATATCAGCAGTGTTAGTTTCCTACAGTTTACCCTGTGGCTTCTGAATATATGATAATATGAAGTAAACTTGTGATTTCAAAATTTTTACAATTTGTATGAATTGGAAGAGATGGTTTAAAAACAAAATATGTACTTCACTTTTAAAGGGTGGTTTTGGATTTATTTTAAATGTTTCCAGAATATTTGAGCTGCCTGAACTGTTATACACACTAAGAATTTTGCATTTGCTTATACTAACCTTCCTCAAGGCGACGTACCAGGATTACAACTCCCAGAAATCTCCAGGCAGCATGAATGGTGTAAGATCTCTAGAAGCTGAATGCTGCAGTCTTAACATTCTAGGAGGCATTCGAGTTTATTTATGTGGATAATTTGCACCACAATTTTTCAATGGACTCAGTCTGTAACATTCTCCCAACTGCTTTTCTTTTTACAGTTTGTGCCAACTTTTGTTTTATTTGTTATAAATAAATTCATAGCTCTTTTTCAGGAAATGATTGGAACACTAATGGGAAAAAGGGCTACAATACTATTCCTCTGGTTATATTAGAAATAAATACTATATGGAACTATCTCTCAAAACCTAGATATATCTGGGAAGCAGGGCTTGTTCACACTTGATGTGGAGTTCAGTCCTTTCAGGTTAGCATAATGGGTAGATCCATACTATTTTTAAATTATGTTTTTTTCCCCCTTGGGATGGATGAGCTAAAAACAAACAAATCACATTATGGTTTAGCATCATGTGTGAATATGGCATAAACATAGGCTCCATAGAATTAGCAATTCATCCAGTCTGATAGTTTTAGTTTTCTGGTTGCTTACCTGTGAGGATCATGAACTTCAACTGCAAACTTCTTTTCACGGAAATAGAGATTCTCCAGCTGCTTCCACTGAAATAGCTAGAAGAATTAAAAAAGAAAACAGAAAATATAAATATTTCAGAACTCATCTTTTATCTTCTCACAGTGCTACATTACTAATAACTCCATAGAGCTGTAACCTAATAGAATTCCAAGCTACAGCTGAGAATTATGCACAAATCTTATTCTTTAAACTTAAATATTTCTCAGATTAAAATGCCTACAGTAATACACTTTCTACTGTACATTTCTACCTATAGATAGTGCTACAATCACAAGGATATTATAGGGCATTTTACATGTACAAATAAAAATCAACATACATAATGAAAGATACATAATGAAACACTTCTTGCCGTGACCTTTGAAACTGACCCAATTAATTACAGGACCATCACTGATAGAGACCTGGTGTGATTTTTACCTTGGAATGGCACATCATCTGGCAGGACAACTAAACTGAATTTTTCTAAAATTTTCTATTCAGGAACTACAAAATCCCATATGAAATACATGTAACTAACAGGATCTGTATAGGGTACCTAAAGCTGCAGTTTTAATAACTCAAAAGCATTTCCAGGCTTGTGGACTGCATCTGGAGCATGTGGATCAATCATCTGTTTACACACACACATGCAAACATTTGTCATAGTTAGGACTAGGGGTATCCAGCAAATTGCAGAAAAATAGAGAGCTCAACCATCTGAATAGAGGGAGAAGTGGTCAGATCCTGCAGAAACTCTTAGGACAGAAACTAGGCAATGAACTATGTAGCAGACCTGTGGAAGGTTGTCCACATTTGTTGTAAGTGCTTAACTGGACATTATTCCCACTGAACTCCAAAGTGCTTAGTTCAGAGTAGATAATTACAGGATTGCCCTGCACTTTATTTTTAATGTTTGTTATGGCCTCCTGGGTAAACAGTGATTCAGCTCAGACTCTGACACATTCCCTGGCATAAAAAGCAAAGGTCTGTGGAGAGAAAGAGAGGGAGGGTATCTCAGCAATGCATGGAAATAACAGAACAATTCTCTTTCCATTAACCCTTATAGCTTCCTTTGACTTAAATGGCAACAAGGAGTCATCATTTAACAACTGTCTTCTTTACATTGGGTGGCAAGTGTTACTTCTGTCTAATAGGATGATGAATGCAATGAAAACTGTACACAAGTCTGCTAAAATGAAAGATCAAAGTGAGATGGGGGGAATCCAAAAATAGTTTATTATGAATCACGCACCACTTATGTATTTAGTGGATTTATATTCTGCTTTTTCTTCAGGAGCTCAAGGTGGCATACCTAAGCATAGTCTCCTCCATACATAGCATTCCCTCCTCCCATCTTTCCTCACAACAACCATCTTGTGAGGTAGACTGGGCTGAAAGTGTGGGGGGGGGGGCGAAGTCACCCAATGACCTTCCATGGTTGAAGCTGGACTTCAACCTGGGTCTCCTAGTCCCAGTCCAACTGATTCGCCACTACATCACACTGGCTGTCAGAGGTAACATCTTTTCTTGGGAAGATTACAGATCTTGTCACTGCCTTCTGGAATGTCTTCTCTATTTCCTGATATAGTTCTAAAGTCCTGGGATTTCATGGTGGCTTCCCAACCCAAGTCCTCATCAGGCCAGACTGTATTTAGCATCAGAGCTTAGTCAAGATTGGTCAGATGCTACTTGAAAACCCTAAGTTTTGCTTTGTGTTGAATGTGTGATATGGAAGAGCATGTAAGAAAAAAATACTATCTAGAGTTTGAAAAGACACAGCATGTGGGGTGTATACTTCAGTTCCTTATGCAGGTTTTTAAAGGGGTATATTCTCCACATACACTTCCATTTAATACAGAAACCCTGGGACAGACATATTATTGCGTACAAATGCTAGAAAATCATTTTCTTCCTGAACTGTCCCTCAAGCTCTTTTAAATTCATGCCACAAGTTCACACTACTATTCCATGGGATGGAATATATCTTATCTGGAGGTGGATATTTCCCAGTACATAGTGAATAACTGTGGATGCAGTATGAAGAATATATCTCCAACCTGCTTTCCTACATGAACATTACAGAGAAAGATACAAGAAGAATTGATAAAGTTGGAACAATTACATGAAGCTAACCTTATCCATCTTACTCTGAATACAAAGCTAATGATGCTGTCCTTTCAGTGTGGTTGGCACTTGGTACTGGCAGCAGCAACAGTGTCTCAAGGGTAACTCCAAAGTGTTGCAAGTAGCTCTGAGTGCCACTTTCTACTGGGAACAGGAAGTAAGAACTATGCAACAAGGAAAGGAGCTTAGAAGGGATGACCCAAGAGTACAGAAGGAATTTAAATTAGCACAGAAGAGGTGGAGCAGGATGAGAAGGATGCCCATACTTAGCCATAAAACCAGTGAAATATTAAGAAAACATAGGTAGCTGTCTTAAACTGAATGAGATCATCCAGATCAATACTATCTATGACAATGGTGGTGAATCTACGACCCCTGCTGAACTACAACCCCCAATGTTTTCACTCCCAGCCACGCTGACTGCAGCTGGTAGGGCAGGAACTTCAGCATCATCCCTACCTTACACTTTGTGACAGTAAGTATCCAGGGCTGATGTCAGGGACCTTGCCTGGAGCATTTTACATGCAAAGTTTGTACTCTACCACTGAGATATGGTCCCTCATTTAATTTCAAATATCTTTCCAGAAAGAAGTGTCTTTTGCTGTATCCAGCCAATTCAGAAGAACTCTAATATAATCAATCTACAGCTGTCCCCTTATTTCTTGGGACTTGCAACAGGAAAGGACTCTGCTTCCTAAAGTTTTTGTTAATAAGCACCTGTGCAAAACAAAGCCAGCAAGTTTTCATACCTGTCTCTGAAGGATTATCCAGAGATAATGAACTTTCACAGGCGTAGTTGGTAGTACAATTTAGTTCCAAAACCCTTTGTTGCCATTGTTAATGTAGAAGATGAAAAGATACCTAAACAGCTGGTTTGGCAACTAAGTTTTTTATCTCCAGCCCAAGGTAAATTGACAGTTTATCTGGAACTGCACAGTTCCAGGTTTCACAGAATCTCTGGATCACTGAAAAATGATTATGTTTAAGTCAGTCTCTCAACAGCTAAATCTTGTGCTTAGATATAGGGAAATTAATTTCCTGTCCACCATGCTCCCAAAAAACAGTGCTTGGGGATGTTACCTTACTATCTGTACCTTTTCAATAATAAATGGCTGTTATTTGAGAGTAATTTCCACAGTATTCAATCTAACTTACTCTCATATATATGTGCAAAGGAGTAAAAACTTACTGGAGTCACCCAAAGTACAACACTCTTTGTACCTTGTGAGGAAGCCCTTTGATCAGAATTGAAATGACTACTGAGTAAATGTTCAAATTCTTAATTTCAGTAGATAATGAACTTAACAGATATGTAGCCAAGAAATTTGCCTACAAAAATCTCACCAAGGTATTTCAGTTTTCATGTATATAACACCAGAATATAATATTTTGAACCACCATATCTCAACAAAGCTGCTAAAAATAAATTGTAGTCAACAGCACAAAACAATCATACATTTCATAAACATCAAAGATTAAACTTCTATGCTAAATGCACTTGTGTCAGAAATAACTAATCCTTTGTATGTGTTCATGAATAAGCCAAGCACCATTCCTTTTACCAGCCTTTCATCTTCAAAAATCTTTCCAGCTCCAAGCTATACTTTGCAATTGTTTTATTAGATGCTCTGTTTAAAAAGGCTGTGAATTGCACTGGATTTTGCTTGACAAAATGCCCTGTTTTGGTTTGCTGGAATGTTTCAACAATCCTTGTTTACATACCCAATTTATATTCCATAAAAAGAATATAAACATCCTCAAAATAACTTATAGGAGTTTTGAGACATCTTGTTCCATTGGAAAACGACTGCAAAACAGAAATTAGAACTTTCTATATCCAACAAACATTTGAATAACAGAAGTTAGTCCTGATCTTAAACATCTTATAAAGACACACATTGGCTGATTTCACTCAAACTATGTCCACTTGGGGTCACCACTCCTTTTCACCTCCTCTCTCCCCAACTTCTGAAACAGGAGATCCATGCATTTTAACGTTGCACACAATACTTCATGCTCACAGAGGATCAAATGAAAGCAGCCCACGGAAGCTTCTCTGTGCTTACCTGGATCTTTGCAGAGGCTGAAGGAATTGTTATTCTCTATGTTCCCAAAAGTGCAATAGTATGTTTGTATTTTGAAAATGCATGCTTAGATAATCCTCTTTCCCTCCAAGCCTTTCCTCCAGTAGCAGGGTAACTTCTTGTCTCAATGCCTCAGACACTTAGGTGTAATTCTAGTTTCACTGGCTGCCTCTCTCTGCTGACACATTGCTGACATCATCAGGTTTTATCATTGGGTCTACCTCCTTATTCCACCCTCCTTTTCTCTTCTTCCTCCTCCTCCTCCGCAGAGAGAGAAAAGCAAGCAAACCTGATGGGTGTCTCACAGAAGGAGGGGCGTGCCACAAAGCCAGGAGTGGAGAGAGGGAAAATGTTTTTAATGAACCCTGGGCAAGGGCTAGTGTCATGACTTCCCACTTCACAAGGGCTAGAAGAAAGACACCCCCCCGCTCCCATTAGTCTTACTCACCCTCTGTAAAGGCAACAGGTTTAACAGGAAAAGTTTGTAGCATTCCCGGGGCCCTTCCCTTTGGCTCAGACTGACGGAGAGAGCAAAGAGTGCATGAAACAGGACTACTTGAAAGTGTACCCTCTTTCCTTTGTCGTCTTATCTTTCTGACTAATAATGACTCCTAGAGCACTCTCCCTTTTTATCACTTCCTCAGGAATCTTTTATGGGCCAGCAGGACATACGTGTAATGCTCTACAGATCTGAAGTTTGTGGGAGGGCCAGCAGAGTGTACTGAAATGAGCAGCTTCTTTGACTAGAAGCCTGTGAAGACTGAGACCTATGAATAAGTGGATGTTACAATTTCTCATGCTTTCTTGATAGAAACAGTTGCATGGCTTGCCTAAGCAGATCCCAATATACCATGGTAAAAATCCAAAGCACTGATTTTTCCCAGACCTTCTGGCGGTGGAGTGAGCACCGCAGGTGGCTTTGGCCTCAAGCACCCTGGAATCCTATCTAGAATCATATCCATGCTAACAGGAGTAGTTGGTGTGATTAATAGTGCTATCCTGTTTGTTCTCCAAATATCAGTCCTGTCAGATTCTGTCAAGCTTACTCTCAGATAAGTGGCTATGAAAAGACTTTAAAAAACAAATCCATGTAATTCATGAAAGAGGTCTTATACTGCAATTAAATATAAGTGTTACCAAATAAAAATTCTAAATACTAATCTGGAAAGCAAATATATATGCCCAAGATCATAATACAATTTATGATTCCCTAATTCTAGGGATCAGTTTTTTCAGAATATTTTTCTTAAATCCATAGTTCGTTGACCTTCAAGCTAAATTAATTAACAAAAGAAAAATATGGATACATACAAGGGAGTTAATGAAATAATATAACTTCAGACTTAATCATCATAACAAAAAAGGGGAAAGGGGACCATATACTATAGAACAGTTCCAAACACAGAGACCATATTGCTCTCAACTCTTTCTTGCCTCCTTGTCAAAACAAAAACATCCCCCTCCACTGAAATATTTATAGACAACATATATAAAAAATAATTGCTGAAATCAAGTGTAGATTTCTCCTTCCAATGTTGTGTAGCTTTTTTGTCCAACCCCATGTCCCCAAAATCAACATTTCTTGATATTCTGATAGTTTCTGAATACTGGGGATATAGCTAAGAATACCATATGCATCTTGAATACAGAGAGATAGATCTAGAGTAATATTAGCTCACCTGTTTTGTTAGCCCCAAATGTGACAAAGACAGGAAAAGACCAAACTGTATGAGTTAATGTTCTAACTTGAAAATTGAATCTACAAGCACTGTAAACAATACTTAGGGTATTGTAATAGGCTGTAGGAATAACCTTGAGGAACAGGAGGAAGAGCTGCAACCAAAACAGCAGTCCGATAAAAGAAATTTGAGTCTGAGGGAGAAATGTAAGAATTTGAGAAAGCATTCCAGGCTTGACCCTCCCTAGTTCTTTTGAAGATAAAGGGAGGGAGGGGGGAGGTGCATTCAGACTTGCAAGATTCTGTTACTGTAACCTCATAATAAAAGTAGTATTAGCATTCATAATGGGATACTGTGTTGATACCCATTTGATGAGTTTCAGAAATAATTAGGTATTCAAATGCTATTATTATTATTATTATTTCTTATAATTATGATTGTTTTAATGTGGCTTTACTGACTTCATATATATTTTTCTGTCTTAATGTTCTTTACACAGCACTTTGATGACATATATTAAAAGGCAGTGTATCACTATCATAAGCAAATAATACGGTTCATAAAATGAAAAAGCTGGGTATCCTTTCACATATTGATAGCAAAAACTGCTGAACAACATGAAGCATTCCACAGTCTTTCCTGAATTCACATGGAATTCAGCAATAGTTCACAAAATTGTCTGGCAATACAGATGATCTAGACAAGGTTTCTTAAAGAATAAAAACACCAGTATGCAATCAACTCTTCTTCCATGCACAAGAATCCCAGGTAAAGGAGCAAACCACTTGCATGCAATCAACCGCAATAACAATATGCATTTGATTCCTTTTGATTATGTGCCATCAAGTTGTTTTTGACTCCCGGTGACCACACAGATTTTCTCCATGAAACATGCATTTAGTATTTTCCAGAATGACTGTGCTTACATAGTATAAGTCTTCACTATTCTAACATAACTATTCCACCACCCCCAGAAATATTCTCTTGCAGGCTGAGTCTAGATACGCTGTACTATAGAGTGAGGGAGCAGGATGAAATCAATTCAACCTGCTCCTGATGTTTTTGAATATCCCCATACAAAAGCTGCCACTAGCAGAAAACAGAAATAGTGTTAGGTTAAATCTTTTTTCCCCCCCAGGTGCACTACCTTTCTCCTTCCAGGTAATGTTTAGTTGAATTGTTTTTTCAAATGGGATCTCCTTTATGTCTTTTGAAACATTCTACTGTATATTATTACTGGTTCTAATAGGCAGAATAAGAGACAAACATGAAAGTAAATACCGAACTATTAATTAATTCAAAGGACATCAAAATGTTGGTTCAAAGCAATGGCTTATTTTTTTTTAATTTAAAAGAAGAGGACAGCCTTATCATTGGAATTTTGGCAACCCTGTCCCATAAAAACCCTCACATTACATCTAACATCTGAATAGTAGCATTGATGTCATCTTGGAACTTTAAAAATTTAACATGTTGGTGCTGCTGTAATTTTCCTGGTATTGATATTATTACATCTCTGAGTTTTAAAAATTTGTCTAATTTCTTTTGCTGTTGTTTATTTCAATCATTTGTTGTTGTTTAGTCGTTAAGTCGTGTCCGACTCTTCGTGACCCCATGAACCATATTGCGCCAGGCCTTCCTGTCCTTCACTGCCTCCCTGAGTTTGCTCAGTTTCATGCTCATTGCTTCAGTGATGCTATCTAACCATCTCATCCTCTGCCGTCCTCTTCTCCTTTTGCCTTCAATCTTTCCCAGCATCAGGGTCTTCTCCAAAGAGATCTCTCTTCGCATTAGGTGACCAAAATATCTGAGCTTGAGCTTCATTATCGATCCTTCCAATGAGCAATCAGGGTTGATTTCCTTTAAGATTGACTGGTTTGACCTCCTAGCAGTCCAGGGGACTCTCAAGAGTCTCCTCCAGCACCACAGTTCAAAGGCATCAATTCTTCGGCGCTCGGCCTTTTTTATGGTCCAGCTCTCACAGCCATACATTACTACTGGAATTTCAATCATTATTGGATGTCATCTAGAAAACCTGCACTATCTGTATAAACCAAAACTACTTAAAAAAAATTTTAAACACGTTTTGATGCATTCCACAAAGAAAACCTACATACCCATTACAATAGCATGATATAAGTTTTGCTTTTTTTCAGGCATGGAAAAGAAGCAAAATTTATCCTAAAAGCTTTCAGATCAAAAGACAAACTGGTGATCTTGTTCCCTTTAATGAGACCCTCAACCTCTCTATTCATTAGGTAGCCACCAAAATGTTGAATGAGCAGCTGCAAAATAACTTAGGTACTATAGATTAATGTATACATGAAAAATCCTCTTTTCCCTCTCATGCATACGTAACTTCTCTTTTCTCCCCCCTCACCCTTATTCATCAGCATCTGATTTTTACTTTTTTTATCAGCCAGTCATAGCAACATCTGTTGTCCTGGTAGTAAACTTGCACTGGTAGAATAAGAAGAATAGCTTGGAAGCTGAGTAATTTTGGCTTGCCCACTTCCTTCCCATCCAGATTATTCTGTTTCACCATCATAAAGGTCAGTTAAGTCAGTCTCGTGACTGGGTGTACACTTACTACCTCCAAGTCACATCTGAGGACATGTCAAGAGAGAAGGGCTACCATATTTGGGATGTAAACATTCAGATAATGATGAGATGATAGCAAAGATATACAACCAACTAATTCCACCACCTGGCAATAGTAATCCTATGGGAGAGGAGAGAGAAGCACAGCAGATGAAAAAAAGAGTCTTCAGAGGGTGGGGATGGATGGATAGCTAACTTTAAAAAATCTAAACTGTCCAGCACAATTCTGGTATCTGGCCACCCTACTGACAACCCAGCTTCTCTCTGCTCTTTTCTGAGCAGCTAGTGACACATCCAAACCAAGTTCTAGGATTAAAACCCTCTATCTTTTTTATAAGAAAATTTACAGGTTCCATTCTAGAAATCTTGCAGATGCTTAGCACACCAGTCTACTGAATAACCAACTACTTATTTTTAATATGTACAAAATACCTCTGAATCTTTGTATGTATAACCGTATTAGGGAAAGCCACCTACTATAATTAGTAGCATTTTAATAGAGATTGCAAGGAGAGTTAACAGAAAAGTTTTGTTTCAATAACTTTGGGGACTAGGGTTTGTACTTAGGAGGAACCACTCCTTTCTAGCTACACTGTCAGTTCATCAGAAGGTTTCCTGGCCTCTCTTTTTCAAGCACCCTCTCCCCCCAACTCACTGAGCACGGATTATTATTTTAGGCACTGCAATCAGCAAAAAATTGCAGGAGTATTATTTACTACCCAGCAGGTTCAAAGTGGTACATAACAGACACCACACTGCCATTATTGTGCAGGATCATGAAGAATGATACTCAAAAACCAACCAAGTGGTAGAGATACTTTATCTTAAAGCCATAACAAGATGTGCATGCAGCTGAACATACACATTTGCTATGTACATAAGCAATGGCTTTAGTCAAGCTATGTATCATTCCTTGTATCAGAGAGCAAGAGAGAGAGAAAGAGGGAGGGGAAGGCATATTGGACCAACACTTAGTATTTGGTTAAGAACCATTCCAGGCACTATGCACCAACAGTACTACAGTTGTCTCTCTATAGCAAGATGTTGCAGCCATCCCTGGCTCATAAGCCTCCATTATTCCCAATACTGCCTGATACACCGATCATTTGCAGTTACAACGGTGATGAAAAAGTAATTTTATGGCCAACCCTCGCATTTGTGGCTTTTGCAGGCCTGTAAAGCAAAGGAAAGCTGAAGTAAGATCATAAGCACAGTCGTGGTTTCACTTAGAGACTGCTTCACTTAACAACCAAGTTGCCAGTCCCAATTGTGGTCACTAAACAAAGACTACCTGATTGATTCTGATGCAGAGCCACAAAGCTCCTGTCTTACCCAACAGGGAATCCAATATCAAGGCAGACCAGCTAGCCAGCACCACTTGGTTCCCTTTTGGCCTGAGAAGTGAATGATCTCTATCAAACAAATCACTTCTAGGCTGCTCAAATGGCTCCTAAATATGAAATCATCACTGTCCCAGGGACATTTATGCCAGAAAACTGTTCTGATCAGGTGCAAAGTCTCCAATGCCCACCCTTTCAGAGCCAGCCACCACGCCAACTGGAGCAAGTCATCTGCTTACCTTTACCAGAGACATCAAGCAGCAGTAACAACAAAATTAAAGTGGTGTCCCTGTCAGCTTAAAGTAAAAGCCAAGAATCTAGATCAGAGAAAGCTAACTTCTGCCTCCCGGCCTAATTTCAGAAGACAGATACTGATGTTGGTCACTGATGCCCTTGTCATCTCTTGTTCAGATTACTGTATTTGAGTTTACATAGGGATAGCCCTGAAAGACCACGCAGAAATTTCCACTGGTGCAAAGTGCAGCTACCTGGTTGCTTACAGGGCCACATAACACCATTGCCACATAACACCATTGCAGTGGGAACCGCATTGACTGCAGGTGCATTTCCAAGTGCAATTCAAACTGCTGGTTATCACCCAGAACGCCTTACATGGCTCAGAGTCTGGGTATCTATAAGACCATCTTTCCCTGATAAATTCTGCCCAACCAGTCTGAGGGAACAAAGAATGTGTGCTGAGGGTCCCCATCAATCATGGGGTGCAACAGGATGGGGCACAAAACAGCATTCTCTGGGAGGCTTACCCATTCTCCCACAGCTAACCCCCTAAGGTGGCACCTACTCTCATGGCCTTTGTTAAAACTTGGCTGTTTTGAAACAGCATTAGAAATTGATTATGGTTATTGGCACAGGCAGATTAATGGCTTGATGTTAATGTTATGGGTGTTATATTACTGTATTAGAATTGCATTACCATTGCTCTTATGTATATTGGCTAGAGTCTTATTAGACTGAAGTGATCTATAAATTTTATCAATGAACTCATGTGTCTGGAACTGGCAACTGGTGCAAAATGTAGTGGCCAAGCTGCTGATCAGTAGTTACATGATACCTGTACTGAATGATCTGCACTAAGTACCAGTTGTCTACTAAGCATAATTTAAGGCGCTGGTATTGAACTTTAAATCCTTAAGCAGCTTAGGCCTGGTATCTGTGGGACCTGCCCTATTACTCAGATCAACAGAAGAGATTCTGTTTTAGGATCATATCTAGTAATAAATTGCACCCATACAGAACTTAGGGTTCTTTTCTTTGTCTTACGTTCTTCCCTTCCCATAACAAAACATAATAAGCACACATACAAAAAGGGGGAACAGCTTTTATAAGAAGTTTGCTTTGACTAATTTTCCAGCAAAATCCATTTATGCAAAAATGTTTAAATGCAACAGTTTTCAGAGATCAAAACAGAGGACACTGAATATTATAAAAAGCAAAATGCTTGCGATTTGTTTAGCAACAGAGAACTGTATTTTCAATTTTCAGAAGTCTGAGGCCATGATGGAGTAAATATGAATAATAGCAGACACCAAGTTAGTAATTTAACAGCTTGTACATTTCTACGCTCCTGCAAAGCCCAAGCCATCGGGAACTACATCTGCATAAGTTTCTCTGAAATGAATGAATGTAAGAGTTTGAACAAAAATAATATTTAGGAAATAATATGCACTGACTAATTCACGCCGTGTTCAGCAAAAAGAATAAAACACTTGACCAAACAGTCTCTTCCTCAGATTTTTTTCCACATGTGTTTGCAAAACTTTCACAATTGTTCTTCAATATACAAATGATAGCATGGGGAAAAGATTTAACTGAAAGTGAGAGATCCACTGTTTCAAGCAAACTTACTTCCAGAGAAATGGCTGGGTTTCTCTTTTGAATCATAGTACACAGAAGCTGACAGCATGATTCCCTCTAATTATTTTGAAATATAACTCCCACATAACTTTGTCATTGGCTGTGCTGGTTGGGAAAGACAGCAATCCAGCAAGAAATCACTAGAAGGACAGCAGGCTGTTAACCACTGCAATATGTAAGTTTTTTATGGTATTGACCTGTAAAGTCTCACAAAGCTGAAATTACGAAGTCATAAAATGTAGAGGGAATTAGAATAACTCATAATGAATAACTGTCATAAGAATAAAAAAAAATGCATCAAAAATAGTATTTTCCTCTTGTACAGAAAGAGATCCTTTCCAAGCATCATGAAAACATTTATAGGATACAATTAAGCCAAAGGAGGTTGAAGAAAAAAAAGATGGTCTTGTTCTTATGTAGATTCTAATATAAACTTAGAGAGCCTGTTTGGTGTAGCGGTTAAGGCACCAGGCTAGAAAGGGTGAGACCAGGAGTTCTAGTCCCACCTTAGGCACAAAGCCAGATGGGTGGCCTTGGGCCAGACACTCTCTCTCAGCCCTAGGAAGGAGGCAATGGCAAGCCACCTCTGAAATCTTGCCAAGAAAACTGCAGGGACTAGTCCAGGCAGTTTCCAGGAGTCAGCATTGACTTGAAGGCACCCCGCCCCCCCAAAAAATATGTAAACCTGGATTGTAATCCTGCTTCTCCCTTTCTACCCTCTGGAACTGTGTCACTGCCTCTCAGCCTAGCACCATTGTAGTTGGACCAGACATAATGCACCTTTTGGCAACTATCACTCTGAAGACAGACAGGTCTACAAAGATGCCCCAGACTACTGGCAGCAGCGCACACTAATTATGCCAACATTAGATGTTCAGATCCCCTATCAGACTGTTCTTTATGGTGTTGAAATCATGACTGTGGATGACTGTGAAGCAAATGGGTTATTTTATTTATTTAAATCATTTATATGACCACCTATCTCACAACAGTGACTCAAGGCAGCATAAAATAACCTACTCCAACCAAACACTACCTGTATTTTCTACCTCTGCCTAAACTGCAGCATCTGAAATATTCAGCTAGCAACAGCCATGCTGGTTGGAAATTTTAGAAGTAGGAGTCTCAATGCATCTGGGGGACATCATATTGCCTTATCCTGTCCTCACCTCCTTCCTTCAGCAACCTCCAGGATCAAGTGACATGTTGTCTAGGAATTATGACAATTATCCAGTATTTCTGGAGGCTACCAGGCTGCAGAAGGCTGGGCTAGAGTGTTGGCAAACATTTAATCTCGATCTAATGCGGTGACTCCATCTCCCCTCTCCTAGTTTGGGACTGGCCAAGGCCCTGCAGATATGCTAAGAGGGCCTCTGTGACTTTATACTCCCTAAATCAGTATAAATGTTGGAAGCTGGATTGTAACTACAATTTTCCTATTAAAAATAATTTCTTCTCAAAAAGTGTCTCTCTGTGTGTTTAATCTAAAATATCAAATTGCACAGTATATCGAACTGGGGTATATCAAACTGCACAGGCTGCCTCATGTTCCTCTCTCCAGAAATAAGATAAAAACACAGCACCTCTCATACAATAAAAAAAAAGAAATTTTAAAAAGACCGGCTTCTACTCTATCAGAGGAACACTAACGTATGTTGACAATGCTCTTGCAGAAGTTTGACAAACTGAATTAGTAATTCCACTTTACAATTCATATAAAAATCCAGAAAAAGATCATCTCCCTCTATCTCCACTGCTGAAAGGGAAGTAGTGCACTGCTGGAGGAAAGAGATAGCTTTTGACAGCAAACAATAACTGGTCATATACCTGCAGATGTAAAACACAGACTGAGTGGAAGAAACTGGAAATTATGGGTGATGTCAGAGTCCAGTTCAGATATACACGTCAGAGGATGAGTCATGGATACTCAAGGAAAATTCCTTGGGGCAAAAATAAAAGTGGCTTCTACAAAGGAAACGATGAGCAAGATTTTTTCTTTCCAGCTCTCAAACCTTCCCCGGAGAAGAAAGAACCAACATTTCTAAACTACTAAAAGAAAGGCATTTTCGAAAGAACCAGTGGCCTATACTGTAGGATTGGACTGGGCCTAAATCATCCCTAGAGGATAGGCGTCTTGCATTTTGCACCAGTCATTATTCATTTATTCATTCATGAAACTGTCTAGACTTTAGGCAGCTTACAGAATGTACATAATAAAAACAAGGTACAAAATCAAAGAGATTACAATAGTATTAAGAATACAGACTAAAATTTGTAAAATGTTGAAAAGTGGTGCCACTATAGGGTTAAAACTCAAGAGGCCCTCCACGCAATATCCACAGCCACCCCTAAGACACAGCATGCAATGCTGTGCTCTGAGAAGTCAACAGTTGGTGCTGAATCCAAGAGACAGAGGCGTTCAGCATGGAATATATATATGGCAGGTCTTCCATTCTTATTTTTCTATCAAAACTTTGAGGCAAATTAGGCTAACGTATGCATTTGTTGAGCTTCCTGATGGTGTTTGGGGAATTTCTCAGTGATCTGGATGGTGCTTCTTCTGGGCACCTTGTTGACCACTGGAATACAGAGGCAACTAGCATCACCCCTCAACAGCCTCTCCCTGCCTTCCTCAAGCAAACCAAGACGCTGCCCAGGAATTGCTGTGGATACAGGAAGTCCCTGGGTTAAGAACACCCAGTTTAAGGACAGCCCATAGTTAAGAACGGAGCCTGTTGTAGCAAAATTCAAGTTAAATACACAATGATTTGAGTTCATTACACAATACTACTTATACAGTATTATACAATAATATTATTCTGGCTTACCTACAAATCCGACTTAAGGAGAGACCTTGGGAACGGAATTTGTTCTTAAACTGGGGACTCCCTGTATTGAGTTGACCCAATAGGGCAACTGTGAGACTGAAGGTGGCCCCCTGAGTCATCCTTGTGGCTGGTCAAGTATCTCTCACCTGCCACACCTTATGGTACAGTTTGCTTTTCAAGTGGCAGATTGCAGAATATATTGTATTCATGCTGCCAGCAGACATGGCATATTCAGCTGCTTCACTGGAAGGAAGGATGGCACAGTGTTTCTGCTGCCAATAGCAAAGAGAACACAAAGGTATTGGGCAAGGGGAGTGGGGAGAATGTGTGTTGTGTGGTATATGCATGCATGGGAAGGGTGTACATATCATACCTGGGTGTGCACACATACCTATAGGCCTCGAAAAGCCTAGCCCAGGACATGTGTTGTCTTCAGAGTCCCCCACAAATTACTCAGCTTTTGCCTAGAACAGCAGATGCTAGGAATAACATTCCTCCTGTCTACCACATTCCTGAAACCTAAGTGATTCTGGACAGTGAAAGAAAATCTGAAGCTAGTTTCAGTAATGCACTCTGGTGAAAGTTTGTGTGTTGACAAAAAGGCAAACTATATTCTCTGGAGGGTAAGTGGCAAGTCGTCTTTTCAACAAAAAGCAAAATCAAAAACTTTAAGTAGTTAGATAGTGGTATGACAATAATAGTGTACATCAAGACTTTCCAAGACTTTTCACTGATCTCTTACAGGAGTCGTATATATTACTACTTAGAATTAAGTGATAGTAAATGGATATATGATTTCTGAGTCAGTGATCATCTGGGAAAGAGAGCCAGTTTGGTCTAGTGGCTGAGGCCCAGGCTAGAAAGCAGGAGACTGTGAGTTCTAATCCTGTCTTAGACATGAAAAACCAGCTGGGTGACTTTGGGCCAGTCACTTTCTTTCAGCCCAACTCACCTCACAGGGTTGTCGTTGTGGGGAAAATAGGAGGAGGAAGGAGTATTAGGTATGTTCACCACCTTGAGTTATTTATAAAAATAATAAAGGTGGGATAAAAAATCTAAAAAAAAAAAGATTTAGATCTTTATGTACAGTAAGTAACACAAGCACCTGAAATAAAACATCACACGGATATATTTATTGAAGCCAAAAACTCCTGGTTTAAAGGGATGTATATGATAAATTTTAATGTGGTATGAGGTGGAACAGATAACATTTAACCTATTGCCCTCTCCTGCCACAGACACTGCTATTCGCAACAGCAAAGCAGCAACAATTTTGACATCCCATTTTGAAAAATTACGTTGGAAGCACAAAATCGTAATCTTTTAGAAATGCCCATATTCTGTACAATCCAGAATGCTTTCAAATTTTACAATTTTACAATTTGCTTTATTCTCTAACATCACACAATAATCTTATTACTAAAAATTATATTTATACATAGTGACAATATTCAAAACATACCTATTTTCTAGTTTACAACCTTATTTATAAACAGCTATATTTAAGAATCTCATCTCCCTCTTTTCCTAAATATTCCCTATCTAATGGACAGAGTAGCCACTAATAAAGTTTAGATGTTATCATAACAGGTAAGACACAGAGCCTTGGGCTTTTTTCTCCTCCTTCAGAGCTTCAATTAAAAAAGGAAATAGAAATATATACTTTAATTAGCCACAGCTTGGCGTTACTTCATGCCAAAGGTGAATGCATTCATAGCTCACTTTTTCTTGGTCACAATTCCCTTATAAGCAGGACTCAGAGGATACTTGTATTGACTTGCCTTGACTGATTTATTATGTGTTATGAAATCAGTGTCAACACTTAGCAACTACATAGACAGATTTTCTCCAGGATGATCTGTCCCCAATCTGGTCCTTCAGGTCTTCCAAAGTGCACCCATTGCTGCTGGCCATTCTCTGTAGACAGCCTTGGAGATGGCCATAAGAGAATATCCAGAAGCTGTTACAGGAACAACAAGGGCAAAACATTCCTTAAGCCCTGAGAAAGAAGCTAGTGTTAGGAAGACCAGGCTGGCTTCTTACTGACTAATGGGGTATAAGAGGGAGGGAAGGTAAATTGCAAGCAGGCTTGCAAGGTTCTGTTACTACAGCCTTTCTCAATAAAATATAGTTCCAGCCTTCCTATGGAGTCAGTTTCCTGATGTGGTCTACCTTATAGGGCTCACATCCTCTTCTACTCTTTCCTTCTACCTCTCCCAACATTACAGTCTTCTCAAGAGAGCTAGATCTTTGCATAATGTTTCATAGTATAGTATGATAATTTGAGCCCAGTCATTTGTGCCTTGAGTGAGAACTCTAGGTTCATTTTTTGTTGATCCATTGGTTATTTTTTTGATTATGCATAGTATTCTGAAGAGTTGTCTCCAACACTAAATTTCAAAAGTGTCACTTCTTTTTCAATCCTGCATCTTCAAAGTCCAAGTTTTGCTTCCATATACTGTCACAGGGAAAATGCTGTCTGCACGATTCTGATCTTAGCAGATACAGACATGCCTTTTCCAAGTGCTACCCCGCTAAGTACACGTTTATAGCATATTTTTTGACTTCTGGTTCCTTTACTCTTGACGCCTGATCCTAAAAGGCAGGATCTATCTATTACTTCAATCTCTTCATTGTCCATTCTAAGGCTGGTTGCTGTACCTGTTTTCATTGGTTTAGTCTCCTTTACACAGTATTTAATCATAGTCCCATTTGTTCAATGTCTCCTTGACTTCTATTACTAGAACTTGCAGATTATTTGCATTTTCAGCTACCAAAATAATATCATCAGCATTGCGCAGGTTACTGAACTTCTTCCTCCAATTTTAAAATCATGTTCATCTCCTTCCAGTTCAACCAGTGCATTTGGAAAGTATTCAGACCCCCTTCACTTTTTTCAATTTTGTTATGTTGCAGCTTGATACTACAATCGTTCAAATTCATTTTTTTTCTCATTAATCTACACTCAATAATGACAAAGTGAAAACAGAATTTTAGAAATGTCTGTAAATTTATTAAAAAGAAAAAACTGAAATATCACATATACTTAAGTATTCAGACCTTTCACTCAGTATTTCGTTGAAGCACCTTTGGCAGCAATTACAGCCTCAAGTCTTTTTCGGTATGACGCAACAAACTTTGCACACCTGGATTGGGGGATTTTCTGCCATTCTTCTTTGCAAATCCTCTCAAGCTCAATCAGGTTGGATGGGGACCATCGGTGGACAGCCATTTCCAGGTCTCTCCAGAGATATTCAATAGGGTTCAAGTCAGGGCTCTGGCTGGGCCACTCTAGGACATTCAGAGAGTTGCCCCTAAGCCATTCCTGTGTTGCCTTGGCTGTGTGCTTAGGATCGTTGTCATGTTGGAAGGTGAACCTTCAGCCCAGTCTGAGGTCCAGAGTGCTGTGGAACAGGTTTTCATTGAGGATATCTCTGTACTTTGCTCCATTCAGCTTTCCCTTAACCCTGACCAGTCTCCCAGTCCCTGCTGCTGAAAAACACCCCCACAGCATGATGCTGCCATCACCATGCTTCACTGTTGGGATGGTATTGGGCAGGTGATGAGCAGTGCCTGGTTTCCTCCCAACATAATGTTTAGAATTGAGGCCAAACAGTTCAGTCTTGGTTTCATCAGACCAGAGAATCTTGTTCCTCATAGTCTGAGAGTCCTTCAGGTGCTTTTTTGCAAACTCCAAGTGGGTGTTCATGTCTTTTGCACTGAGGAGAGGCTTCTGTCTAGCCACTCTGCCGTAAAGCCCAGATCGGTGAAGGGCTGCAGTGATGGTTGTCCTTCTGGAACTTTGTCCCATCTCCACACAGGATCTCTGGAGCTCAGTCAGAGTAACCATCGGGTTCTTAGTCACCTCTCTTACTGAGGCTCTTCTCTGATTGCTCAGTTTGGCTGGGCAACCAGCTCTTGGAAGAGTCCTGGTTGTGCCAAACCTCTTCCATTTGAGAATTATGGAGGCCATTGTCCTCTTGGGAACCTTCAGTGCAGCAGAAATTTTTTTGTAGCCTTCCCCAGATCTGTGCCTTGCAATAATCCTGTGTCCGAGCTCTGCAGGCAGTTCCTTTGACCTCATGGCTTTTGCTCTGATACAGTATGCATTGTCAGCTGTGAGGTCTTCTATAGAGAGGTGTGTGCCTTTCCAAATCATGTCCAATCAATTTAATTTGATTAGTGGTAGACTCCAATCAAGGTGTAGAAACAGCTCAGCAACGATCAAGAGGAATGGGAGGCACCTGAGCTAAATTTCAGGTGTTGTTGCAAAGGGTCTGAATACTTATGCCAATGTGATATTTCAGTTTTTTCTTTTTAATAAATTTACAGACATTTCTAAAACTCTGTTTTTACTTTGTCATTATGGAATACTGAGTGTAGATTAATGAGAAAAAAAATGAATTTGAACTATTGTAGTATCAGGCTGCAACATAACAAAATTGAAAAAAGTGAAGGGGGCCTGAATACTTTCCGAATGCACTGTATGATCAGGATGTAGGTTGAATAAATAAGGAGAGTATACAACCTTGACTCACTCCTTTGCCAATCTGTTTTGCCATGCTTTATCTGCACTGTGGCTTCTTGTCCTATGGATAGGTTTTCTATTAGGACAATGAGATGTTCTGGGATTCTCATTTTCCTAAGGCCTGATTTGCCTTACCAGGTCATAACTGTTATGGCATAACTATGGCATTATGATTGTTAAGCCACACTGTGTACTATTCATATGTTTAATACCATTACTAATCCATGCTTAGTGTTATTTCAATTGGAGAAAATTAAGCTATATGATTATTTTTCTTATTTAAAATAACTATTTGTACTGCAATCTTATGCAGATTTTCTCAGAGGTCCCTCTAATTTTAATAAGATTTACTTCCAGTTAAGGGTGAATAAAAGTGCAGCTGAAAATGTATTTAATTTTGATCAAAGTTTTCTCACTTTGGGAGAGTCAATATGCAGAGTTACAAAAGCACTATGCTATACTATGGAGTCCTTGGGGTTCTCTGAGCTTGGCTGTTCTCTTGGGGTTCTCTGAGCTTGGTTGTTTTCTTGCAAATGTTTCGTTACTTGGCTAGGTAACATCTTCAATGCACTAAAGACATTACCTAGCCGGGTAATGAAACATTTGCAAGAAACCAGGTAACGAAACGTTTGCAAGAAAACAACCAAGCTCAGAGAACCCCAAGGACTCCACAGTTCAACCCTGAGCTACACATATTCACTTCTATTGGCTATGCTATATTTCCCTGGAACCAGTGGAAGATAAGGTACAGCCAACTTCAGCTGCTTTATCGGGCTTTAATTGACAGCAATGCTAGCCCTTCATTGTCCTTTCTGGAGGACAAGAGAACTGGCAACGGGCCACTATCATAGAAGGAAGAAACAGTGTACGGTGGATGAGGAAATGTGGATAAAAGTAACAGAGCCGGCAGGATTTACAGTTAAATTAGCCTTTTAAAAAGTGTCTGAAAAGAAAAACACAGATGAATTGTACCCTTTTTCCCTTTCTTGGTCTAGAAGAGGGTTATCCTCAGGTTGTATGTAGAAACTAATGTCTTCTCTGACAGCAGCTTCAAAGAATGTAGGAGTTACCCAGCTGGAATATAGCCAGAGAAAGCAGCAGCCAATACTTTTTAATCTAACCGGAGAAACTGTCTGGAATACCCCAAAGGAAACTGCTGTAAAATCAGCACTGCCTTCTAAATGTAGGAAAGGAAAGTGAGTTTGAACATATTAAAGCTCTAAATCCTGCAAAATATTATCTCAATATAAGCTGTGGTTAATTATAGTGCCAGTTATAAAGTTTTGTAACAACAATTGACTAGAGATGTGAAAAAGCTCATATTCTGAAATGTATGGATTTAGAATACAAAAAATGTTATCTTTCAGACAGAATGAAAATAATTATCATCCAATGTTTTCCCTTTAGCCTGTATATACCTGTATCTGTGGAAACCAAACAATTTTTTGTTTGAATGCCAGATGCGACTCTATTTCTGTTGTGTATAAAAGGGGATTTGACTGCCCTACAAGCTATATTCAAATGTACACATTTTACCACATATGTTCTTTTAAATGACACACACACAGCATGTATGTTGTATGTGTATATGTATACAATTATTTCCATTTATTAAATATTATACATACAATTACAGTGATTAAAGTTAATGTTAAGATTTCATTGATACAAAAACTTTGCCATCATCCAAAATGAAATATTTGAAACAAAAATCCCATTCAGTTGTTGTCATTGCAATTCAGCAATATAAGCTGCATATATTATTCATATGCATTTGTATGTAGTGTTTAACTATATTTTCTTTAAAGCAAATTTATAGGCATTTAGCACAGGGCTTTTATAATGTTAATTTCAAAAAGAAAGACGAAATAGACATTAAGTTACTGCCATTAACTTTCTTGCTGGGCAGGGGTTGTGAATTGAAAGATTTTTTAAAAAATCAAATTTTAAAATAAACATTAAAAAAATACATTGTAACCCTATAGGACATGTTAATTTTTAAAAAAATAGCTGGAGAAGTTCTCTCCTCCTCTCTAAGGCTATTAAGACCAGGAACTAAGATTATGTAGCTATATCAGTAAAGTCTGGTTTGTACAGTTTGAGGATCAATATCTTTTAGTCATGAATGCTACATAAGCCTTCCAGGTTTAAATGACAAATGTGAGAAAAAAGAAGCTGAACTGGTTTACTGAACTATTCCAGCAGGGATGGTGTGTGCAGCCGAGTACCCTATGAAATAGGGCAGCTTCAGATATTCTTTCACAGATTACAACTGATCAGGGATTGCAGAGAACACTTTTACTTTATGTGCCAAAGAGAGCTGCTAAATCCCACTTGATACACACATTTGACCAGAGTGTATACAACTCACCCTTGTCAAATATACATACTCGTTTCTCCTAGCAACCAGAATTAGCATAATCACTTACTTTTAACAGTGAAACACAGCAAACAAAGAACCACCCTTTGTGTCAAGAAACTGTATACACTCTCATCACTTCCATGACCTCCTACTTTAAAAGAAGTCATTGTTCCTTAGAACTAAATCCAATAATATTGGCTCCTCTCACTTCCTTCTGTATTGGGCACTATGCTGCTCTTTTGGGAGCTGTGCAAATGTATATTGTGTTGTCAAAAGAACTGCAGGGAATTTGTTTTGGGGTAGAACACAACACCTGTCACTCACAGCGCCAAGACATACCCACTTGTTCCATAAGATGACACTTATCTGTTCCAACATTCTCTACCCACAGTAACCAGACAGAAGTCTATAGGAAGCCCGGAAGCAAGATACATACGCAGTTATGTTGCTATTTTTCCACAGGAACTGGTAATTTGGAAACACAATGTCTCTGATGCTCCAAATAAGATATAGCTATTACAACCGGCACTTTTTATAGCTGTATCATCTATGAAGTTGTCTAACTTGTCCTATAAATGTTGAGTTGATTAAAAAAAATGAAGGTGAAAAAACGGCAATATTGTTTTAAAATATGGAAGCACACATTTTTAAATATATTTTTCTCCTTTAAATGTAACAATGTTATATTTAACTGCATTGTATTAATAATAATGTAACATTAAGCATTCAAAACTCAAACACTAGGCTCTTTCTGATAAATCGCACCATTTCAAGGTGTTACAGAAGAGAACTAGATAGGCAGTCTAATTTTTTTGCCTCTCAAATTCTATAGCATGATAAGAAACCTAGAAGAGATTGTAAATTGATGATTGTCTCTGGTTGTAATTCTCCTACAATAGATGTTAAGAAAGTTTTGCCATTCAGCATAAAACATATCTAATTTGTTTACTTCTTTGACAAAACTGATGGCTTAACTTTTTTATTATCATTCTCCACCTTAGTTTTCTATGGCACGTTAAGATGTTAGTTTCTTGGACAATTTCCAGACCAAGAGATTATAACACGCTATCCATTCATTAAAAACCACAATGCTGTTTGACCCTGCAAAACATTAAAGGCTGTACTGGTAGTCATGGTCAAGGCTGTCTGACAGCTGTCTGATGCTTTTCAGTGATCTAAAGTTTTCTACTGAGCAGCATCTTCATTAACCATGATCCAAAGTCTTTGCCCACATATATACTCCGGAGCCTTGCAGAGCGATCTATTCCATTTTGTTTTCCTGAGAACCGACCACTATTCTTGAAGAACGATGCGAACCCTTCCAGTAAGTCTCTGTATTTCTCACATATTCTGGACAATACCCTCTCCGGATCTGTTGTTATATTGCTGAATAATAGAAATGCATTATTCTTTAACCTCTAGTTTGAGTGTAAAGCTCTAGAGCTAGGCAATTTGGAACCTTATCCTTTTGAGTTTACTCTCCGCTGAGCCTTTGTAAACTGTATTTGTCTTAAATTGTATGCCCATGCAGACTGTAAGGGTGGTTCGTTTCACATTCTGAATACTGAAGAGTACTTATGAGGGCAACAGGGGAGGTCCAATGGTCGTTAATACAGTGTCCTTTCTTAACTTCATATGGTCACCAAGAAACGTCTGTTGCCCACCCATGTTTTATTTTGATCATCCCCAGCAACAATATTAGTTGTCTCAACTGATTAGTTTTGTAATGTATCAACAAATATAAACTTGGTATTGTCAAATCTCCCTTATTTATATCTTTATATACAATGCATTTATATATTCTGTAATTTTTCCTTTTGTGAATAAAAGTACTGGGAATGCCATAACAAACTGATAAGCTCTTAAGGGCAAAATGATAAATAAAATTCGAAAAAAGAAAACTAAGTTTAGGAAGCAGTGACATGTTAAGATTCATTTTAATCATGAAAAATCTGGTTTGGTAGTGGTTTATAGTTGGCCTAAATTTGGGTTATTAATTTTGAATCTGGATATTAGCCCAAATTTTTTCAGTCCCTGCTTAATTTCAGAAATAATGTTAATGAATCAAAAAGCATCAAGGTCAAACCAACATCAGACCATTCAGTGTCACATTCTGATGGAGTGCATTTGATAATGTCTGCTTAGAACATCTGAAGAGAGGGATTTTCTTAGAATTTTACTCAGAATCCACTGAATTCATGTTCACTGTGGATGAACTATACTCCATTATGAATAATCGGACTGTCCTAAATTTGAATGTTTGAGAGGTGGAATAAGGAGGGAGGCACAATTCAACCTCCTGATTTTCCAGATGGCAGCAGGATGCCATAATGATGTCTCAGGAAGAGAAATAACTGAAATATTTGGCTTTGTTTGGGGAGAATTAATGTGAATAAGGCCAGGAAGATGCACACTGCTTTTATTCTCACATTAAGATCTCCATCAAGCTGCTCAAAAATGCTTTTTCTGTTGCAGTGCCTGTCCTTTGGAACATCATTCTCTGCGAGATTCATATGGCTCCAACCCTATCAGTATTTGAAAAGCTTTAAAAACTTGGCTATTCGCACAGACTTTGGGCTGGGATGTTATATTAGCCTGGTCGCATGGCTTACAGCTGTAGGATGAAGGTTTCTGAGGGGCTCAGCTGCATTGTATTAATGTTACCATGGTGTCTATTTTTGCCGAATTATTGGGTTTTATTGTTATGGTTTTAATCTACTGTTAGCTGTCCAGTGTCATGCAAGCGAGATGGGCAGCCATATAAATTTTATGTAAGTATGTATAAATAAATATAAAAATTAATTTTGGTGCTGCAGTTTCTGGCCATTTTCTGGTATATATGTGGTGATAGGGAATTAAGACCTGGAAGTGAAGCAGTGTGCTTCCAAGAAACCTCCTGCTTTTATTTCCATTGTTGGATTTTTATTTTATTTTTTTGCCACTGAATTTTGGCAGCATGATTTCAGGTTGCTGGAGGGGTACAAAAGGTTGCTATGGGTTAGGCAGAAAACCTAATCTATTACGTCAGTTTAAGATGTCAGGAAGTCATTAACATGTTACTTAGAATTCAAAAACTAAATAAAAAGCAAATAAAAAAGATTGAAATCTCAGGAATGAGACTGCCAAATCCCACAAGATTTCAGCAATTTTGTCAGATTTCCGCTATTTAAAAATTTTAAAAAGTATTTTAGTTCCCTGAACTTGAAAAGTTTGCTGATGCCAGTTTGGTGTAGTGGTTAAAGGCACCATGCTAGAATCTGGAAGACATGATTACTAGTCCTGCTTTAGGCATGAAGCCAGCTAGGTGACTCTGGGCCAGTCACTCTCTCTCAGTCCTAAGAAGAAGGCAATGGCAATCCACTTCAAAAAATATTGCCAGGAAAACTGCAGGGACTTGTCCAGGCAATCTCCAGGAGTCAAGACTGACTCAAAGGCACAAACATACAGACACAAGTCAAGACTAGCAGCTTGAATTGTATTTTGAAAAATCTGGAACACTCGTGAAGTTGTTCCTAAATCTGCACACACCTAACACAAATGTTGCCACCTCGTTGTACACTAGATTTAGCTTCCTTACACTTTCAGGATAATTTCCACGTATGATATATTATAGTAGTCTGAATGAGAGATAGTTAAGACATGAAGCTAATGGGAAGATTTAGAACAGATTATTTCTTCACACAGTATAAAAATAACCTGTGGAATTTATTACCACATGACATGGTGATAACCATGAACTCAGATGATACAGATACATTCATGGAGGACAGGTCTATCAAGTGCTGTTTGTCTTGAAGACTCAATGTTACCTCTGGACTAGGGGCAGCATGCCTTCAAACATGAGTTGCAAGGCAACAAAGGCTGGAAAAGGATATGTTTCCATTGCCTGCTTGTGAACATCCCAGGTATCTGACTGATCATTCTGAAAAGCACAATGGTTTGTGACCTAATCTAACAAGATTATTTTTATGCCCTTACTAGTCACTGTGAATATGTCTTTCAGCTGCCTGACTATTAGAGGACAAGAACGTGTTGTTATCCTGCTAGAAGAGGCTATACCCCAATCTCATAAGAAGCTTGAACACCAAGCTGATATTTTAACAGGACTGAAATCAGTTTTCTCACTCACATCTATTTCCTTACTGGATCCAAGGGTTTACAGTAACTTTCCTATCTGAAACAGAAAAGAGCCCCTAACCCCTGTATTTCACAGGAACTTTTCCATCTATTTCATGTAAATGTTAACAAATACGAGGGGACAAAACAGAAGATCTGATCTATCCTCTTCTCCTCGCATTGGGATTCCTGAAGATATAGCTGTTTTCTAGAAAGCTAACCAGATGTATCATTCCTTTATATATATATCACTTATGTTCTAAGGAGAGCAAATTGTGCAATCAAAAGAAAATATGTAGAACCTGTTAAACCCAAAATATTCTGAGGACAGGAGGAACAGCAAAATAAGCAACTTCTGGCTTGGATATCAATCTAAAGCAAAAAGGCTGGAAAAAAACCAAGGTGTGTTTCCCCTGTGGCACAATAACTACATGTGTTTGAGTCTTCACAATATAACTATCAGGGAGTTATTCCCAAGGTCTTCAGAGCTCATTCCAGATGTTTATTCTTTGTTCAAGAAATAATAATGATGGGGCAATTTCTATGTACAGGTATGCCATTTTAGTGTCTAACAAACTCTGTATGAAACAAAACACTCCTCCCCTGCACCTCCATGCATAAAATGCTGCTTTGGGTGCACTTGTGTTTCATATGCAGGCACAAAACATTATTCGGGAAAACTGCTTAGCATTCCAGAGAGGAGCAGGAATTTGTGGGGAGGGAAAGAAGCATAAAAAAAGCATTGCAGTTGGGATTTCCTGATTTGGCAAGAACAATCGCAAGTTACCTTACAACCTACTTTTCTGTCCAAGCAAAAGCTTACAAGAGTTGGAACAATTTAACTTAGGAAACATGTTCCTAATCTACATAGTGGGATTTTATAAAATGATGCATGTTGTAAAGGAAGTGTACGGAAAGCACTTTTTCTCCCTTTCATATAACACTTGAACCAAGGGTCAAGCAGTGAAGTGATCTGGCAGTAGATTCACAGATAGACTGAAGGATGGATTTCTTCACACAACACTTTATTAAGCTATGGAACTCAGTGCCATGATTTGATGATGAATTAGCCAAATTCATGAAGTCATGACAGCTATATGGAATCTTCACGTCTCTTTACAGAATATATCTTAATATCAATTGTAGCAATGGGGTGGGGAGTAATGTTGGTGGGTTACTGTTTCAGATCCTGCTGGTACACACCCAGGCATCTGGCCAGTAATCTGGGCAACTCATGAAACATATACAACATTAAAACATAATGCAAAACAAAGAAAATAATTAAATACCGCTGTTAAAACAGAGATGTTAAACTAAGAGGCCCAAAACACATCTTATCTGAATAAGGAGGAAAATTCCTTCTCCAAGATATGTGCTTCATTCACTCCAAAACAATTTTACTGGATCCAATTATTTCAACAGACTGGAGAAGTCTCTCCATTCTGATGCCCTCCAGATATGTACTGGACTACAATTCTCATATTCCCAGTTTGGCCACTGGGTAGGAACGGTAGTCCAATAGACCTGGAGAAAATCAGAGTGTGGGAAACTGCTCTAGAATCAAGAAATATTTTTTCTTTGCTGGATAACAAGGAAAAGAGCACAGTATGTATTTTTACCTTGCCTTTCCATTTATATGTTACAAAGACAAATACACACATGCAGATGGACTTACTTTTCTAGGTTTGACTTTATCTTGTAAATCGTACTGGCCAATTCCTTTATAACTGATCCCAAGCCACCATGGGATGCCTTGTTTATCCTATGGCAGAGAAGAATAGAAGTTCTGAGGCTTTAGCAAGAGTCAAAAACTTCAGAGTTGATATAAGGTTTCTTTACTTCATCCTGCAACAAGTATCTGCAGGTTAGGGAGATGAAGGCAGCCCTTTGTTAGCACACCTGTGGCTGACAGAGAAGGTTTATTGTTTAAAGTGGTCTGCCATTCCCTTCCCAGCTGGAAGATGCTATACAAACAGGCCGAGAGCAGTAGGGAAGAGAAGCTGCTGTATTCTTTGAAACCGTGGCTAGAGGTGGGGCCCAAATGGAAGAAAATCTTTGGGTGGTAAGCCACAACAGTAAAAGAAGACTTGGTGAGGGACAAGTCCAAAGCAAGGCTGAACTGTTGAGAGAAAAGAATGGGCTGTGTACACACATCACACAGTTCCATATATATTTACTCAGACGTACACTTTGTTCAGCCTACATTCCATAAATTACTTTACATACACATGTGAAAGACAGAGAGGAAAGGATAAGGGAAAACAGTTATTGTTTATTTTAAAAGAAAATTGGGCTGACATATTTTCTTGGTGAGAGCACTAGATTTTATCTTCCATAGAGCTCTTTTTCAAGCAACAAAACAGTAACTTAGAGTATTGTACAGTAAGGCATTATTTCCCTAAAGATTTTTTTAATCAACTTTGTAAAGTATATTACAAGAGCCAGTGAGGTGTAGTGGCTAAGGTGCTGGACCAGGAGCAAGGAGATACAGGTTCTGACCCTCCCTTAGGCATGGAGGACAGCTGGGTGACTTTGGGCTAGTTACTTTCTTTCAGCCCTAGATTAGGAAGTTGAAAAACATCCTGGAAGGCGCCCAGTGGCAAAATCACTTCTGCATGTTGCCAAGAAAAATGCACAGACCTGTCCATGAAGTTACCAAGAATACAAGGGGGGGGAAAGAGGGGGAGGAGGGGGTAAATTACTGTATTATTAAAAAGTTTGTGGCTGAAGTAAACCAAAGGTCTCTAGCTCATAACAGGCAAAACAAGCTAAGGGAGAACTAAGGAAGCCAGAGACCAAAAACAAAGAAAAGTGATTTTTGTTCATTTTTTTTTAGAGGGAAGTTTTGGAAGGCAACCCTAAGCTGCTAAAGATAAGGTGTCATTATTGTAATCCTCTCAGGGCACAGAGTGGCTTTGGATCTAATAGCTCCAACACTATCTCCAGACCATATCCCAGAAGGCCCCATTTTTGGGGCCTTACTCTTATGCTGCAGGAAAATTGCCAACAGTACTTTCAACAATGGAAAGCTTTTGCTCCTTTTATTATCAAGACTTCTTCAGTACCAGTAGATACCAATAAACAAGCACCTCCACCAAGCCCAAAGTCCACCAACATTTGTTACTCACAGTGTCAGTGTGAGAGTTCTGTGAAAGTTAAAAGGGTCTACAGTTTTATCAAGGTAGTTTGAGGCAATAAAATGTGGAGAATGTGAAAAACAAAAGGGATCTGTAAAATCCCTACCAGAATAGGAATTTGTGACATTTTTGAAAAGTTAAAGGGTTGTGCACTCATTCTCTACACAGGGTCAGTCTACATGTACAGAAGCATGACTGTGACCACTTGACATACACATGTTATCTATGAATTTAGCGGGATGTCTGAAAAGGAATGTCACTGTTCATGTACATATTCAGCAAGCTCATTATAGTTTGCAGTGCAGTTTTGGATGGCATGAATTGTAATACATATACAATTCTATATGTATAAACATCTTTCAGGGATAGGCCACTAATATCTGGACACTGGATATAGGAGCAGCAGGTATTAATTACATATGGATTAATTACAATCAAATATTTAAAATGGTTTACAAAATAAATACTCTTCACATTATTAATCTATCTGCTTTGTTGTTAATATAACTGTACCTCTCCTAGAATACCAGTCCCATTAATTTTATGTAAGCACTAGCTTTTAGAGGTTTTATTTATTTACACACACACACACACACATTGCTATTTGTATCATTTTAATCAACTAACATTGTAGCCCAGAATGGGAAAACAACCCATCTTGAATAAATTATAAGAACTTAAATACTGTTTGCTATGCAAAAGACAGAAAATTCTGAATGAAAATTTAATATTTTAAATGTTGTAATATGTTCACAATGGCCTTCCTGCTCTATTTTTCAGTTATTTCTTAGAGACACAGAATGCCACTCTATGTCAAACTGCTTATCCATGTAGTCTTTCATGATTTCCTGTGACTGACAGCAAATCTCCAGGATCTTAAGCTGAAGTCTTTGCCATCTCCTGATAGGTGATGCTTTTCAATGGTAACTCATCAGACTAAATACAAGATCTGCATTCATGCAGACACTACCTGAACTGCTCAGTGGATCCTGGGTAACCAGGAAGCCAAACCATGAATAAAGGCCTTGTTCCTGAAGAGAGTGGAGGACAAAGAGGATCCAGAGCTTTCTCATGATCAACCTGAAAAGGTAAAAAGTCCTTAAATGGGGCATGTATTCTAGTACAACATGAAGGCTTCTCCTTATTCATTTTATTCAAATGAGTTGTTTTTAATTAAAAGAAAAATGCATACAACAGGCAGTATATTCAGGTTTTCTTCCAGTATTCACTAACCTTTACTCCATAATAATGGATTCCATAAGTAGGCAGAGCTTCAACTACTTTCATGTACCTGCATGGGCAGATGTACAAGTCATTAAAGCAGCTTCTTCAGTAAAATCTTCTACTAATACACATTATCTAACTGATGCGTTTAGATTCATTTAGGTTTCACACCAAAACATTTTAGGTGCTTTAATTTTAGAAAGAATCAATCAACATTAATAGCTGAAGTCTGTTTATAAACAAGTTCAAGCAAAGCAACAAACTACAGAGTTAGCATTTTAAAGGAGATTATTAAAATAGAACCAGTCTTTTCTCTCTGTGTTGCCAGGTGCTTCTCTGAATGTATTTCCTTGAATAACAGCTGAACTCCATCAAGAACTTGGCTTCAATTCTATCAGCTGAGCTCTCTGCAATACTGGTCTAAATTGTTTTCCAAGTTTAGCTCTTGGGAGTGTTCAGTTCTTCTAAATCAACTTCACTGTAAATGTAGCTGACCCACTTTATGAGTATATGACATAAATCTGAATAGTGAAATGTGTGTAACATCAGAGAGATGAATCCAAGAGGCCTGATCAGCTAAGCATCAATTCACAGTACAAAGTTGCTTATACGTTTTTAGTGTCGGATTAATTCATAATTTATTTTCAGGTTATGAAAGGCATTCTTCAGCTGATAAATATGCTGTCAACCTCAAGTGAGAGGACAGCAGGGACACAGAGGAAGAGGAACAATGTATTGGAATATAAAGAGACAGTCTAAAAAGTTTCAAGCCTGCAGAGAACCAGCAGGACCAAAACAAGCTTCCGGGCCTTTCTAACCTCTGGCAACTACTTGGATTTCTGCACTCAGAGACTGTCAGCCTCAACCACGGACTAATCACACATGGTGTCAATAGTTCAGAAAAGGACTGAAATCTGTTCTGCACTCCAACTTCTCCCATAAACAAATGTCCACCTTATGAGGTGGACCAGACACGACCAATTCTACTTTATTGTAAGGTTACATTAACAGAAGCTTGCAAGTCTGAAAGTACTTCTTTTCCCCTGTCCCCTTTACAGCCCAAAAAACTAGGGAGGGTTGCTTCTGAGCCTTTTACCCCGCCCACATTCCTGCTGTGGCCTATGCTGCTCCTTTGGTTGCATCTCATTGCCCCGTCTCCCAAGGCCATTCCCACATACCATTACAATAGCTGAATAAAACACTTACCGAACAATTGCTTGTCCTCTAGTCAGTCCCTTGTTCTTAATATAATGTTCGATGACTCTGTCCTCACTGTGAATCAAGCAAAAAAAGTCTATTAAGAGAGGGTGACGTGTTTTACATCCCATGTTGCTCCAAACCCACCCCAGCCAGACAAAACGTTCCACAGAATCTCCCTGTAAAGTATATCCCTACCCATTCTGTCAATTCACAAAATGAATGCTCCAATTTTTGAATGGCACAGAATGGAATTACAGGTTAAGCTTTTTCTAGAGGAAATACCCTATAGCCTGGGTGTTTGCCACTTCATAAAAAGTAACTGTGGAGAAAGGGAGCTCAGTGGCCATAAATTTGGCAGAACTGCATCAGTACACAAAGTCGTAGACCTGTGAAAAACAGCCTCTGCCCGGTGCCCTTCAGGTGTGCTGGCCTACAGCTTTGATGATTCCTACCCAGCAAGATTAATGACTGGGTTTTTCTGACACACACCGAGACACACACCTTCCTTTCTTTCCTAAAAACAGCTTAAATGATTTGCAGGCAGGGCAAAAGCAAAACCTTCTATTTTCTTGTATGATTGGAGGCATATGGCAGTAATCTCATAATGACAGTGAAGTTATTTACCACAAAATTATCATGTGATAAAGAGGTTAATGTGTTGGTATAGGACTAGGCAATCTCAGGTTCAAATCTGCAATCAGTCATTAAACTTGCTGTGTCTCTGTCTGTTCCATCCAAAAAGACTGGGGAGTGCAAATCACCTACTGTATCCTGAATGTGAAACAGACCGTTTCAACCATTTTGGAAAGGTTTCATGCTTGAGTCCTTAAAACTTGAAACAGAGCTATTTTGAGCTTGAAGCACTTCCAAAACGATTGAGGTAAGGTGGTTAAGATATGAAAATGGTCTTGAGTTTTGAAACATTTTCCATAGTCCCCAATTATATGTCACTTGAGATTATGGAGAAAAGATGGGGTATGATTCAACAAGCCTGACTAGTATGTCTATTTTTTTTTTCTTCTTTTTCCTCTCCTCACCCATGGTGAAAAAAAACAGAAGGTACATGTTATCTTACTTGGCTACATTTGTTTTTGGAGCATCAAAAATGACTTCTTCCTGCTTAAATGAATAGAAGCCAGATAGATACTGTATATCCTCGCAAATAAGATGACAATTTTAGGTGCCAAAATGCACCCAAAAAATTGGGTTTGGCTTATCCATGGATAGATTTATCCATGAGTATATACGGTAATACTTTTTAAAAGTATCTGTATATCCAAGTATACTCACATGTAAGCCCATCCGCATATAAGCTGACCCTTGAAGTTTTAAACAAAACACCAATAAAAAATGGATAGTCTGTGGATTACCCATGGATAAGCCAACTGTGAAAATTAAAACATACGAAAATTCGAGGATTAGCTTATCTGTGGGTGGTGCATTTGGGTTAAAAATTTAAGGGTCAGCTCCTCCGCGGATGGGTTTATACACAAGTATATATGGTATTCAGTACAAAATAGCTTAATATCAGACCCGACATCAGGGGCTTTTACAGATAGAAGCTGATGTAAAGAACTTCCACAAGGCAATTGGTGACACTAATAGTGGCAACCATAATACTAGAATTCAATTTATTTGCTCATCTTCCAGTGTTATTAATCATTTGCTACCAGTGCCCTTGCGCATTCAGATAAAGCAAGCAGGCCGGTGTCCATACAAAATAATTGAAACAAATCTGATAACAGAAATGACAATATTCTAAAGGGAGAATGGAGCACTTATAACTCTCCAAAGACATATTTTACAGACTAAGATGGCCATTCTGGAAGAAAGAAACTTCAAAGACAGATTACAACATGAAACAACTGGGCTTCAAGAGATTCACCTTTTTCTTCTACAGCCTAAGCATGCACATTTTGAATGAATGAATGAATGAATGAATACACATGAGCATATACATATAATACTATAGAGCAGACTTTCTCAACCCTGGCAACTTTTAAGATGTGTGGATTTCAACTCCTAGAATTCCCCAGCCAGCATAGGAAATAACACTGCTACAGAGTGTTAATCAGATTGTAAAATTTATTCACCCTCAAATGAGATAAACTTATAGAGAAAGGGTAGCAACTCATTCCCCACCCCCCACTGCGCTTTTCTCAGTATTCTAGAAATCAGGTCGTTTCTTGATAGACATGAAGTCAGTATCAACTCCTATCGACCTCATAGATGGCTTTAAAAAGTGAATAATCACTACAGCTGTGATTGCTTTATAAAGGCATTATATTAGGAAGCAATAACATAGCAGACTACTACTTCGATGCCTTATTTGTGGCTTTTCCAGCAGCAACTGGTTGGCGGTTGTGGAACAAAGTATGCTGGGCCCAATGGACTTACAGTTTTATGCATCAAGAACTCTTAAGAACTCTTGCACTACCTTCCCAAGCTGACTATAATTCTTATTGTTCTTATCAGTAGCTGCAAGTAATAATTTAAGTATAACCTAGGGCTGCCTGATCTTTTTCCAGAGAAATTCTGTGATTTGAGTAACTGTATTGCAGAAAGAAATGTCACACAGATATTAAATGTACCTGTTTCAAGGAAAAACAGAAACCAGGTAACTATCTGAACTACTGTATCATACCACAATGAAAAATGTGCAGGTCAGATTCAATGGAGAGGAACTGAAACAAGCAAAATTTTGTTTCTATGTCAACAAGGTAATCTCTAAATATTTTTATGCTGTTACTGGGCTCTAGGCTTGTGGTTCTGCTTTTTGCCCCCCCCCCCCCCCCGCCGCTCCAGAAAGACTCCTATACCTTTGTGGAATTTCTCCATGACATATCACTGTTACAGAAAAAGCTAGTGACTTACCAGAACATACAAAGACTGCTCTACTGTAGAGTTAGGCTTCTAAAATCCTTATATAACGATGCCCAGGATTACAACCCAAAGGAATAAGCCATCATATATTGGGCCTCCATGGAATATTTACAATGGATTATTCTTTGCATTATTCTTCTCTTAATTCATGTAGAAGCTTGATTGTGTAAAGAAAAATTTATAATAACAGCTTGACAATAATGGACTTCTAAATGCTTCTGCATTTTTCTCATAAGCCAGCAGCATATTTTTATTACAAAACTTTGCCACAAGGAAGCTTGGAAACAGCTCTATAATTAATAACTAGCTTTTCCTGACATTGTGCTCTCCAGATCTATTCACCATGCTGACCTGAAATTCTGGAAGTTGTAGCCTCAACTCTCTGGAGGACACTAGGTTAGGGAAGCAGGACAACAACTAGAAATCAAAGTGCCATTTACAAACCTTCTTATTAGAAAATGGTCTCAGTGGCCCTAAATACCTCACTTTTACTCACCTGCAATCTTAGGCATGTTTTTCAGATGGTCAGTTTTATTCAGGTTAATAAGTTACTCCCACCTAGATGTATCAAGGATTGCAAACTGAGGCTCATTTAGAAAGGGTGGCTAGTAGAAGTACATTTCTTTATGTTATTCATGTAGTTTGGTATTGTTCTCTTAAGTATGTAACTTATTTTTAAATCCTGGGCTTGGACTCTAATATACTTTTAGCCTCCTAAACTTCGCTACTATTGATTTCCAGAGTTTGGATTAAATACAATCTTATTTGTTCAACAGTTTTTCAAGCAATCAGTAGCAGGAAGGAAAGTTCAACAGTGCCATAAAAATACCAGTGTGTTTAACTGAGTACAGGAAATATTGTATTTTGCTGTATAAAGCAGAAAGATAGAAGGTAGTGGCCACGGACACCAAAATGCTCACGAAATGTTTCTTGGGGATGCCAAGCTCACTCTCCACATGGCTTTTATGTTTTTAAAACTTTTAATTTTTTAAAAAAATAATTAAACAGAGAGCTGTTATGTCACAGATTGTTTATCCTCTAGTATGATCTTTATTTAGAAAAATGCCTTTGGGTTCCATGTAGGCTTTGTAAGCATTAAAAATGGTGCTTTGTCTGGAAATGTGCCCACCTACCCAGAAAAAGGCAAAAGTAAGGTGGAATAGGACCGAAAACCCTGAAGGAGGGTTAATTAAGGAATTAAGAGGGGTTGATAGGAGCAACCACACCAGTTCTTCTTCTGAAAAACTGTTGTTCTTTTGTGAATTGTGACACAAGCTTTACAACAGCCATTTTGTGAAAGCAACTATAACATGTGCTCAAAATTCCATATGTAACCATTGGTTAAAATAAATTTCCTGCTTCTGTAACCAAGCACTGAATTGACCAGGAAGAACTTGATTCAAAACTTTTCCCATTATGTGACCTTGTCACATGTGACTGTCAATAATTCATAAATTTGTAAGTTAACAAGGAAGGAGGATGCAAAGAAAAAGACCAGGATCCCAATATGATACACATATAAATTTAATAATTAGGTCTTACCAATAGGCGAGTGAAGGATGTTCCTGCAAAGTTTTTGTAGGAAATGCAGGCAAATTCTTTAGATCTTTTCTTGCATTTTCATTACTTTAAAAATATAAAAAGAATGGCAAAGTGTTATTTCGCTGGAATCAAATGATCATTTACATTAACCCAAAGTCTCAAGTTTTAATCACTGAATCATTCATGGTATATTATAGCTATCACAGCAATCTAATCCTGCATTATAGTTCTAAACAAAATACGTTCATTTACATTACCATTTTGATTAAGATGCTGCTGAGGAAATCCAGTTGTTGAGAAAAACATAAAGCTGAGATAACTTTAACCGGCTGTAATTGCTACCAGAATGTTTTTTGCTACAGGACGCATGCTGGTCTCATAAAAGAACCCACAAATCTTTTAATATGAAAAAGGGATGCCAAAATTGTAAAAGCAATCCTAATTCTAAAAAGTAAGTACAGAGAAGAAAAACGGCTTTAAAAAACAAACCGTAACTTGCTTCAAGATGTAGGAACTGGGCAACTGTCCATCTAATTATTTTAAGAAGGCAAAAGCATGTATGGTTGCTGGCACAAAATGGAAAAAAAAAAAAAGCAGGCAACATTTTTGGTTTGCCTGCACGCTTAAGTAGCCCAGTCGGGTTCTACGGGATTCTGAACACTTCAATGGGGATCTGCAAGAACCAACATGAATTGTTGGTATCTAGGATTCACTGGGATGACTGAGTCATTACCAGAAGTTTGGTTTCCTGATGGTACAAGTTGATAGGTGACTTCTTAAACAAGGTGCCTTATTCTTGTTCAAACCTAGGCCACATCCTTAAACAATTTAGCACTGGAAAGATTATACTTCATTGCTAAAACCTACACTTAATTTCTCTGTAGACATGTTTCTGCCCTGGAATTGGGAATACTCAAGTTGAAGTCTCCCCACTCAGCTATTGGGTTCCCTAGGTCACTTTTGGTCAATCAGTCTCAGTCCAAGTTACCTTATAGGGTGATGGATGTGAGGCTGAAAAAATAGGGAGTCAAAATATGAAATAATAACTGTAATAAATAAAACTATTTCTTAATAAGCAACAGAATAGCAGCATGCAGAGGCTTTCTCCTTTGTGAATTAAGGGTCTTCAGTCAAAAGAAACATCTCACAGAGGTAGTGCAAAGTGCATGAGGATAACATGTTCCCTTCAGCTGTTCACCTGTATTCTAAGAAGCAATGAAAGGATTTTATTTCAACTACTTGTTCCCCAAAAGAACACATTTCTCAGTGCTAAACTGGATGTTATTTTAGAGATGCCAACAGCATGGGATAGACGGAAGAATGCACCTTACTACAGTTCCTAGATGAGAGTTTATATGACTCTCTTATCTATTTGCAAAAACGTAATCCATTAAAATACATGAAAAGTGTTTTGCTGATGAAAATGTAACTATAAGAGGTCTCAGAAACAGTCATGATGGCAGTGGTGGGCAGAGGATTGAAACTCCCATCTTTGTTGTAGGGACCTTATCCAAATTGGATCTCCTGCCCCTACTCTAAAGTAAAAAAGGCAGAAAATGCATAGTTGTCAAGTACATCTTTAAATAGCATGTAATTCGACCCACGTGTCAAACTAAACATTAATTACCCAGCATTAGGTTCATCGCCCCCTTCATTTATTTACTCTACAGTAGCTGTGCAGAAGCCTGATCCAGACTGGATTGAGAGCATGCAGGTTGGGGAAACTTAATTTTTTTCCTCCAACTTTATATTTCTAAAATCTGTCTTTCCCCCACTCACCTGTACAAAAAAAAAGGGGGGGAGGGGGAAAGAATAGATAATGGTAACTCAAACAAAAAATGAAATAGACTTAGGGAATCAAACCCACCCACAGGATTATAATATTGGCCACAATTCTTATCAGCTGTTCATAACAGAGTTGTATCAAATAACAACTCTGTAGGTGGACCAATGTTAAAGACAGAGATAGCCTGTTTCCTCACATCTTTCAATCAATTCTTTGATTACATTCAGCTACCAATATTTAAACAGTCTACTTTACATTTAGAGTCTGACTTTGATAGAAAAGGAAAGAAGAGAATGGTAGTATTGTGAGTGAATATGTATAGGGCTGGCTGTGAATTATGGAAGATGAAGAATAATGTAAGGGTTCCTAATCATGGATGCAATGAAGACGCACAAACAGAAAATGTCAGCTGTCTAACTTGTCTTCGATTGATTAATTAGCTCTGTACAAAGCACATGTTCATGAAGCTCCTTAGCCAACCCCAGTCTTTCTCATGAGTCATCACTGAAATTGTAACTTGACATTCACAAAGCATTCGTGTGCCCCATTTTGCCATGTGAATTTCTCTGGAAAAAAGCCACAGAGGACAAGTTGCCTCCAGATTGTGACTATAGAAATAAACTGCCATTATGGAAGTTTCTTCCATGAAAGAAATTCAGGGCTGGAGATTACTGACTTAGTAAACTGGAAAAAGAGAATCTGAGGCTCAACAAAACTTCAATCCCTTGTCTTTAAAGCTTAGTCGCTTTAACCTTCGGTGAACCCAGCGTGACCCAGATTACAATGCTCCCCGTTGTCATGCTACACCAGGCAAGGAATAGTTTAACAAAATAAGTCAACTAAAATGCCTTCAGTAAAGAACCTGAGTGACTGACTACAGATAAAGATAAAAAATCCAGTCCATGTGACTTGAGAGAATGTTGTGTTTCGTTTTTTTTTTTGTTTTTTTTTTTGCTGAGCCTAAATAATATTGATGTAAAATACCAAGAGCTATAAAAATGGAATTCTGGACTTTATTCAAATGAATTTCAGGCTTGGAGATGCCACCCTCAGTTCTTATCCATTACTGCTTTTACTTCAGCAGCCAAAGTATTTGGCTCCATTTGGATTCAGATGAACATCTGCAGCTCAGATGGCCAATTAAGACCCAGTTCAAGGAGACCGCAGTCAGATGGAGAGCCATTATCCTACTGTCTGGACCCATGATAGGATGCTGAACAGGAAAGGAAAACAAAGGGAAAAAAACTTTACCTTGTTTTCTATTTTTAACTACTAGTCTCAGCTGAGAACAGCAGTTTAATCAGGCTCTACAAACTTTGAGTGTACAGGATAGCATTCAAAGGAATATTCTTAGCAGTCACTCAGAAGTGTCTTTCCCCCAGGGGTATTTTGAACTTAAAATCTTTTTCTTTGGGGCAAATATTTAATAGTCAGGGATAAAACAACCCTTTCTTAGGACTGGATGTTTAAAAATATATATTTAAGACACTTCTGAGTGACTGCTAAGAATATTCCTTTGAATGCTATCGTGTGTGTGTGTGTGTGTGTGTGTGTGTGTGTGTATATATATATATATATATATATATATATATATATATATATTTTAACACAGTTCTCCTCCTGTTTCCATGAAGAATGTGTGGTAGGAGGAAGAGTTAGACATTTAGAGTATAATTTGGCTTCCTAATGAATGCAACTAAATCTTATCATCACAGAAGCTTGTCCATGAGATAGTAAGTACAATCACTAAGTTTCCTTTCCCCTTCAATTAAATGTACAATAAAGTACATTTACTTTATTTCAACATTATGTATTTTAAATAAGAAATTTAAATTAAAAAATTCAATGTCACATATTTTACAACCCTCTCTCATTATGTGAATAATTTAAATACGTGCATAGAACTACAATCAGACTTCCTTCTCAATTAGGATTTCCCAGAGTTTAGCCCCAAAACTTATGTCTGCAGAACTGCATTTTGATCTTGACAGACCTGTCAAAATAACAATGCTCAAAATTGTAAATTTAGTATCATAAGACCTAGAATTGTGAAATCTTGGGCATGTCAAAGGATCACTGCACTGATAAATTCAGATTTAGAGAGGGTCTTTAGCTCCAAAATTAATATTTCCAGGCAGATTCAACTCTGAATCCTTTTAAAAATTAAGATTAATCATTTTCAACTGAAAGTACATCTACCTGGTTACAGGTTTGCATGTGTGAGAGACTCAACATTCTATTGGTAACTTAATTCTCCATGCAGGAATTTTACTTTCTTAAAAAAAATGCCCCATATATGTCTACCTAGAGATAATCCTTCTTGGATTCAGCGGTACATACTATCATCACTGAAAATATTTTTAATTGAACTTTAGGCATATTACTATTTATAAAGTAAATACTTGTGAAAGTATTGGGGTATTTTAATTGGTTGCTCTTGACTACTAAATGTTTAATATTAATTTAATATTTGAATCAAGTTTAATTTAATAATGAGTATCAACAATTTACCCCTTTATATCCTTATTCAGCATTATATTTTCACTGTTTTTACCATGTTTGTATTCCACTGAACATTCATCAAGTTGTACTGTTTCTAGACAGGCTTCAGAAACAGCATATACACTTAAAATGAATGCCAAAATCAACATGGAAGCAAGCCCTAAGGATATGCATATTATGCGCCATTAAAGAACCCTAACACTGTGTGTTAGGAAAAAAAATTGCTTTCAAAACATTCATTAAAAGTGTTTTAATTTTTAAAAGTATAAATATGGGTGCCTTAACATAATGTGGCACAAAAGAGATAAAAAGAAAACTTACAAATAAATGAAAATATTCTAAAGATGTTAGGTAAATAAAAGAAACCAGCAACACTGGACAATCACATCAGCTGCATATCCACCTTAGGAATAACAGAACTGGGTTTCAAAACTGATGATGATTAGATGGCAGCCAACAGGAATAGTAAATCTAACTCACTGCTGCCATCTGATAGTTATCCAGGCTGCTGCAGATCTGTTACAATGCGTGTATATACCTGTATCATATAATTGGGGGCAAAGGATGGTGATGTCAGCCTTCCCAGGTAGACCAGACATGACACATGGCCAAATGAGCTAATTCTACTTTATTGTAAGGCTACATTAACAGACTCTTGCAAGTCTGAAAGTACAAATCTCCCGCTGTCTCTTTTTATAGCCTGATAAGTTAGGGAGAATCCTTTCTGAGTTTCTTTCTGTGACTGTTATGCAGCTGCAGGTTCCCCCCCCCCTTTATCTGATCGTTCCCTAGGCAGTATCTCTTCCCCCCTCCTCCATCTCCCAAAGTCATTCCCACATACCGTTACAGGTAAGCAGTGGCACACGTTTAACTTTATTCTTATTCTGACACTAAGAGCTGTAGATCAGTTTCCTGCATTCTGATAAACTATTTTTTTTTAAAAGTATTTGTAATAAAATAATTCATAACTCCAGGAAGTGGAGTGCTGTGTTATTTCATTTATCTGCAATTTATCTTCATAGTTAGCTATCAAATGGCAGGAGATACAAGGTGCTATGATGCCAGGGAAAAGGTTTTTATTGTCTTCCCAATGAAGGATTGTTCTAGATCCTCCTAGAGCCTGAAGTCCTGTATTTTGCTAATAATTACAACAAAATTGCCCCGGCCTTCACAAGACAATTCTCTTCATGGAATCAAGACCCTTCAAAATTTGTTAGATACCTTCATTTTATCACATCTTATATTGTGTTAGTGGAAAAAGTCTCAGGGGCACCAAAGAAAGTATTATGTTTCTACTGAGCTTCATATCCTAATACTTGAGTAAGACAACTCACCTCAAAAATACTAATGTTTGCATTCATTCGTGTCATTTTATTTAATGTATGTTCACCTAAAGTCTCAGAATACTTTCCATTGGCATCTTTTCATAGTGGCACTCATAATATTCTATTCTGCTTATAAATTTGGGGCTAAGTAATTCTTGTTCATTTAGGGAAGAAGAGTGAGGTATTAAGGCTTGTTTGCAAATCCATTACAGCAGGGACTATCTAATAGTTTATGTAAAGAAGGGGTGGTAGTGGAGGGAGCAGTGCTTCGATTCTGTAGCATACAGTTGACTTTAACTTGCTTGCAAAGGAATTGTATTTTCAGCTCTGTACTTGGTCCCTACTTGGCCAGTGTTACCAAAATGATTAAAGATGTAAAATAAACTGCAATGAGAACATAACCTTAATAGAAAGTTGGGAAGAACTAAAACAGCTGTGTATATTGTATTTTAGCCAACATTATTTCAAAGTTGTTTTGTTTGCATTTGGACTATTTTTCTGTAAATGTTCATGTTTACATCCTGTAGCTTAGTGTAGTTAAAAATACTATTTTTTGCATATGATTTACTAACTTGACATAAGTGATATAATTAGAAACACTTGACAGTGGTTGCCTTGCGGTTTATTTAGCTGTCCAATGTGTCAAATAGAAGCCATATGTTTGTTGTAGATAATAGGTGAATAATCAGAATGTCCTTGTCAAGAATAAGGAAGATGGTAGAGTAAAACTAAAGCCATGGAAATCAATGGTTGCTAATCAGCAAATTATGCTGAAGATGGTATTAAAGTTCAGGGGAAATTATACAATCAATCATATTCATCCAAAGGCTCATACTTATAATTAGAATCTATAATTCTAATGCATATATTAAGCTCTTGGCCCAATTCCTTTCTACATGAAAGAGTCATTCCACTTGGAATATTACAAGAACAGCCAAAAGGTTATTCTGAGCAGGCTGCAGGAAAAATATAACAATTTTACTCATAAAACTGTGAGGCTAATCCCCTGAAATGTTTTTAGATCCTTGATTAACAGTGGCCTACTGCCTAAGAAACCCTAAACAAGCCACAAAATATTCCACTGAGATTAATAATTTACCTACATTGATCTCATAAGCATAATACAAAGCAGCTCTTCCCAACTTTGGATCTCTAACTTGTTGAACTACACCTCTCATCTCCCATGTCAATTGGCAACATTTTTTAAATTATAATTTAATTCTGTTTTATTAAGCTTTAAAAACTTTACAGTTAGCATTTTCTTTAAAAATATCACTATACAATATATCATTAGCTGTAAATAACCTAGCTCTCTTATGAAATGTGGCTGGGGAGCTTGAAAATAAACGCTGAACAAAAGCTACTTATTTGTTCGCTTTCAGGTGATTGCTTGAATAAAAGGGGGAAATCTGAAATGGTGTTCTGCACTGAGTTATCTATCAAATCCTGAGAATCTACAGGCAATAAGCAAGTATACATTGTGTAAAACCATATGCAGTTAGGGCTCACTGTGATGGTGCAAATGGTAATTTATAAAACAAGTGTAATAATGTTGTGCTACCCCAATCAGTTGTGGTGTGTTCAATAAACCATGATAATTGTGATGTGTGAACAAGTTTAATGTCTTCAACAAAACATTTAAGGTCGCTTGCAATTTTCACTTATGTAGCAAACACAGCTGAAGGTTTCTTAGATGAAGCTAACAATGAAGCCAGCGACCCCAGAAAAAACTTCCCACAGTCATTGGGAGTTGGGCAGCATATAAATTTAACAACAACAACAAACAACCTATCTGCCTCTACCTTTCCCTGCCAAAAACCAGTTGAGCAAGAAGAATGAGGGGGAGGGCAACTCAGAGAAACCTGATAGCTTTTTTGATGGACTTCTCATTCTGCAATATAATTGTATCATACTTCATGAATGGCAGCAACAACTCTCATTATATCACAAAGACATTAAATCCATGCAGTGATATGCGACTCTGTATCCAAAGTGGTTAAAGTATTTTAGATTTTTATTTATTTTATTTTGCTTTCACAATAGGAGTAAACAAGGAGTAACCAAGTAGTGTTATATGGGCCTTGAGTTCAATATAATTCGCTTTCAGATAAGCCTGTATGTGTGGTTGCATTCTTATCAACTTTTCCTGATCAGCAACTCACAAATTCATTTCCGGCAGACAGTAAGAATGGATGATAAATCACCTACACAGTCTTTATGGGTAGGCTGGGGGAATGTGCAACGTTTGAAACTAAAGAGCATTTCAGTTTTTTGTTTTTAAGAGAAAGATGCCCTTGAGTCTATGCATGGTGATTAGAACCATGCAAGATGATGATGATGATTGGTTGGTTCCACAGTCAGCCAGATGTTTAGACTGGATTTGGCATTTGTATCCACCTATTGAGTCCTTCCCAAGGACCTGGGATAGGGAGATGTTGTTTGAAGGTGTTAAAGGTATCATCACAGGATGAAAGCTGTTCCAAGTAAAGCTGCCTTTTGCAATGGACTGATGGTGATTTTGTCAGTGCCGATGGTCTTCAAGTGGTGCTCCAGATGTTTTGGGATTATTATCTTATCCCACCTTTTTATATATAACTCAAGGTGATGAACATACCTATTCTACTAGGTATGTTTACTATTATTAATTATACCATTATAAGTTTATTTATAATAAATAAAAATAATAGTATTTACTATTATTATTTATTGTTGATTCTTTTTCAACTTCCCAGTGTAGACTACAGCATTGATATTTCCCTTGTGGTGTCTATCCAAGTACAAACTAGGCCCAATTCTTCTTGGCTTCCAAACCTAAGGAAGGCTGTCTGGGTGTTGCTGAAAAGTGCTGCTGATAACCCTTTGTTTGTTCATTCATTTTAGGGTGAAGACGGAAAGTCCAATGACCATATCAACTGACTCAAAATCACTATGGTCCACAGACAACTTACAAGAATGATCTTGGAGAATCAGATATTTTCTCCCAGAAAGTATATTAGGGGGCCAGAAATCTATTTGTTCCCCATTAGCTGTGGAAGTATTGTTCAGTGGGTGGAGATCATTCACAGTCTGGATGATGCCAGAAGAACTGACATTCCTGGGCTCTTCCTCTTTGTATGAAAGTAAGATTAGCAAAATTAGTTGTGCTTCTTTTGTGCAGAAGCAAAACTGAAAACTTGTCATTATAATCCTCTGCACTCCTAACAAAAGGCTACAAAAAGGCATATATTCAAAATACAGAACACTGGCAAAAGCACAATCAAAATAACACAGAAGTGCACACTCCATCCATACAGTACTGTGTCTGTGAGGCACAATGAGTCTAGTTAGGAAAAGGCTGAACAAGTTTTAGGAACAGCCGTATGGAGTTCATAGAACTACAGAACTGAAAGAGCCATTTAGACAATCAAGACCAATCTGCTGCTCAGTACAAGAATTCAGATTAAAGCATCCTTGACAGACATCTCTCCAGTCTGCTTGAATACATCCAGTGAAAGGGAATCCACTGATTTGTTCCGTGGCAAGATGCTCTTATCTTTTGGAAGATTTTCTTAGCATTCAACTAGAATCTCCCTTCATATGGAAGAATAAGAGATTATTCAGTCTCCTTTGGTGTGGGATCATGCTATAATTCTCCCTCCCTCTCCCCTCAAATCTTTTCTCAAGGCTAAACATACCAAGTTCCCTCAATCTCTCTTTGCAGGACTTAGTCTGTAGTGGAGTCTTTGGTGTTCTCTGAGATTGGTTGTTTCCTTGCAGACATTTTATTACCCAACTAAATAACACCATCAGTGCAAGTGAGTGTGGGATTTGCTCCCTGTTTATACACAGTAGCTTGCCTTGCCAATTTTGGTGGGGTGTGGTTTTCTCCTTGGTAGTTCCTTGATTAGGGTTCTGTTTCCTGCTTGATTTTTTGCCTGGTTAATCCCTACTTATTAATCCCTACTTATCTGGGTGTTGGTTTCTACACTGTATGCACAATTATTAGGCAAGTTGTATTTCTGAGGATGAATTTTATTATTGAACAACTACAGTGCTCTCGGTCAATCCAAAACGTTAATAAACCCCAAACCTGAATATTTAAGAAAGTAAAAGTGAGGTTTTGGCTTTCTTAAGAGTATATCTATGTATGCACAATTATTGGGCAATTATTAGTGTGCAGAATTATTATGCAACTAAATGAAAAACGAAAATTCCCCCATCTCACTCGTTTATTTTCACCTGTTAAAGTGAGAATAAACAAACAACTCAAACTTTACAAATAAACATTTCTGACATTTCAAACAAAAAATTAGTGACCAATATAGCCACCCTTCTTTGCAATAACAATCATAAGCCTTTCATTCATGGAGTCTGTCAGTTTCTTGATCTGTTGACGATCAACTTTTTGTGCAGCAGCAACCACAGCCTCCCAGACACTGTTCAGAGAGGTGTACTGTTTTCCTTCACCGTAAATCTCCCATTTGAGAAGCGCCCACAAGTTCTCAATAGGGTTTAGGTCAGGTGAGGAAGGGGGCCATGTCATTATTGTCTCATCTTTGAGGCCTTTACTAGCTAGCCACGCAGTGGAGTACTTCGATGCATGCGATGGAGCATTGTCCTGCATAAACAGCACGGTCTTCTTGAAAGATGCAGACTTTTTCCTGTACCACTGCTTGAAGAAAGTGTCTTCTAAAAACTCGCAGTAGGTTTGGGAGTTGATTCTGAGTCCATCTTCAACCCAAAAAGGTCCAACTAGCTCATCTGTAATAATACCAGCCCATACCAGTACCCCACCTCCACCTTGCTGGCGTCTGAGTCGAAGTGGAGCTCTGTGCCTGTTACTGATCCAGCCACGGGCCCATCCATCTGGTCCGTCAAGAGTCACTCTCATCTCATCAGCCCATAAAACCTTTGAAAAATCGGTCTTCAGATATTTCTTGGCCCGGTCTTGCCATTTCAACTTACGTGTCTTGTTCAGTGGTGGTCGAGTTTCAGCCTTCCTTACCTTGGCCATGTCTCTGAGCACTGAACACCTTGTACTTCTGGGCACTCCAGGTAGGTTGCAGTTCTGGAATATGACAGCACTGGAGGATAATGGGTTCCTGGTAGCTTCATGTTGGATTCTTCTCAAATCTTTGGCAGTTAATTTGTCTTTTTTTCTCAAACACGTTTCTTGTGACCCTGTTGACTATTTGCAACAAAATGTTTGATGGTTCTGTGATCACGCCCCAATATCTTAGCAATTTCAAGAGTGCTGCATCTCTCTGAAAGACTTTTTACAATTTTTGACTTTTCAGAGTCAGTTAAATCTCGTTTTTGGCCCATTTTGCCTGAGGAAAATAAGCTGCCTAATAATTATGCACACTTTGATATAGGGTGTTGATCTCCTTAGGCCATACCCTCCCTCATTACACAAATACACATCACCTGATATGCTTATATCCAATAAGCATTCAGTTTTATACAGCTTGGAGGTGGAAAATATGTATAAAAATGATGTTATGGTCAAAATACTCACTTGCCTAATAAGTGTGCACTCAGTGTAGTCCTGATTATTGTTATTCCCTTTTTCTGAACCAGTACCAATTTATCTGAATCCTTCTTAATTTTGCATTGTCTAGAACTAAATACATTACTTGAAGTAGTGTCTGAACAACACAGAATTAAAATCTGCAAACAATGTAATTAACTCCCTTAGTTCAACCCTTTACCAGGAATTAGTTTACTTGCCATGAACAATTAAACTAGGAAGCCACTGAACATTTAGATGATCATCAAAAGGTTTGTGACCAAACTTCTTGTCTGTAGATGTAGCCCCTTCACTCCCTGTTAATGGCACATACAAAGACATCATGGAATTATTAAATAACTACAATTTTCTGTTTCCTCAAAGTGGAAAACCATTTGTTATGCAACATAGAGTAGAAGCCTATTCATGGCACAAGAAAATGAAAAATAATTCAAGATGCCTGAACTTGTATAGGGCTAAAATTGTATAGGGCTTGAAAATTGTATAGGGCCATACAACTAAAATTGTATAGGGCTTGAAAAAACAAAACTATTGCTCTTTTTTAAAAAAAATAACCCATGTAGGAAAAAAAACACAAGATAAAACAAAAAAAGACTATTACATTTAATTTTAAAAAATAGTAAAAAAGAATACTTCTTTTTTACTACCTGCCCTTTATACCCTGCCCTTCCCTGCTGTTTGTATCCCCAACCAAGAGCCACAATTTAAATATCTGAACCTTGCACCAAACATTATATTGTTAATTTCTATTTAAGTCCTAAAACTGTATTTCAGATGTTTAATCTACCTTGCTCCATGACAGATTGTATATAATGGAGCCATTCTTGATTGAATTTGGTTAAACTTCTAATGTGGATATATACTATCCAATTTGCCATTGCTGCATATTCTCCCAGTCAGGTATCATAGGCAATCATCTCTTTTCCAATGTTGTACTAGGCTTATTCTTGCTGCTATCAACGATATCTTACTAAATTATGATAATTTTCATTTATGTTTTCTGTAATTATGTATACAGTTCCAGTTCAATTTTTATTTTTTAGATTTTTTTGGATATTTTAATATATTTCTATTACTTTTGAATTGTTTTGCATGACTACTTCATGTGGTAAAATGTTCCTTCTTTGTTATGGCATTTCCAACATCTGTTGTTCTATGCTTTGTTTATCTTAGCAATCATAGACAAAATTACATACTATCTGTAAACCATTTGTACCAATTTTCCCTTAAACCATAGCTTAAATTTTATTTTTTCTATAACCTTTCCCATTGATCCACTGTAATTCTCTCAAAATTCTCTCAAATTTTGCATCCATTTTATTATAGTTTTTAATTTGTTCTATCTCTGTGTGATGTTTCAGCAACAATTTGTAAATATGTCCTAATGAATGATCTTGGTTTTATATAAACATTTCAAATTCTGTCATCTTTCTCAAAGTCTTTTTTTTTGTTTTGTTTTGGAGATGGTTTCTTATTTTTCCAGTTATTTGCAAATACATTAACCATGCTAAATTTCTTCCTTCATTGTGCAGGTCTTCTGTCTTTAATCTGCTTTTTGAATCCGGATATATCATACTGGCATATATGATTAAATATTTTTTACTGTAATTATCCTGGGGAACGCTAGTCCACCTTCTTCCTTTGAATCTTGCAGAATTGCAAACTTTACTCTCAGTTTTTTCGTGCTCCATATGAATCTGTTGATTATTCTTTGCTAATCCTGCAGGTTTGTCTGAAATTAGAATTGGTGCCATTTGGAACAGAAAGTTCATTTGAGGTAATAACTCCAGAGTACTGTCCCAACCTAATCAAATGAATTCTTTGAATGTGCCTGCTCATCTTGTAGACTACTGAAATTTCAAAAGAACTTGATATCGCTATCCTTGGCTTCACACTCCAAGTTAAACCATTAACTTTTAAAATCACAACTGGTTGATAAGCAACAATGGTTGGGACAAACACAAAGTACTTTGTTGATGTCAATTAGAGAATGATATCTCTTCCCTTGTAATCAATGCAAGTTTCTTACTTTCGTTTGATTTACCAAATATTTACTCACCTCACAATGCACTATTTGTTTAGCTAAGTAAACTTAGCTACAGACTACATCGTTTTGTATAGAAATCACTAAAAGGTATTTCTGCCAACCAAACTGTACATATGAGACATGTTTTTGCACACATTTGCAAAATGTGAGCCAACAGAGTGGGTGTGCTCCAGGTGGCCTCAATTAAACAGTGCCATCTTTCAAGACCCAGGAAGTGCAGTTTCTCTGTCATGGCACTTGCCCTCTGGAATGAGGTTCCCCCTGAGATCTGGAGGGCTCCCACGCTCATGGCATTCTGGAAGGCCTTAAAGACCTGGCTCTTCTCCCAGGCCTTGGGAAGGATGGATGGCACCCCTTGCTGGATGTGTTTGACATATGTTGCATATGTTTTCATATTAGTTGTCCGGATTTTCCATCTTTTCTTTTATTGTACTTATTTGCCTCATTGAGAGCAAAGCTCTAAAGTTTTTTTCTGGATGTGCGGGGATGTGTTTTATTTGGGGATACTGGGATGTTCTTTGTTGACTTATGTTTTTTATTGTTTTTAGTCTTTTATTATTGCTTGTGAGCTGCCCAGGGCTGTGCTGCATAGCATGGGTCACTATTCAAATATTTTAAATAAATACATTTTTTTAAATTCTGTGAGCTGCCTAGAATCAATTGGAGCTGGGTGCCATCAAAATCAAATTAATTAACACAAAATGTGGGTATAAGTCATCAGCGGATGTACATTTTGTTTCCCTCATCATAGATTAGTAGGGCTGTGTGAAACTTTGAATGGACAACTCAGTTCAAAAGAGATTCAGTCAAATAATCCCTTTGAATCAATTATTCGACTCTATTTGAGGTACTGAATCAAATCAGAGATTCAGCAGGACTCAAACACTGTTGCAGCTTTCCTTCCATATATGGAGAAAACTGGGAAGAGGTTGAGAATTGTTTTGGGCTTTGACCTGAGTAACTTATCAATCACCTCCTCAAATCCTCCCTATCTGAATCCTTGCTGTTCTGCTTTCTGTGTCTCTTGCTCTTCTGTCAGAAGTTATTTAGGCAGCTACATTATATGAGTGAGTCTGAGATAAAGTGGTTATTAGACTACAGGATGCATTATATGTGTTACTTCATTATATCCTATTATCTAAACAGATTTTGAAAGGCGTTGTTTTAAAGTTGGAGGAGTTCTGCATTGATTCAGTGTAAGTTGGCTCTTTACTGGATAGTTTGGAAGCTGCTATGCTGCCTTCTCTCATTCCTGCTAGTTTTGCCTCAAAAGCGCTACAAGAATATTTCAGAAAGATACTGTAGTGACACTTATGAAATTATTTGGCAGAAAAGATCCAGTACCATCTCTGTTACTTTCATCCCATTCTGCTAAAAATGAAGCAGCTGCAGGCATCTTAATGCTTCCCTTCTATACTCATAATTACATTTGTACTGAATCATATTAGTTCAAATTATGTTGCTTTCACCTCTTGAATCACAAATTCAAAACAAATCTTCATACCTTGGAATCCTGAATTTGAATCAAACTTTGACCATTTCATGCACTTTTACCAATTAAAAGTTATTCCTCTAAGTGGATCAATGCACTGTGCTAAACCACAATGTGGTCTCTTTGGTTTGCCTTAGTTTGTTATATAAACTCAGATGCGATGGTGTGTAAACCATGTTTTGTGGATTAGCACTATGTGTGAACTGAGTCACTGTAGCTTATTTGACAGTTGCTAAAATAAACCTTAGTTTAGACTTTAGCACAATGTGTGCACTGGTAAGCTCATTAGAACTACTCTACAATATTCCTGTTATCTCTGAAATTTGAACAAGGCTCTTTTCTTGTGTACATATTTGTGCTCATGTTACTGCTAAGTATACTGAGTGTCAAGCACTACGGATCATTTAATACATATATTACTGGATATACCTCTGAAAAATAAATACTTTGATTAAGTTAAACGAAATGTAGTTACTGCTTCAGATGATTCATCTGGGAGACAATCAAATGTCTCTACAAATCACTAGCTTTTTCCTGAATGTGGTGGCAAATCCTAAAGAATAGATAGCAGTCATTAAAACGTCAAATGGTTTGGAAACAATCTCTAGTGCAATTCCATCTTAAAAACAAACAGAATAAATACAGGTAATCCCCAGTTAAAGAATGAGTTAAGAACATCCAAGGTTTGTGCTTAAGTCGAATCTGTATGCAAGCCAGAACATTATTATTGTAGAATACTGTATAAGGAATACTGTGTAATGTACAGCAGTGAAAGTAGCTTGCAATGCTTTGCATTTGACTCAGACTTTAGCTAATCTGATCACTCAGTTTAGAAGACCTCATACGATGGACTAGGATGAGAGGGACACAGGTTCAAGTTTGCCTCTAGTCATAGAAGCCCAATGAGCAATCTTGGGCTAGTCACTACTTCTCAGGCCAATCTATCTTCACAGGTTTTTTTATACGAAAAAATGAAGGGAGCACTACGTACACTGTTCTCAACCCCTGCAGGAAACCCAGGATATAAATTTGAAGTAGGAGTGTGTGTGTGTACAGTATGTATGTATGTATGTATGTGTGTGTATATATATATATATATATATATATATATATATGTGTGTGTGTATTGCATACACACACCTGTGTGTGTGTGTATGCAATAAGTTAGAAAACACCAGGTAAATAAATATACAGAAAAGGGAGTCCAGCAGATAATGAATTCACCACTCTCAATGAGAACAACAACCGGAAGCATTGATTAGTGAACACCAAGCACACTCCCCCACTGTTATTGGGTAGATATTACCACTGTATTTTTTTTTTGCTAGAAGACACATGGGAGCAAAATAAACAATAATTGCAGAGAACATTATTCTAATACAATTGTGTCTGCTGATTAATGTGTACTTTTAATTATAGCAATTCTTTACAGATTCATCTCTACAAATACAGACATTAAGGGGTCTGTTGGATGATCTAACCTTCAACAGGAGCTTTTCTGTGGCATATGAAATGGAAGGATATCAAGGTGATTTTACTCATTTTTCATTCATTCACTTATAACAAAAGAATACCCAGACTCAGGCAAAACCCAAAATGCATTATAATAAATGTAGGTTTCATGTATTTCTATGAGCAGCAAAGAGTAGCTCAACACTCTCAGAAGAAAATATGGTCCACCTTCTCCCATTCATACGAATGGTGGCAAAGTGACACAGGAGTAATAAACACAGAGAACCTGGCTTTTTGAATTATCATGTTATTACCATTTCTTAACTTGGGTTCCTGTGCCTTCAAAATGTATGGCAGTTAGACATATAACAATTGCAGCCAAAACATATTTATTAAACAAATTACCACATCTCTTTTATGTACAATTCCAGTGCACTACCAGTGTGCACTATGCTTCTCAGACTTCCAGCTCTCTGTGTAATGGAGCCAAACATCTGCTGGATGAATTCCATTACTTTTTATTGCTAGCCATTAAGGCATTTCTTTACATTTCTTAAAGACATCACTTGTCTGGGTCAGGTATATGCTTCTGGATCATCATAATGTTGCTACGTCATTTCAGGTAGTAGCACAAAAGGAGACCACTCCCAAAAGGAAACCTCTCTTTTTCGGGATAGACAATTCTGCATGAGTACCTTGATGGTACAAGATATGTAGCTCTTGAAAATGTTAACTAAGTTATCAAAAATGCGACAGCAGGTATCAGCAACCTGCAGCCTAATTTCAAAAATCTGCAGCAAATGTTCTGGTAAGAGTGATGTGTCAGCCTGCTAGGTGGCAGACAGACCAAAAAAAAAGGGAGAGCCACAGTCTAAATTCTAAATCAGCCTCCTGCTGTCCTTTGTCTGCTTATCGCTAGCATGCAGTCCCCAATTACTCCAGAGGGAAATATAGTTAAGTCACTTTCCACCCCTCCCATGTAGGCTGCCAGTTATTCCAGAAGTTGCCTTAGTTGTTGCTGTTAGTTTTTAAATCTAGATTAGCATAAGGTGAAACACGTTCAGACAGGTTTCATCACAGTATAGATCTGATTCCTTTTAGATTAGAACAGCTGCTTTCTTTGAACAGCTTCCCATTTTTTTCTCCACTAACATGACTAAATTGCTGTCACTATTGTGTTCTGAGTGAGTTTATGGCCACCTGTATTTAGCATTTATAAAACACATCTGACAGCATGCTTTGCAAGTTGAAGAACTTGGAAAACAACACATTGTTTCTATTTGATGTGGAAGTTCCCGACTTTTAATTAAGCTGCAACATGAGTCTGCAGGATATATTTTTACACAAACGTTTTCCTCTTACAAACTATGTTTATCACCCAAATAATGATACCCCTCTTGCACTCCTTTCTACTTGTCACCCATCAGGAATTCATTACGTTGTCTGTGTTATGGTACACCAGGCAGCAGTTATCTTTGTAGTCCCTGGGCTACAATACAAGACCAATTGTGTCAGCTATTTAAAGAAAACAGATCCATTCCTGGGAGCAATTTAATGAACTTTCAGGAGTAAAATAAAGGCAAGGTTTAAATACTGGAAACAAAAAAAGAGAAATATTAAGTAAGTATATTTGGCTTAATCTGAACTCCCCCCAATGAGATGCATGCTCTTGGACAAAGATGGGAAGACTTCCTCTTTTCATTAAGACTTTTTTTCCCTAGAGTGGAAAGACTGTTCAAGCTGCAGATTTGGGGTGCAATTTAAAAAGGAACCCCAAAAGCAAACAGATGGAGATGCACCTTCATAGGCTTTGCTTCCTAAGGCTGTGTCACCCTACCTTCTAAAAATGGCTTCCAGCTTCAGCAAGCAGCCCTGGAACCAACACCATAGAGACAAAAAGTAACACTACAAGAGTTGGGATAAAACTTTTAGTCAATGGACTTTTGAGTAGGAGTCCCTTACAAGGCATGGAGATATCCTTCCGACAGCAGATTTTGTTTAAAAAAAATAAATAAATAACAGGAATAAGCTAAGGAACTTTTGTTTTGCTCGAACATTAATCCAAGCCAGAGAAGAATACTCATTTCAGCAGTATTAGGCTCCAACTTGAGTCTGGAACTTCAGCATATTTGTAAGGTAACCTTAATTTACTATCAGTGAACTCCCCCTTCAATACTAGAAGTGCAGATTTATTTTTAAGCGCACCTTGAGATTTACAGACTGAACTCCAAGGAAACTGAATTGCCAGCAAAACTATAAAGTATTAACAGAATATAAATCTGCGGTTCCAAAAGCAAGCACTGTGGTGCTGATTTTGCTATTATTGTCCCAGATGGGAATAAACTTCCTTTTTATCTCCAAAGCGAGTTGGGCTCCACCTCCATGCATAGATGATTTTCCCTACTGCCCTTGTTTGTTTGAATCTGCCCCTTTCAGGTTTGTACTGACCTGTTTTGCTTCTCCCTTGAGAGTACTGTACACTTCTCCTTGCTTCCCTGCCTCAACCCGCTTCATCCTGCAGAGGAAGCACAACTTCGGGCATCTACTGACAGGCATTCCATGCCACTTTCCCTTCACAAGTGCAACAGGGAAATGAAAAAGAGAAGCCAGCGAGAACTCCAGCTGTCCAGGCTCTTCTGTTTGTTTATATACACATAAGTGCTTCAGAGAAAAGGGACTCCAGTTGTAAGAACTTTAGTGAAAGTATCCAAACAGCATTTGACAAATGAATAAGTGCTTTATCTGTTTTGGCAACAGAACAGACATGAGCCACATTAGTGATGTCCTCTTTTTATTGTAAGACAAGACGTAAGACACACTTTGCATGTAAAGTCCAGAGACTTTGTCAGCTAGGAAGATCATGCACCAGCAATAGGGACAGGACCTTGGTGAAGCTTGGTAAGCTACATTATATACACCTCTGAGTGCCACATTTTCATGTTCCCAGATTCTTTAGACACAAGAGTTTGCATTGCACAGGTTAACATCCTATATAAAATTAAATTGAATGGATTTAATACTCATAAGAAACTTTTCTCCTAAACCATTTATAAGAACATAAAAACTTTCTGCTGGATCAGGCCAAAGGCTTATTAGTCAAGCATTCAGGCCCCATGGTGACCACAAGTACAATACAGGTAGTCCTTGTCTTACAACCATTCGTTCAGTGACTGTTCAAAGTTATGGAGGTGCTGAATGAAGGGACTTACAACTGGTCCCCAAAGTTATGGCCATTGCAGTGCCCCCGTGGTCACGTGATCAAAATTTGGGCACTAGGCAGCCCACCTGCACTTACAACCGCAGAGGTGCTTCAACTCCCCCCACCTGCCTATCTCCCCTCTATGCCCTTTAGGCCCTCTGCCACCCTGCACTCTGCTGCCCCAGCTGACCTTCACCTTCTTCTTGCTCTCGCTGCTGATGAGGCATGCCCAGCCTGGACCTTTGCAAGGTAGCTGCTGGCCACGTGAGGCTTTCTTCCCCAGGTTGTGCATGGATGTTTCCTTGCGAGACCTGGGGAAGATGGCCCCACGCATCCAGCTGCTGCCTTGTGGAGGGCCAGGCTGGACATGGTTCATCAGCAGCGGGAGCAAGAGGATGACAAAGGTCAGCTGGGGCAGCAGAGTGCAGGGCGACAGGAGCCTCAGAGTGCAGGGTAGTGAGGGCGACTGTGGCTGGGACTAGGCTGGGGTGGCTAAGGCTTCCCTGGGCATGGCAAGCAGCCCCAGAGCTGTGCAGTTCTGGGGCTGCTTGCTGCCCCGCAAGGCAGAGTGCAGGACAGCCAAAAGGGCAGAAATGGGGGGGAGATAGGCGGGTGGGGGGAGTTGGAGGCAGTCCCTTACCTTAATGAAGCTCAGGGCTGGGAGGGACCAAGCCTGGAATGGCTTGGATTGGGGCGGGTGCTCGGGTAACGACTAGCGAAATTTGCTTAGCGACTGCACTGGAGAGTGCCAGAATTGCCGTCACTAAGCACTCGAGTCATGTGACATCTTGCTTTACAACCGCATTGCTTAGCGATGGAAATTCCAGTTCCAATACGGTCTTAAGTCGAGGACTACCTGTATAATGCAATAGCACTTCCTACTCAGGTTCCCTAGCAACTGGCATTGAAAAGTGTTCTGCTTCTGGTAAACATAAAGCCAGAATGAGTAGAAGCCACTGATGTTATCTGGCCACATATTTTTTTTGGTGGGGGGAGGGGCAAGGTCATTCTTACCAGTTGCATGCTTGCAAGCTACCTGGAAAGTCAGAAGAAGTAATCTACATGTAATACCTCAGAGTTTTTACTCTCAGCGTATACAATGTAGGGACCTGGCAGAATTATAGGGTTTAACACCGTATGATCCAGTATTATCCCTCCTGTTGTTTTTTTAATGAATGGAAGAACCTGTTTCCAAATTGGCTTAATAAGTAACCTATGAAAAATCTGTATAATAAATAGCTCATTCAAAATACTCCAAACAAAACACACCTTCCCCTACATTCAGGGCACAATTTATTATGTAAGAGCATTACAGCAGATCAATAAAAGAGCCGTATAGTTCAACACTGCAGTATGGCAAGATCACTTCCCGCCTCCCCTTCCCTGCATAGCATATTAGAAAACTTTTTCCCTCCTTCCCCAGAGGATTCCTTATTCTTTTTATGGTTTAGCAAATCCTGAGTTCCTCTTCTGTTTGGATGGTGCCATTTTGGTGATATGAAGCTCTACAGAGAGAATGAGTTTGCTACTACTATATATGGTGCTAAGTGCCTACTAAATTTGTTTTAGTTCTCTTCTGTTTAGAGGGTGGTGGTGAATGAGAATTCAGTAACTCCATTTTATACTGCAATAGGGCACATAAAACGATGCCTGCTTTACTTTGTATAAAATTACTCTATAGGGTCAGAAGGAGGTCTAATGCTATGACGTAGATTTTTCCCAAACCTAGTAGTGTTTTAGAAGTTTGTGTTACTATTAAACTTCAGTGCACAATGCCTGTCCCATTTCTTCTATGACTGTATATCCTCTTTTTTACTGTTTTGATTGCCTGTTAAGGAACTCTTAGGCTGCTTAAGCACATGGCTGTCTATGCTGACACTAGCCATAAATGCTCTGTAAAAAGATCTCATCTGGGAACCGTCCCATTCAAAGCTCCTCTGGCAAAGATCCCTTGGCACACTGTAAGAGAGCCTGTATTCTTCTAAAACTACTGCTCTGCTGCCAGATTTTTTCCAGCTTGAACCTACTACAAAGCTTTCAAGTACTGAAACATGTCCTTAGCCTTTAAAACAAGATTTGCTTTCTCTTCTGAAATACTGACAGTGCCTTCCCTCAGGCATTACTGTCTCCTTAACAGCATGTAGCATTCGTGTTGCTACAACAACAGCACTCGTTGATATCTGGGCATAGACTACCATTGTGCCCCCACCCCAAACAGATGGAAATGGATTTGCAACTTGGACACTAATGTAAAAACATCAGTTCCATTTAAAAATATGCTCGTGTACGATGATGCAATCGTCTTTAAAACAACAGATGTGTTGATGGTAGTAACTGTGTTTAGAAGGGCAAGCGCACAGTATTTCTCCTCAGTGTTATTATGAACATTTGGTTCTTTGTGTTGACATTTTAAAACATAATTTGTATATTCTGCTAAACATATGCTTAAGTTTATTTTTATGCTTATGGAGTTTTGTAGCTCCATTGTTTTATTTTGGACATATTTTAGTGTTTATATCTTTCGTGTACTATCTTAGTATTCCTGGGTAGGATGAAAGATAAGTGAGAATACTTTTCAGAACAAATAAGTAAAAAGGAATCAGCTAAAAAGAACACACCTACCAAAATGCCTCAGCATTGTTACGAGCTTAGGCTATATGAACTTTTTAAAAAATTGCACCATGCTTTTCTACCAATATGGTACTCAGTTATAAACAGTTTTGCTTATGTGAGGATGTAGGTTCACCAAAATGGGAGTGGGAGAGAAGCGTGCAAAACATTATATCAACATGCAATTCAAATTGGTTTTTTTTAAAAATGTTTATTACATGAGTTAAGCCTAAATTAATATACTGGGACTTTATTTCTGAGTTGGCATTTATAGGACTACACTATGAGAGACTTCTCCAACGAGTAGTGTCCCAATCAAATGGACCAAGTCCCATCATCCACAGCTAGCACAAATTGAAGGTTAAGTCTGCACTGGGGCAAAATGTATCCAATTCTCAGTGGAATACCCTGAAATACTGTAGTAAAATGAATGCTAAACCCAAAACAGAGTCACTTCTCCCCAAATAACCAAACAAAACCTGTCTGCTAAAATACATGAAGGTTTGGATTTTCTTTTCTTTGCCAGCACCTGGTTTCAGGCTGACAATTCCATTTTTCTCAACTTAGGTTTGATATCCACAGAGTGTGATGACTAGCGCATCAAACAGGTGCTTCTCCCAGCTGCTTCTTGGCCAACTGTTTCAGTGTTTGTATCAACCACAGAATCAATGCTGTTATTGTTTTGTGGGAACTCAGCTATCTTGGAAGCTTGCTGTAACCCTGATGATGATCAGGGGACTACCAGTCTGGGGCCGGGGGGCGGGGGGAGTAAGGCCTAGGCTGGAATGTATATGCAATATAAATAATGTAATAATATATATACATAATATATAATGTAATAGATTAACTGATTATGCCTACAATTTTACTTGAAGTAATTACAGTATTTTGGAGGTTGAATAATACATAAAACTAGAGCCAGTTCTTTTTTCCTTCTTCTTTCAAAAAGTCTTCAAGTTCTTACAGTACAATTCTATACATTTCTGTACAGAAATGTACAGAATATGTTTCTTCTGTAATGAAGGAGAATTAGAAACAAATAGCTAGATCATAAAAGGGGAGAGGGGTTATTATTTATGCTGTTATATTTAAACTGTATGTTACTATTCCACCATTCCACTGGACCACCAGTAGACTGGTAAAAGAAAAAAAATGCAATTTTACTATTCCACCTTTTCCCTGACTGTAAAAAAAAAAAACCAAAAAAAAAAAAAAACACTTTCAGAAGTCTAATGCTAGACTGGTTAAAAGAAAACAAAACAAGTGATAAAAAGGCTCCCTGTTTCATTGTTCCACTGTAGAGGAAAGCCCACGCATTCTATCTGACCAGCTATTGCTTGCCCAGGGCATGTATGTCACTGTATGTCACATGTATGTCTGTATGTCACTGTTTCTCAACCCTGGCAACTTAAAGATTTATGGACTTCAACTCCCAGAATTCCCCAGCCAGCATGCTGGCTGGGGAATTCTGGGAGTTGAAGTCCACACATCTTCAAGCTGCCAAGGTTGACAAACAATGCTGTACGTGGAACCCAGCAGGCCAGGATGAAATGACCCAAGAAGGGCAGCAAATATAAGGGGATGTGGCCATCATAATACACACGAGCCAATGAAGTGGAGGCATCTGCCTACAAACAAATAAAACACAGCAGGCAGATCACATGGCCCTATTTTTTTTTTTTTTTAAGATTTTTATCCCACTTTTTTTTTTTAATGTACAACTCAAGGCAGCGAACGTACTTAATACTCCTTCCTCCTCCTATTTTCCCCACAACCACCACCCTGTGAGGTGAGTTGGACTGAGAGAGAGTGACTGACCCAGAGTCACCCAGCCGGTTTTTCATGCCTCAGGTGGGACTAGAACTCACCGCCTCCTGCTTTCTAGGCCAACCCCTTCACCACTACACCAAACTAACTCTCTGTTTGCACCAGCAGAAGTTGGAAAACGTTACTTGGATGTGGAGCAAGGAAAGAAGGGTGACATTTGCCTTCCTGGAAGGCTAGCTAAAGGCTATGGATGATGTCATGTATTTCGGTCTTCCAGAATGGTAGGCAGACCATCCTTGTATTAGAACATTCAGGATG